>NC_137675.1:74236726-74259226 GCF_963989245.1 Nansenia antarctica
CACTGCTGGTACATTCAGACATCCAGTCATTCTCCCCCACCCCATCTCTCTCTGTCTCTCTCTCTCTCCCGCCCCCCCCCCCTCGCTTTCTCATTCGGTATTTACTGGTGTTATTATGCAACAATACCAGGGGCAGGAGGGTGGTACCACGACGGCCAATCAAAGAGCAGTGAGGAAGTTGACTCATGTGGCTTTCACAAGATGTTTTATTTTCATGTTTTTTTTATTTTAGACAGATTAAACAAACAAAAAAAAGGACAGGAAAAATGAAGGAGAAGAAGAGAGGGCTAGAGATGGAACTGGAGGGCGATGCTAAAGTGTCAAGCTAATTTGATCACTAGTGCTGACCTAAGGGCTGGTCCTACCCGAGGCTAGCCTCGCAGGCAGCTAACGCCTCTCTCCCGCCTCTCAGGCGTCCAAAGCTTCTCGTCACTGCCTCAGAGATGCAGTCCATTGGCTCTGTGTCCAGCTGAATGTTTAGCCTGGGTGTCTGTGGACCCTTTGAGGCTTGCTAACATTCTGGGAACATTGGCTAGCGGCCCATACATAAGCAAAGGAAACAAATTAACTTGAATACGCTCCTAACCCACCAACAGTCACGTAGCCCCAGGGTTTACTGGGGAGATGCGTCAATGGACATAATTGCTAACAGTCCCTGTTAGCTACAGCACAATAGTTCATTAGTGTAAACGAGGGACAGCGCTGGCCTATGACTCGTACATGAAACAGGGGAGCATATTGAGGGCACTTCGCATCCCGTGGGACAAAGGGGAATGCTGCTGTTGTTGTTGTTGTTGTTGTTGTTGTTGTTGTTGTTGTTGTTGTTGCTTTTGTCATCGTCGTGGTGGTGGTGCTAATCCAATCCAATATTTCTCATGCTTGACCTGTCACCAGTCCTCAGAGACACTTGAATCTGCTTCGTGGGATTGTCATTAGCTTTTGTTATGAGGATAGAACTATAACATTATCACATGCACTGTACACTGTTATCTGTGAAATGTGATATGGCATGTAATGTTAGGCCCCGTAAGAAGAATTATAGATGTTCACATGGTGAATTCACAAACTGTCTGTTTGCATGGCTGGTTGACTGGTTGACTGGTTGACTGGTTGACTGGTTGACTGGTGTGTGTGTGTGTGTGTGTGTGTGTGTGTGTGTGTGTGTGTGTGTGTGTGTGTGTGTGTGACACACAGTGTGACACTGAGCTATAATGAGGGTGTGTGGTGATACCTTACCTAACATGTTATTTATACCACCTCTGAGACAGCGTGTGCTACTAGTAAAATAGCAGAGAAGATGTGGTCCAGATGCATGCTCTTTATACTTACGGGCATTAAAACACTGGTGACTCACACTCACTTTCAATGGCTCTCAGCCCCAACCCTGCACTTTACATTCATGCGTCAGGGTTCGTTGGCGCTCCGCTGACTGTACACTTAAAGAGAGTGCTAAGCCAACTCCCATCTCTGTGAAATGTTCATGAGCTTAACCACGGATACAGACAGAGTCACAGTAATGCCGGAGCACCAGGGGTCTGCCGAAGAGAGATTGTGTCACCCACGTCAGGCCTAAAACGCTTCAGGGTCTTGCTCAATCGCTTTTTACTCAACGGGCCAGGCGTATTTCCCAATCGTGATTGTTTGAATTTTTTGGGGGTATGAAAGAAAGTGGAAGCAACATTGAATCAACATTGAGTTAACTTTGCCATTTTACAATAAGATGCTGTGATGGTATGATACTGTATACCAAGTGTGAGAGTGACGGCAATTGTAGTCAATTGATTCTGAATGTTGAAGACAACAAGAGGGTTGTGACGATGGGGATGACGGGGTCTTTCTGTTCGTCCATGCTTAGTTACATAACATGGTGTTGTGAAGAACTGACACCAGGGGGTACAGAGGAAGGAAGCCAGACACAGGAAGTGAAATAGGGAAGAGGGTGAAAGTCGGGCCCAGGAAATAGGCCTATGTGTGGTTCACAGTGTGTACACACACACACACACACACACACACACACACACACACACACACGCTTGCTCAGCCAGACACTGTATTTCTGTTCACATTTCCAGGGCCTTATAATAATAATACTAATTCATTGGATTTATATAGCGCTTTTCCGAGGCTCAAAGACGCTGACAATATAGGAGATACGGAAAACACAAAAACAACAAGTAACATGGAACACAGAGTCAGCGAACGGGGAGGGGGGGGGGGGGGGGTGGTAGGGACAGGGGAGGTGGTTAGGGGTAGGGGAGGCTGTATGCATATCAGGGGGGTGGCAGGGTTAGGGGAGATGGGTAGGGGTAGGGGAGGTTGTATGCGTGTCCAGGGGGGGGGGCGGGGGGCCGGGATGGGGGAGATGGCTAGGGGTAGGGGAGGCTGTAGGCATGGGAGAACAGGTAGGTTTTGAGGTGGGATTTAAAAGTGAGGAGTGAGGGTGAGTCTCTGAGTGGTTGAGGGAGAGAGTTCCAGAGGCGGGGTGCAGCTCGTGAAAAGGCACGGTGACCGAAGCCTTTGAGTTTTGAGGGTGGGACAGTGAGGGGAACAATGGATGAGGATCGGAGGGTACGGGTAGGGCGGTGGGGGAGAAGGAGGTCAGTCAGGTAAGGGGGGGCCAGGCTATGGAGGGCTTTGTATGTGAGGATGAGGACTTTGAATTGGATGCGTTCTTTGATGGGGAGCCAGTGGAGAGAGTGGAGGACAGGAGTGATGTGGTCACGGGAGCGGGTGTTTGAAAGGAGGCGTGCAGCAGAGTTTTGGACCATCTGGAGTCTATGGAGGGAGCGGGAGGTGATGCCGGTGAGTAGGGAGTTGCAGTAGTCAAGGCGGGAGGAGATGAAGGCGTGGATGAGGGATTCAGCAGCGGGCGGGGAGAGGCAGTGTCTGATTTTTGCAATGTTGCGGAGGTGGAAGTAGGAGGTCTTGACGATGGAGCTGACGTGGGGATCAAATGAGAGGGTGGGGTCCAGGATGAAGCCGAGGTTGCGAGCCAGGGGGGAGGGGGTGATGGTAGTGTCGTCAATGGTCAGTGTGATGGGTCCGGTTTTATTGAGGGTGGATTTGGTGCCGATGAGGATGACTTCGGTCTTTTCACTGTTGAGTTTGAGGAAGTTGTGTGTGAGCCAGGTTTTTATTGCTGAAATGCAGTTTTTGATGTGAGTGAGGGGTGGGTTCTGGGTGGAGTTGCATCTCTTATTGCATGTCATTTAGTATGACAAGTTAGACAGTTAGACACAGCCTTCACCAGCTCCTCACAACACCCCCCCCCCCCCACACAGCTGCCTTTAAACACAACACAACATCTCAACTGCCAGTCACTCCTGTCTGCTAGGAGGTCGTCCCTGCAGGGTGTTCTGTTGGAGTTTGTGAACAGCAGTGTGAGGGGGCGAGGGACTTTGATGCAGTCATTCACGCAGATAAAGAGCTCTTCTCCCTTTGACCTCATCGCCCCCTCCCCCCCTTAGGCTGACAGACAGCCGTGCTCTTACCCCGCCCGAAGGGGGTCACGTACCCTCACCCCTGGGGAAGGGTGACTGGGGCACAGGGGGAGCGTCCTCTGGGATGGGGGCGGGGGGGGAGGGGCACCATTGATGTTTGTGCCAATGCTCAGCGGTGTGAACTGAGGCTTGAACCAGGACCAGGAGGCTGGCCTGCCGGGTAAAGACACTTCTGGTGGTTGTGCATTGTGGGTGCCAGGGCTGATGTGTGACTGACACAGTCTACCCGGTCTAGCACTCTCTCTCTCTCTCAATCTAGCACTCTCTCTCTCAGTCGCTCTATCTGGGAGTGCATGTTAGAGATGCAGAGATTGTGGCGCAGAAAATGGGCTCATTGTAGCGAATTGACGTGTTACAGTTCTAAAAAAAGAACACACTCAGTCTCTGTCTGTTCAGGAGAGAGAGAGAGAGAGAGAGAGAGAGAGAGAGAGAGAGAGAGAGAGAGAGAGAGAGAGGCTACATCCATTTCACTTCTCTACAGAGAGAGGAATATATGTAGGTGGGGGATTCACATCTCCACTTCTCTTACATAGCTATTCATTTGAGAATAGAAAGGGACACTTGTTAACAAACTCAATATGTGTGTGTGTGTGTGTGTGTGTGCGTGTGCGTGTGTGTGTGCATGTGCGTGTGCGTTCGCGCGCATGCGTGTATAACAGGTAACTAGCACACCTGTAGCTGCTCAGTAGCTTGGTAACTGTCGACTCAACTGTCAGATGGAATCCGTACTATTATGTTAAATTCAGTTATGTTAAACCTATACCATTAAATAGACACCATTTTGACCTGCATTCCTCTGGAGTCACACTTCACTCACAGAGTCAAGAGGTTCTTCCTCATGTGCCTCAGGACAGTGCAGAATGACATCAGAGCAGAACCCTCAGATGCCTCTTTCCCATGGTAATAATACCCTAGTACCCTACCTTGATTATGGCGCTCGGACCATGACCGTGTTAATGCGAGTCGCTAGTCGATGACAGTCGGTTCCATGATATCGTTCAGATGTACCACAACAAGACAATCGTTTTTTTTCCGACATCTCAATTCTGAACGGAGGAGGGAGTGGAGGCTATTATTATGAGTCAGTGGGCTTGACATATGAGAAGGATTTATGCTTCTCTCTTTAGCCATTTTTTAATTCAACAGCATGGATAAGGGCTGTCACTTTGCCCTGCTAATACCCTTCTTTGATCTCTCTCTCTCTCTCTCTGTCTCTCTCTCTCTCTCTCTCTCTCCTTCCCCTACAGCACTGAAAAGTCCAGCTGCCTTCCACGAACAGAGACGAAGTTTAGAGCGAGCGCGGGTGAGTCTCAGATAATCCTCCTAATCTCATTTTATCTCCCTTTGTGTGTCTTCCAGTTGAAAGAGACTGGCAATGGTGAACCTCACCACCCTTCCCCTACTGCATCATCTCTCTTCATCTCTCTCCCTCTTCTTCTCTCCTCCTCTTCTCTCCTCCTCCCCTCCCCCCCTCCAGACTGAAGACTACCTGAAGAGGAAGATCAGAAGTCGGCCCGAGAGGGCGGAGCTGGTCAGGATGCACATTCTGGAGGGTGAGGTTCTCTACAGATGGGATTCTTCCTGGCTGATGTTGAGGAGATCCTCAATGTTCTAAAAAAAAAAACTCCTCACCCCATAGTTTCATATGCTTTTTGGAAAAGATAGCCCGTTCTCTTGTTCTGATGTTCTGTGTGGTTCTAGACTGACCGACCGACTGACTGTGTTCCATCATGTTCCGTCCGTCCAGAGACATCAGCGGAACCGTCTCTGCAGGCCAAGCAGCTGCAGCTGAAGAGGGCTCGTCTGGCTGATGACCTCAACGACAAGATCTCCCACCGGCCCGGTCCCATGGAGCTGATCCACAAGAACATCCTGCCTGTGGACAGCAGCCTCAAACAGGCCATCATAGGTAGACTCCACTGGCTTATAACTATGTTATAACTACATCATAACTACAGGCCATCATAGGTAGACTCCACTGGCTTATAACTATGTTATAACTGCATCATAACTACAGGCCATCATAGGTAGACTCCACTGGCTTATAACTATGTTATAACTGCATCATAACTACAGGCCATCATAGGTAGACTCCACTGGCTTATAACTATGTTATAACTGCATCGTAACTACAGGCCATCATAGGTAGATACCACTGCCTTATAACTATGTTATATAACTACAGACCATCATGGGTAGATACCACTGGGTTATAACTATGTTATAACTACGTCATAACTACAGGCCATCAGAGGTACTACGGTTAAAACCCCAGCATCCCTATAGGCTACGTGAGTGAGTGTGTGAAGCCTCTGACGGTTCCCCCAGCCACAATGAACATGAGCATATTGATGTTCCCATTCCCATTCTCCCTCCATCCCGTCTTCCACGTCCCTGCTTAGCTTCAGACGCTTCAGAGAGGCGCTGTCAGGCATCCAGATAGCATCATTAACCTCATATGCTGCTCTATACCTCCCTGTGTGATGAGGAGTGGCCAGACTCAAAGCACAACTCCCCACCCTGTGGTCCAAATTAAGCAGGATATGTTGATTAGGTCTTTTAATTAGACCAATGTTCACATTACTGTGGGGAAGTCAAATGAAAATTATTCCCACAGTCGTGTGGATTGAATGATGAAATATGTGGTCAATATGCAACTTGTTTGGCTATCGGGGGGGGGAAGGGGGGAGCCTGCCTCCCACGGTAGGTTATAATTCAATGAAAATAGATTGATAGCTTGGAAAATGAAGGCAGACATGCCTCAGTAAATATTCTTACTAGGCCTTACCGACTGCCTGTCGGTGTCCTTAATAATAACAGTCAAGTTACAGGTCCTAATGTCCACTGAGTACAGGGACATGACCTAGAGACCTACACTTCCCAGTGCACCACAGCCACACACACACACACACACACACACAAACACACACACACACACACACACTCCCAGCGGTAGAGGGGAAGCCATCACGTTATTGCTTGAGAGGGTATTAATCACCCCCACAGCGGTTGTTCATCATCTCCCACTGATGGGAAATTAATAGCTTATGGTGCTAACTGAGCGCGCTCCAACCAGCTTCTGTCAGTAAATAAAAGATCCATAATGGTCTTTATGAAAGACTCAGGGATGGGGGAGGTACCAGTCATATACAATGGGAGAAAACTCCCTGTGGGCCTCCTGCTGTTGTTACTGCTCCTCCTGCTGCTGCTGCTGCTGCTGCTGCTCCAGAGACACAGGCAGGGTAGGGACACAGGCAGGGAGACAGGCAGGGACACAGGCAGGGAGACAGGCAGGGAGACAGGCAGGGAGACAGGCAGGGAGACAGGCAGGGAGACAGGCAGGGAGACAGGGAGACAGGCAGGGAGACAGGCAGGGAGACAGGGAGGGAGACAGGCAGGGAGACAGGCAGGGAGACAGGGAGGGAGACAGGCAGGGAGACAGGCAGGGAGACAGGCAGGGAGACAGGCAGGGAGACAGGCAGGGAGACAGGGAGGGAGACAGGCAGGGAGACAGGCAGGGAGGGAGACAGGGAGACAGACAGGCAGGGAGACAGGCAGGGCAGGGAGACAGGCAGGGAGACAGGCAGGGAGACAGGCAGGGAGACAGGCAGGGAGACAGACAGGGAGACAGACAGGCAGGGAGACAGGCAGGGAGACAGGGAGACAGACAGGCAGGGAGACAGACAGGCAGGGAGACAGGCAGGGAGACGGGCAGGGAGACGGGCAGGACAGGGAGATAGGCAGGGAGACAGGGAGACAGGCAGGGAGACGGGCAGGACAGGGAGACGGGCAGGACAGGGAGATAGGCAGGGAGACAGGGAGACAGGCAGGGAGACGGGCAGGGCAGGGAGACAGGCAGGGAGACAAGCAGGGAGACGGGCAGGGCAGGGAGACAGGCAGGGAGATGGGCAGGGCAGGGAGACAGCCTGGGAGACAGGCAGGGAGACGGGCAGGGAGACGGGCAGGGAGACAGGCAGGGAGACGGGCAGGGAGACAGGCAGGGAGACAGGCAGGGAGACGGGCAGGGAGACAGGCAGGGAGACGGGCAGGGCAGGGAGACGGGCAGGGCAGAGAGACGGGCAGGGAGACAGGCAGGGAGACGGGCAGGGCAGGGAGACGGGCAGGGAGACAGGCAGGGAGACGGGCAGGGCAGGGAGACGGGCAGGGCAGAGAGACGGGCAGGGAGACAGGCAGGGAGACGGGCAGGGCAGGGAGACGGGCAGGGCAGAGAGACGGGCAGGGCAGGGAGACGGGCAGGGAGACAGGCAGGGAGACGGGCAGGGCAGAGAGACGGGCAGGGAGACAGGCAGGGAGACGGGCAGGGCAGAGAGACGGGCAGGGCAGGGAGACGGGCAGGGAGACAGGCAGGGAGACAGGCAGGGAGACGGGCAGGGCAGAGAGACGGGCAGGGAGACGGGCAGGGCAGAGAGACGGGCAGGGAGACAGGCAGGGAGACGGGCAGGGAGACAGGCAGGGAGACAGGCAGGGAGACAGGCAGGGAGACGGGCAGGGCAGAGAGACGGGCAGGGAGACGGGCAGGGAGACGGGCAGGGCAGGGAGACGGGCAGGGAGACGGGCAGGGCAGAGAGACGGGCAGGGCAGAGAGACGGCATCATGAGAAGGGAGTGATGACATGGCTGATGTTAAATGTTGCTCTAGGCCTACAGTACCTCATTGTCTCATACTGCTACATGACAACAACAACGACAGAGCAGTTACCAACTGTCACTAGTCGTTTGTTATCCTGCTGTCTCACACTCCCTCTTTTTTTCTTTCCTCTCTTCCTCTTTCTCTCTCTCTCTCTCTTTCTCTCTCTCTCTCTCTCTCTCTCTCTCTCTCTCTCTCTCTCTCTCTCTCTCTCTCTCTCTCTCTCTCTCTCTCTCAGAGACAGACTTCCCTAAGGTTGAGAACTCCTCCTTTGATGAGGACAGCAGTGATGCTCTCTCTCCTGATCAACTCATTGGCCAGGACTCTCCTCTGGGCCACGGGCCTCTACCCTCTCCCCCTGATACCCTGGCAAGCAACAGTAACACCTCCCCAACACAGGTATGGAAGTCAGAAGGCCAGCACAAAACTCTTCTCTCCAACCCACATGCCTATGCAGTTTCTACTAATCATCTACCACTGACAAAATGTTCTGCTCTCAAATGTGATGATGTGTATGTACCGCTCTCTTCAATAGGACATTATCGTAACCCAGTGAATTGTGGCAGTTTCTCACTCAGGTTCCTCCTCCTCCACCCCCTCTTCCCCCCGTCTGTGGGCCCTCCCCACCACTGAAGTTGACCAATGGGACAGCAGCTCAATCTGCTCATAGGGCCACCCCTACGCTGATAAAGGTGAGTGGCAGATTGTCACAGTCAATGGGATTGATGAGTCTAGCTTTTAACACGGTCTAACCTGTGCCGATGTTGTTCTATATAAATATACTCTCGATGTTGTCATTCTACTGATGGTTGTTACTCAGCCATCGTTTTGATGGGTATCAGTCTGTCCATACATTATCTTGGACAATAAAGTTTGTTCTATTCTACCAGTCCATTTGTTAACCCACCACATCTGACTGACCTCCCCAACACCATCCAGTCCCAGCTTAAGCCCAGTTCGGAGCGGCCTTCTCAAAGGTCCAAGAAGCCCAAGGACAACAAACCCAAGGTGAAGAAGCTCAAGTACCACCAGTACATCCCCCCGGACCAGAAGGTGGACCGCGAGCCTCCCCCTCAGCTGGACTCCACCTACGCCAAGATCCTGCAACAGCAGCAGCTCTTCCTGCAGCTGCAGATCATCAACCAACAGCAGCAGCACTACAACTACCACACCATCCTCCCCGCGCCGCCCAAGTGAGCATGATCAGGAGTGTGTGTGTGTGTGTGTGTGTGTGTGTGTGGATGTGTGTGGTTTTGAAGTACATAGGACTGTTTCGTGTCTGCCCACCTCTCCCTACATTCTTATCATCACTTCTTTATATCCTCCTCGGTACCGAGAGCCCAGAGGATGTCTGACAGATATTTCCCCCAAGCAATCAGGATCTTGTATCCTGATGCTGCAATGCCAATGTTGAGGAACCAAGGCCAAAGAATTTGACTCTTGTGTACTTAGGATATAACTTGGGTAACAAAAGCGATTCTGATTCTGATTCTGATTCTGATTCCAGACCCCATACAGATCAGGCCCCTCCTTCCTCCACTGGCCCCTCCCCTTCTCGGACCATGCCCACCCCCTCAACCGCCTCCTCCAGTCAGAGTGCACCAAACCGTCAGAATGTCATGCCTGTGGGAGGGGCCAAGCCGACCTGCTTGCCTCCTAACATGGATGAAATGAAGGTTAGTAACACCAGTGGATAGTGGTGGTCTAGTGGTTAGTGAGTTGGACTAGGTTATGACTTCAAATCCCACCTGGGAACACCACCACCAGTGTGCACTCACTGTGCCCTTGAGTAAGGCACTTAGCCCTTTAAGTTACTCCAGGGAGACTGTCCCTGTAATCTCTAAATACAAGTCGTTTTGGACAAAAGCGTCTGCTAAACGGTAAAAATGTAAATGCGAATGCAGAAATCCCTCATATTGACAAAATGTAACTGTGTTTCTAGCCCTCTAGAATCCCCATTTTATTAAATTGTCTCCCGCTCAAGCGGCACAGTAAATATTGACATATCGATCTTTTTTTTTTTCTCCACTCAGGTTGCTGAACTGAAGCATGAGCTGAAACTGCGGAGCTTGCCTGTATCAGGCACAAAGAACGACCTCATCGAGCGGTTGAGGAACTACCAGGAGCTGAACGGCGGTGGCAGTGGTGGCAGTACCTCCGCTACGACAGCAGGGGGCACCACAGGGTCAGGGGCTGGAGCTCACAAAACCAACCCATCACAACAACAACATCAACATCAACCTTATCGTCAACATCCCCAGGCCCAGTCCTCCTCTGTCCTCCCCCAGTCGAGGGAGAGCGGTATGGTAGTGGCCACCTTCCCGTTCTTGGCCACGGCTTCACAGAAGGTCATGCACTTTGGCAGCACCAGCTCCTCCCCGCCGGTCTCTCCCGCCCCCTCGGACCGCTCGCTAGCTGGCATGAGCCCAGATGACACCAGCTGTAATGGAGACGCGTTCGGGGAGATGGTAGGACTCTCCTGTTTGTCAGAGATGGAATGACATAGTAGTGTAGATCAGTGGTGCTAAACCTTGGGGTCAGGAACCCACGTGGGGAGGCGAGATGATTTTGGGAGGGTAGCAAGGTGATTTTTTTTATGAACATATTTTATTGCCGTTTTAGGAATCATCACAAAACATTACAGCAATATAAAATGTTCCAAAAATGATCCCACCCCCACCCTTCACCACCCCACCCAACCCTCTGGGCTCCTAGTCCTACCTAGACCAAGCAATAGTGCGTACATGTGATGACAATGATAACAAAAATACATGACAATGAGCAATAACAACAATGAATTAGGAGCATTGATGTAAAATAGAGACAAAGTAGTTGAATGAATATGCTCGAAATGAAAAAACATTTTTGGGGTTGTGAGCCACAGAGATTGAGAACCATTGAAGGTAGACGATGATGATAGCAGTCAGCTGGGCAAATTATGCTTTAGGTCTTTTCATCGTTTTGTAGCATTATCTTGGTATAACCTTTTATCACACAAGTGAAACCTTGATACAGAATTATTACCTAGAATTTGGTTATGTTTCCACCCAACTTTATTGATTTGGTAAAGCTTATGTTCCAAACGTTCACTTTTTTCCCTCTCTCCACAGGTCAGCTCTCCTCTCACTCAGCTGACCCTCCACCACTCCCCCCAGCACCATGTCACTGTCAAGGAGGAGACCTGCAGCTCAGCCCCTCCAGCCTGCCAGTTCTCCAAGCATGCCCTGCAGAAACAACGCCTGCTACCCCAAGCCCCCCCCTGCCTCTCAGTCCCCAAGCCCGTCTCAGTGGCTCAGTCCCCTCTGGACAAGGATCTGATGCTGCAGGAGAAAGACAAGCAGATCCAGGAGCTGACCAGGATGCTGAGGCAGAAACAGAGGCTGGTGGAGACCCTTCGTTCCCAGCTGGAGCAGGGCAAGAGAGGAACCGCCGGAGGAGGAAACACCCCGGAACCGCTGGGTCTCGTTAGGGTGAAGGAGGAGCCTCCGGACAACCCTACCGTCTCCCTCTCCCCCTCCTGCTTCCTCCCCGTCCGTCCCCCGCCCCCGTCCCCTCCTCCACCTCCACCCCCCCCTAACTTCAACATGGAGGTCACTAAGATTACCATTAAGCAGGAGGTCAAGGATGTGGAAGAGACCATGTCAGAGAGGGGGGTGCCAGAGGCTCAGATGCGCTTCAAGCCCCCAACCCCAGCAACCTCCCTGGAGGCTCCGCCTGGACAGATCGTCCTGCATAGGCAGCCTGAACCCCCCCAGACCCAGACCCAGACCCTGACCCAGACCCAGACCCTGACCCAGCAGCAGAAACAGCTGGAGCAGCTGAGACTACAACAGACCCAGCAGATCAACGACCTGCAGAGGGCCCAGCAACAGGCCCTGCAGCAGCTCCTCCTGCAACAGCAGAACCAGCAGAACCTGCAGCAGCGGAATGAGCAGAACCTGCAGCAGCAGAACCTGCAGAAACAACGCTCGCAGCAGAGGAAGAAGAAGTCTCACAAGCAGCAGCTCAAGCAGCAGCAGCAGCAGTCACTGTCGCAGCAGCAGCAGATCCAGCAGATCCAGACCAAGCAGCTGCAGATCATGCAGGCCAAGCAGCAACAGTCGCAGCAGTCGCAGCAGTCGCAGCAGTCACAACAACAACAACAACAGCAGCAGCAGCAACAGCAGCAGCAACAGCAGTTGCAGTCACAACAGGTCAGTGACAGTCAAAGCAATCAACTGGTCATCATCACGCTTAACAAGAGTCGCAATGACTACCTTATGCATAGGATCTCAGTCAACATGGAGTTAGCTTAGCACTTTGTGTTAGTCATATGTAGGGGCAATATTCTATTATATCTTCCTCAGTATGTGATCTCACCAGGGAGAACTCTGGTCACTACCTTGTCGACCTTGTCTGGTCACTACCTTAGTAACACTTGTCATGGACACCTGTGGCCTTCTGCAGGTGTCTCAGGTGTTCCTCAACCAGCAGTCCAGCTCCACCACCTCGTTCCCGTTAGATCTCCTCAAGACCCACTCCAACCCCACCCTGGTGACGGATGGCAACGGCAACCACTTCCTGATCTCGCTGACCAATCACACTGCAGAGAACCAAGGAGGTGACACGCCACAGGACAAGGCAGCCAATCACATCAAGCTGCAGGTACAATGCAAACGTGGTTCAATCCCCCCCTTTTCTGCTCATGTAATCCTTACATGCAGGTGTGTGTCATGATGTACCCTATGTGCTCACTGCTGTATTTCTCTCCCCATACAATTTCTCAGAAATTGAGACAGTCCAGTCCCATCAAGCTGCCCAGTCAATCCCCTCCTCGGTTGACCAGCCCTGACATCCAATCAAAACAGACTACACACACAGGCCCTGTGAAACAGCCAACCAAAAAGGTGAGTTCTAAAAGGTCATAAAAGGAATGTCTTGCTCTTCACTTGACTGGTGATGGCGACTGGATTGTCGCTAATGTTCCGTTAACTGAGAGAGAGAGAGAGTCGTTCAGAACTGCTCCAGTGAGTCCAATATCGGGGCTGTAGAAATTAATGATGTATACTGTCTGTGAGAAGACACTGACGGCATCCTTGATAAGAGAGCCCGCTGACTAATGTCTTGTAATAGTGATTATTATTCCGCTAATTGCACTAACGATGTTCACCATCATTGTGATTTATGTTCGGAACACGGAACAAAAGATTCAGACTAATTAACATATTTAAGCTAAATTAAGATGTATCTGTTGCTTCTCGCTCAGGGACAGAAGGTAGGGCTGCGGGTTTCCACCGGCCTCTCAGAGGGCATCGTTCCTCTCTCCTTCTCGGCCCCGCCCAATCTCCAGCCGTTCTTCCTCAGTGACGACTCCTCCCCCTCGGTGAAAGACGCGGAGTCTCCTCCCCACGCGGTAAATCCTTGTGAACGTATAAAGTGAAAACCCTCCCGGGACAGACTCCTGTAGTTAGAGCTCATAACCCCGGGTTCCAAGGGTCCTACTGTCCACATCAATCAAGTACTACTTTGTCTCCTGATATCACCTGATCATCAAACTGTCTTTATATCTTTTTTTACCAGGAGGAGGAAGTGTGTCTGGAACATGCCCTCTTCAGCCCTCCTTCTCCACCCATCAAGTTATCCCCCTCTTCACCTGATGACAAGGTCTGTCTGTCTGTCTGACTGTCTGTCTGTCTGTCTGTCTGTCTGACTGTCTGTCTGACTGTCTGACTGTCTGACTGTCTGACTGTCTGTCTGTCTGTCTGACTGTCTGTCTGTCTGACTGTCTGTCTGTCTGTCTGACTGTCTGTCTGTCTGTCTGTCTGTCTGTCTGACTGTCTGACTGTCTGTCTGTCGGTCTGACTGTCTGTCTGTCTGTCTGTCTGTCTGTCTGCCTGTCTGTCTGTCTGTCTCTCATCTCTCTCTGTCTCTCTCTGTCTCTCTCTGTCTCTCTCTCCCTCTCATAATGAAGGCCTTGGCCAACAATGTCAGGGCCACTGCTGTTCTGTATTCAGATGTGCTCGCCTTGTGAATAGCTCAACTCTGGCATGAGGATTTAACCTTGTCAACCCTCCCGCAGGAGAACGGCTCAGCTCAGCATATGGACGACCTCTTTGACATCCTGATACAGACCGGAGGTAAGTTTACGTTTTAACATTTTTGGCATTTAGCCAGATACCGTTATCCAAAGACACTTACAACAAATACATTTGTGTAAAGTAAGTGAATCATCTGTCCGTCAGTCATCGCAAGAAAAGTAATCTCTGCTCAGTGCCAGAGAAACTGAATAGGGGGATGAGGAGGTTTCAGGAGGGGCAGTTAAGGAGTAGCCTGAAGAGTTGGGTCTTCAGTCTACGGCGGAAGATAGGGAGTGACTCTGCAGTCCTTACAGTGGTGGAGAGCTGGTTCCAACAGCGGGGTGCCAGGACAGTGGGAAGTGTCAGTAGATCATTCTTCCTTTTCTTTCATTCTTCCTTTCCACATTTAACATTCTGTTCTTCGCCTTTTTTTCCAGAAATCTCAGGCACCTTCAAACCGACGCCCGACCCTTCCCTGGCCCGGCTCCGGCCCAACACCCCTCCCACCTCTCCAGCCCCCTCCCCTCTCCAGCTCCAGCTCTCGCCCCCCACCCCCCCAGAGCCTGAGACCCCTCAGCCTCCTCCCTCAGTGGAGGACGAGCTACAACCGCCACCCACCATAGAGCAAGAGGAGGTCAGCAACACAGGAAGTGGTCGTCTGGAGGACTTCCTGGAAAGCACGACCGGGAAGCCCCTATTAGGGGTGGAACCCGGTGGTCCAATGACTTTGATTGATGACCTCCACAGCCAAATGCTGAGCACCCCCAGTATCCTCGACCACCCCGCCTCCCCCATGGACACCTTCGAGCTGTGTGGGGGGTACACCCACAACCCCCCAGGGCTGGACTTTGGAGACCACGCCCTGGACAGCATGGACTGGCTGGACATCACTATGGGTGGGGGGGTCAATGAGACCCCCACGCTCGCCCCTCTGGGCCCCCACACGCCCCCCAGTGTGTTCTCAGCAGACTTCTTGGACAGTTCCGACCTGCAGCTCCACTGGGACTCCTGCTTATAGCCCAGAGAGATCCCAGGTCTTACAGCATGGCTGTAGAACACACATACATACACACACACACACACACACACACACACACACACACACACACATACACACACACACACACACACACACACACACACACACACACACACGCCAGTGTTTTAGTGTAAAGCACTCTTTTGTCACTTTTGTCACAAACACAAAAACACACACTGGTGTTGTTGAACTGTAGAGCACTCTGAATTTAGTCCTCCTCTGGTACACACACACACACACACACACACACACACACACACACACACACTGAAAGACTTGCTGGTAAACCCTTCCCTCACATAAGGCAGGACCTACCCTTAATTTATTCTATACAGTAATACCTTTGTTAACAAACCCTGTGGCTTTTAAATTGCAAACTTGCTTTGGCATTTGTTTCAAATTCAGGGACTAGCCGACTACTGTCTTAGTTTCTTATAGCCATTATGATAATATAGATTATAATTGTTAGAACTTTTATCGCACTTAAAACCAGAACTCT
The DNA here is from genome assembly GCF_963989245.1 of Nansenia antarctica. Lineage (NCBI taxonomy): Eukaryota > Metazoa > Chordata > Actinopteri > Argentiniformes > Microstomatidae > Nansenia > Nansenia antarctica. The sequence continues at coordinate 74,252,468 of NC_137675.1, forward strand.
TACTGTAGTGCTACAATCAATACCTGTTTCTTTGGGTAATTATTAGAAATGATCATGAAAGCCAAAGCCGATGGTGAAGGACAGCTAAGTGGCTAATAGTTTAGCGCTAGCATGCCTCCACACGCCTGTAGAGGAGTGTCCTACAGTATACCCATATGATCCGACCATAGACCAGGGGAGGCTGGTGGAGGCAGAGATGGTGGAGGACATATGATCAGCCCATAGACCAGGGGAGGCTGGTGGAGGCAGAGATGGTGGAGGACAGGCTCATTGTCATGATGCAGTGGTAATGAGGAGCAGTGTTTGATACCATTCCTCATTCAGGGTTCCCGCGCTGGTCTTAAAAAGCCTTAAAGTCTGATCTATAAGGCCTAAAAAGGTCTTACATTTCAGTTATTAGGTCAAAGAAATTAGGTGATAGGTCTTAAAAATTAGATTAGCTTGTCCTGCAAGGAAATCAGTCCGACCACATCTATTTACACGGCAATTAATCAAGCTGGAACCAATTTTTATTTTATATGAATTATCCTTCAGACTTTTTTTGTCTGTACGGCAGCAAAATCCCTAATTTCATCACCTTGAGGATGACAAATAGCTATCATATGGTGTCGCGAATAGGTCTAAAATTCGATTCAAAGAGGTCTAAAAAGGTCGTAATTTGACTTGTTGAAACTTGTAGGAACCCTGCTCATTACCATTCCACGCGTTACACTGAGCCTGTCCTGAGCCTGTCTACCTCCCCCAGCCTCCCGTAGAAGTACATTTCACATGGTTATAGAGTTCTACCTCCCCCAGCCTCCCGTAGACGTACATTTCACATGGTTATAGAGTTCTACCTCCCCCAGCCTCCCGTAGACGTACATTTCACATGGTTATAGAGTTCTACCTCCCCCAGCCTCCCGTAGACGTACATTTCACATGGTTATAGAGTTCTACCTCCCCCAGCCTCCCGCAGACGTACATTTCACATGGTTATAGAGTTCTACCTCCCCCAGCCTCCCGTAGACGTACATTTCACATGGTTATAGAGTTCTACCTCCCCCAGCCTCCCGTAGACGTACATTTCACATGGTTATAGAGTTCTACCTCCCCCAGCCTCCCGTAGACGTACATTTCACATGGTTATAGAGTTCTACCTCCCCCAGCCTCCCGTAGACGTACATTTCACATGGTTATAGTGTTCTACCTCCCCCAGCCTCCCGTAGACATACATTTCACATGGTTATAGAGTTCTACCTCCCCCAGCCTCCCGTAGACATACATTTCACATGGTTATAGAGTTCTACCTCCCCCAGCCTCCCGTAGACGTACATTTCACATGGTTATAGAGTTCTACCTCCCCCAGCCTCCCGTAGACGTACATTTCACATGGTTATAGAGTTCTACCTCCCCCAGCCTCCCGTAGACGTACATTTCACATGGTTATAGAGTTCTACCTCCCCCAGCCTCCCGTAGACATACATTTCACATGGTTATAGAGTTCTACCTCCCCCAGCCTCCCGTAGACATACATTTCACATGGTTATAGAGTTCTACCTCCCCCAGCCTCCCGTAGACATACATTTCACATGGTTATAGAGTTCTACCTCCCCCAGCCTCCCGTAGACGTACATTTCACATGGTTATAGAGTTCTACCTCCCCCAGCCTCCCGTAGACGTACATTTCACATGGTTATAGAGTTCTACCTCCCCCAGCCTCCCGTAGACATACATTTCACATAGTTATAGTGTCAGACGAGCGCTCCGGCGTAGCAGGCTGGTGACCACCGCTCTGACTGAGCAGAAGGATGCTGTCTTAGAATAACGACAAACTGTATCTTAGGGCATTATTCGGCATATTATGTGTTTTATTTTAAGATGCCATGAAACACGATTTCATGTTTTTAATTGCATGGTCTTACTTTCTTCATTTTAACGGTATATACTTTTAGACAGGTAAGATGTTGTTTATTCTTTATTTGATGAATAAGTGAGAATCAGAATTTTTTTTAACAGAGGTATTACTGCTACTTGTAGTGTTCACTATTTCCACTCATTACCATATTCACACTGGCTGACACATATTGTAGGTCAGCACAGGGCACTGTATGTTTAGGGTTGATGCTGTATCATAGATGGCAGTCATTACAATGTTCATGTTTTATTTTTACTTTATTTACGCAACTGAGTACATATAAATGATATGTATAGTTCTCCTGCCGTGTTTAAACCACCATTGGCTCTCTCCCCCCACCCCCCTTCCTCTACCTGTCCCTCCCTCTCTCTCTCTCTCTCTCTCTCTCGCTCTCTAGAGCTGCATTGGTGAATCACAAATGCTGTATTTAATCATTATCATGAATGACCCTTAATATCAGGACTGTAATGTTGTTGTTGTTGTTGTTGTTATTATTATGATTATAATGATGATGATGATGATTAGTAGTAGTAGTAGTAGTAGTAGTAGTAGTAGTAGTAGTAGTAGTAGTAGTAGTAGTAGTATTAATATTATTATTATGCTGTACTGTATCAGTACCTTTGCCAACAAGGAGAAAATATTTTGTTAAATTCCTCCCTATGAATATGAATACTTGTACTTGCTGTAATATACCAGTTTAGACACTGAATATGTATTATAATGCACATTTGTTGTTCAGTTTTTTTTTGAGTTGACAGCTTTTCCATTTTAAGCAATGGAGCACTATACGCAGTACACAGCTACTGTGACAAATTCAAAGTGAGAAGTCTGTATACGCAGTCAAAAACCCACTGGCACGGCATTAGGCTCTCCCTCATCTAATACTGCACTCACACACACACACACACACACACACACACACACTCTCTCTTGAGCATTGCTTGCTTGTTTGAATTTTTCATTTTCACGGTTTGTTGCATATCACCACAAAACATTAAGGATATCCCTCACTTTTCTTGTGTGTGTCGTGGGGAGGACGGGCAGTGTTTTGCTGAATTCCAAATGGACCCCTACCCCCCTACCTTCTACCCCCTACCCCCTACTTTCTAAGCCCTAGTCACACTTGTAGATATGAGAGGGTTGGTACTTATGCTGTAGGCATAAACAATATAGTGAAATCTTCTACCCAGCAAATCAGAGGTGAAGATGGAGCTCTTATCATATCCAAGATGTTATCATGTCATCAAGGGGCTTGCCTTTTTTCTCACTTTATTTAATTAATATCAGAATTATATATTTTTGTTACATTTTGTCACCCACTTCAGATTCTGTCCCTCCTTACTTTTGAAATATTTTTAATATATGATGCCACTATGCAGAGGAGGCTGGTGGAGGTAGAATTCAGACTCATTGTGATGCATCAGAATGAGCTTTTCCTCCGATTTCTACCTCTCAAGAGCCTCCCCAACCAATATGATACCACTGTAATAACTGAGTGTCCGGGGGGCGACTAGGGGTGGATTTGGGATTCAGCATGTATCTGCTATAATCTCTTCTATGATTTTGCACTTGTGATGGGCTGACGGGTGCTCTTGAACGTTAAAAGTCCCACGGTTTGGGAACCTTCTAGACCAGTCAGCCTCTGCTGTATGAGGGGGTACTGAACCGCTCGATTTTAAGTTGTTGTCAAAACTAGGGAAGGGTTGTGTTGGACTTGATGCATATTATTTTGACTTTAATTATGTTTTCGTTTTCTAGAAAGGAGGAAAAGAGTTGATGAAATAAAAATGTGATAAAACTGCTTTGCAGTAGTGTGTGTTTTGGGAGAGAGAAATTAGGTTTTCGAGGATGAAAATAGGGAATAATTATGTTGTAATTCCAAAGGGGAGTGTGATGATCATACAGACAAAAACTCTGATTCAGATCAAAGTTTGTTTATCACATCTACAGGGTACAGAAGGAAATGAAATGCTTTTGACGTGCTAGCGTCTTAACAGTGCAGTGTTGCTTCAGGGATGAAGCAGCATACATACTTCCTAGATGTGGACATTGTTGAATGTTCCAAATTACAATATAAGCTGCTCTAGCGCTTCGGCATGAGTAGATTGGGTTTTGACTAGATACAACATAACTGATGGCCTATACTCCACAGCCCCACGGGCCAGGTTTACTCAGAAGTGAAGTCCTGGGGCGCTTAGGTGGCGTAGTGGATTAAGCGCTGACCATGTACCGCAGGGCTCCCGGTTCGATTCCAGCTGCGGACATATCCTGCATGCCATCCCTTCTCTCTCACCCATCCTTCCTGTCATAATCTCTACTATATCTGTCATTAAAAATAACAAATATGAGTGGGACTGCCCCACTCAGAAAAAATTACTTAAAAAAGAAATAAAAAAAAGAAGTGAAGTCCTGTCAGAGGTAGACACAGAGGCTGACATATCAGGTTGGAACTCGAGACAACCAAACTGTGGTAGTTGTAAGAGGTTTGTATAGTAACAAGATGGACAGGTAGTACAATCATGGACAGTGTACGTTTATGGCATCATTCATATGTGCTTTCTATCTGTCAAAACAAACCTCCACCATTTGAGGCAGAATTTGGATATCTGACCATCACATGTCAATCTTCACTACGGGATGGAGACTAAGCACTTGAAATGGTGCCGCCGGAATACATTTGGGACTGTGTGTGTGTATGTGTGTGTAAATCTCGACTTATATTATGAATGAATGATCTTTATTGTCATTGCTATAGTACAGGTACCAAACAACAACATTTAGGAGGGGTGGCTCCCCTGGTGCTAGGAAAGAAAAAAAAAGAAAAAAAAACACAAGACGGGAAGGAGCTGGTTTACATAAATAAAGGCTATGTACACTATCCACTATACTATACTGTACAGATAGACGTCATATTGCACATAGTGTTATTGCACATTCATTTGAAGTGTCGCAGTTTGCAGGCTAGAAATGTACATATTTGTGCCTCAGCACTACACCTGATTTTTTCAGTCCAGCAGCTGCCATCAATCCGTCCAGACTGTCCTGGGCCCAGAACCTAGGTCTTTGCTGTGTTCAGGGCCTGGATGGCCCTGGGGTAGAAGCTGTGCTTCAGTCTCTTTGTCCTTGCGGCCATGGTCCTGTACCGCCTTTTCGAGGGCAGCCGGGTAAAGTGTTCGTACCCAGGGTGGGTTGGGTCTCTGGAGATCTTGGAGGCCTTCCTGAGACAGCGTGTGTTGTACAGCTCTTCCAGAGAGGGGAGGGGGGCGCCGGTGATCTTCTGGGCTGTTCTCACGACTCTCTGTAGCGCATTTCTCTCCGCGGTTGTGCAGCTGGAGAACCAGTTGCAGATGCCGTAGGTGAGGATGCTCTCCACTGCGCCGCGGTAGTAGGCCACCATTATCTCCTGCTTGTGTTCCTTCCTGAGGACTCTCAGGAAGTAGAGCCGCTGTTGTGCCTTCTTGATGGTGGCTGTTGTGTTGTTCTTCCAGGACAGGTCATCCTGTATGTGCATCCCCAGGAATCGGAGGGCTGAGACTCTCTCCACGCTCTCTCCGTCGATGAGCAGGGGCTGGATCTCGGACTTTTTCCTCCTGAAGTCCACAATGATTTCCTGGGTCTTTGACTTGTTCAGCAGCAGGTTGTTAACCTTGCACAGCTTGCTCAGTTGCTCTACCTCATCCCTGTACGCCGCCTCGTCCCCCCCCGAGATGCAGCCCACCACGGTGGTGTCGTCTGCAAACTTTACGATGGAGTTGCTGGGGTGGACGGGGGTGAAGTCGTAGGTGTAGAGGTTGTAGAGGATGGGGCTTAGCACGCAGCCCTGGGGGGACCCAGTGCTGAGTCTGAGGGCTGTGGAGGTGTGGGAGCCCACCCGCACCCTCTGGGGGCGGTCGGTCAGGAAGTCCTTGATCCATGCACATATAGAGTGTGATAGTCCCAGGTCTAGTAGTTTGGTCACTAGCCTGTCTGGAAGGATGGTGTTGAAGGCAGAGCTGAAGTCCACAAAGAGCAGTCTCGCGTAGCTGTTTCCCCTCTCCAGTATTATGTATGCTTGGTGAGATTGAAAGTGGAGAGAATTGAAAGTGGGGGAGATCCCTCAACTCTCTCCCTCTCTCTATGGTGAGTGAACTGGACACCCATTGGTTGAAGTCTCAGTGACGATGCTCCATCATCATCCCTCACTGCTACTCCCTGCGTCCCCTCCCATTGGCTTAATTAACCATTGCACTGCAGGAAGGAGGACCCCGGCTGCAACAAGCTTTCCAGCCAATTACCAGTTAATCTGTGGAAGCTTTTATTTTCTCTACAGAGGCAGCAGTGCCCCGTCTCACTAAGTAATTCATCACGCCACTTTTTCCCCAGCCTCTAATTGAAGCTGAAACAATAGAGCGTTGCAGGTCTGTGAACGAGGTACTTTATTCCTACAGGGTAATTGAAAGTGAGAACCCCCCCCCATACCTCTACTTTACCCCCTACTCCCCTGCCCATCATGGCCCACCCCCCCACCCCACCCCACTCTGCCTCCTCCTCCTCCCCCCAATCCCGGATCTCAATGAATTCCTCTGCATTTAATTAATTTTCTGTGGTTGGGATAATCCATCAGGTTTTATGAGCTGTCTACACCCCACCCACAACTCTACCACAGATGTGTCTACACCCCACCCACAACTCTACCACAGATGTGTCTACACCCCACCCACAACTCTACCACAGATGTGTCTACACCCACCCACAACTCTACCACAGATGTGTCTACACCCACCCACAACTCTACCACAGATCTGTCTACACCCACCCACAACTTTACCACAGTTCTCCCCTCTTAAACTACCCGTATTGATTGGGGTCGCTACTGTTTTATGAAG
>NC_137675.1:74261726-74271726 GCF_963989245.1 Nansenia antarctica
TCTACTGCCCACACAGTGGTGGAACAACCTGGGGCCGTGGTAGTTGAGGAGAGCGAAATAAACTACCAACCCAGAACTCCAGGCTGTGGGCCTCTCTCTGGTGAAAGAGAGGGGGGGAGGGGGGTGTGTATAAAAAAGAATGAAGAAGACTCACTGTGTGAGTGGGGGATGCCCGGGTCGATTGTGACCTCATGGAATGTCAGAATGTGGAATTGTTCTGTTGACAGAGCGTGTCGCTCCAATTGAATGCCAAGGGTGCCCTTCAAATAAACAATCTAAGATGCGATTAATTTGTCTTGTGCCTGCTATTTTGAAGCAGTGTTTTTGCTGTGTATGTCTGAAGACACCTCCAGGTATCTGTGTGTACTGTTTTAATGTGTGTTCGTGAATAAACATATATCATGTACATACATACATAAACATACAGTTATTATGTATAGACATACAGTATATACTGTATATGCATTTATTCACATCATGTACCAATTTTTATTTAACAATAAATATTCAATTTTTGCTCCATTTCTTTTGGCCCTGAACTATGAATAAAGAACAGCATACTCTGAAGCACGTGTGAACAGAGAACACAGAACAGAACAGAAGAGAAGACCTGCAACAGGATGTATTTTTAGATGTGAGAGCAGTCTAATTAGCACCGGCCCCTCAAGCTCTGTAAATAATAATATCTGGTCAAAACATGCAAATGTTCCAAATTACTGTATCTTTATTCTACAAGATATGGAATATTAGGAGTGTCAAGTCCAATTTTCTGATTCATTTAAAAGACATTTAATCAAAGTCGCGGGTTCAATGAAAATCTAATTAGGTGGCTATTTCATTTCAACAATCCAATTCCAGACATTCGTAATTGGGTTATTCTATTGACCATGTTGACAGGCATTCCAATGCGTGGAGCATGATAGATTCTTGGTACAGTATGTCAATTGAAACCACTAAGGGTTTTCCTTATTGTCTCCTTATAGAGGTTATGCTCCATCTGTTTTACCATGTAGGAGAGGAGGGGTGGGAGGGCTGTGGATGATTGCTGATTGAAGAATCTTGCTGTGGGCTGGAAAAACAGCACCCCCTTTTAAGGTTAAGATTCAAAAGAGTGCCAGAACGAAAGAGCAGAATGTTGGAGGTCTTTTAGCAAACAAAACAGGGGGGGCCTCTCCACTCTAAAGCCTTGCATGTTGTCAGATAAACTCACATACTCCAAGGGTCTAAAATGCTTTTGCCAGCTAACAACCCACAGAAATGGATTCAGCCAAATCCAAGATGATGTCAGAACAAATTAATTTGGACACGGCAATCTGGGTGACCCAGACTGCAGGCTGTGAGAGCTGGTAGCAACACTCCACTATACACTACAAGAGAAAGATGTATTTTCCTTGTTTGTTTTTAACTCTATAAAAAGCCCTTATATAAACCAAGTATTCAACAGTTCACAGCAGACAAGTGGTAGAGTATAATACACGAGTACATACAGTAGCAATCAAAGGTAGCCTACTACCAAAAGTATGGAACAACACATGTTTTTTGCAGATATAAGCTGCACAGTAATCACAAATCTCGATCGTCATCTTTAAACTAATGTGTCGCCAAAGCACTTGAATACAACGCGTTTTTGACTTAAATACATGAGTGTATGTACCATACATAGTAACCCAAATAAAGCACAAGCTTCAAACACAGGACATACTCTGAAAGGGGCAGGGAGAGAAGGGAGTGCGTGGCCTCGAGTTTCAAATCTGGAAGCACTTCATCTTTCGTCAGTCACGCTACATTTTTGACAGAACTTCAAACCCGAACACAGTACAAAAAAAAAAAAAAGAAGAGATTCATACACAATATATTGCTAAGGATGGAACCCAAGTATGTCTACCAGGTTGCATTCAGATCACCTTTGTAGAATACTTGCGTTGAAGGAAGTTTTACAAAGAACAGTCATTCAGCTCTTTTGAGAGGGTGCCATATAGCGTAATCAGCAGAGATTGAGTATTAGCACACTAATCTGATGTCTTCCACAACAGACTGACAGCATTCCTACTGTTTGGATGCATCAGTTAGGTGTACTCAGTTTCTTCTGATTAGGATTGTTTTTGGTCCTGCACCTACCACCGCTGAGTGGACCTCGCCGTCGTCGTCGTCCGTAAGACGTACACCTCCTAGCTCCTCTACCAAGCTGATGTGTAGTGTTTACTGTACGTTGTCCAGTGTTGAGAGAGACTGAGACAAGAAACCTTTAGGCCAGAGAACCTTTTGGGAGATTGAATTAGCTATCAACTGTTCAATGTTATGCAGACTGAAGCGTTCTGAAGCTGGAGGGCTTGTGGCAGCATCGGTGGAGGACAGCATCACTGTGCAGAGTCCAGCACAACAGAGACCCAGGCATACCTGCAGGCCAGAAAGGCTCATCACGGGGGAAAGTGATACTAATAGAGGGTGTCACTGTTTAGAATAGTCAGCAGGCTTGTCCAGTTTCCATCAGTCCCATGCCCTGTGTGGCGACACTCCCACAGGAACGAAGGGAAGGATAGAGAGGAGGGAGGAATCTCTCAGCCAATCGTAGAGCTTCATGGCCTCAGGTTCTGTTTGTCCTTGAAGGCTCCCGTAGGCTCATCTTGCTGACGGAGACTCCCTGGGGCCTGCGCTTACCAAAGTAAGTATCCTCATACAGTATCACATTCAAAAACACCAGTCTTGCTAAGCTAGCCAATCTCAGCTAGCCTTACTCAGCTAGCATTAACAAGTTCCCAATGCCTCCAGCCAGTAGAGCTCAGATGGGGGTTAAAGAAGTGTCCACTTTTGTAGGTCCAGCCATGACATACTGTAACTCAACTGCCAAGTACTGTTTTTATATTGTCTTTTCATTTTCATTTCATCCACACTAATAGGAAAAAAGTCATAATGAGCCAGTAAAGCTAGTTTACTGAGGAGTTAGAGTTCTTTTGATGTCATCTGACTTACGTCCCTCGGGACAACATCAACCAGAAAAGTGAGAGAGAGAGAAAAAAAAGAAGAAAAAAAAGAATAAGGTACGTAGTCTGGTTTGTCAGAGAATAGTCCAAGCCATCCTTCAGAAGGCCCAGATATGGCAAAAAGAGAACTCCTATCTCATCCCTCTCTAGCCCCCCACAGACAAAGAACCTCAGAAGGGTTCCAGGGAGTGAGGTCTGACTCCCAGTTGGTTCCTTATTGCTTTGCAGACAGAACATATTGCTTGTTACTTGCACACATCCATTGCTTGTTCTCAACCCCTAATGCATAATATTGAATGATGAAGGAGAGAGTCCATAGATTATATATGGTGGGGCTTTTAAGCTTGGAAGCATTGCACTGTATAAAACCCCATTGTCAAGGATAATATACTGTAGGACTTGGAACTCAGCTGTTTGAAGTACTAGAGAGAGGCACGTGAAGAGCCATGCGTGTTGGATATCGTAGCCACTGTGTGCAGATGTGCATGATGCATATTTATACGCTGCATATCCAATCTAATGCTTCTCTATTCATGACCAGCTTTTGATCCCCAACACAAAAACATGCCAACAACTCCAAGTGGGTCTTACGTAGATTATATATCTTATATCATATATCTTATCTTATATATCTTATATCTTATATATATATATAATAAACATCTTATTCAGTCTTATTAAGTCTTGACCTACGAATGACACAGTAGCTCTTTAACTCTCCTAAAATCCACCAGTAAAATAGAACCACAGTCCTATGAAGTTCTATTGATATCAAGCTATGACATAGGCTACACAAGACCCACTTGGTACAGTATATAATAATTGCAATTATATAATAATCTCCAAATGTTATTTTACACTGCAAAGCCTCTGCTCATGCACGCGTGTGTGTGTGTGTGTATGAGCGCATGTCCATGCATGTGTGTGTACCTGTGTGTGTGTGTGTGTGTGTGTGTGTGTGTGTGTGTGTGTGTGTGTGTGTGTGTGTGTGTGTGTGTGCGTGTGTGTGTGTGTGTGTGTGTGTGTGTGTGTGTGTGGGTGTATATGTGTGTGTGTGCACAAGCGTGTGTTTGTGTGTGTGTGTGTGTGTGTGTGTGTGTGTGTGTGCACTCGCATAAGCATGTGTGTGTGCAACTATGTTTGTATGTGTGTGTGTGTGTGTGTGAGTGTGTGAGTGTGTGTGCGTGCGTGCGTGTATGTGTGTATACAGTATGTATGAGAAAGAGAGAGAGTTGGTCTGGGCCTGCCATGCTGTGGATCATCTGTCATTAATTATAGCTACACCCTACTGTGTGGAGGCAGGGAGTCCCCTGGCTGGGAACAGCTTGGAAGACCATGCAGGGGCTGAACGCTGGAGGCTCCCTCCATCATTCAACCCACCATGAGCACAGGAGCACAGAGGGAGGGGGCAGTCGTCTGGTGGATGTCAGGGATAGGCTGGAGGGCTGGGTAGTGGGAGGTGGGGAGGGTCTAGCAGTAAACGGTGAGAGGAGAGGGTGTAACCCTAGCCAGAATGACGGCCACCTCTCCGCGGGGTTCCACCTGCCTTGTAGAGCATGCTCTGGGCGTCCTGTATGCACTGGGGCGTTACTTGTTTACTTATGCTAAGCTTGGAGTCTTGGCTAATTTATGGGAGACTTCCACAGATATGTGGGGTGGAGGATGGGGCTTAGTGGACTTAGTTGTTTTCCATGCAAATACAGCACACTGAGGTGAAGCGTTAACATTTTAACAAGTCAGGATGTGTAACTCTCCTCTCCCTCAGTTTGACTGTTGAATATAATCCTGCTTTAGCAAGGATTCTCTCTCTTATGTTAGCCTCTAGCATCAACCCCTGCATTTAAAGTGATTCATTACATACAGAGGAACCTTAACTGTACACCTGTATTCAAAACAAATAATCATATTAAAGCCTAATATTACAGTAATATAAGCATGCATCACATGAATTTGCTGCCAGATTGGAAGTCATACATCTACAATATTCTGTATATGATTTCTCCTGCATTAATTTTAAGACATTCCCTCCAACAGCTGGACAAAGCCTACCTCTGTAAAAAATCAATGACCTTTGTTTTATACCTTTGTTTTTGGCATCGTAACCTGGACACAGTGTCTTACAACCACCCTCCCCTCTACCCTGCACCACCCCACCCTCCCCTCTACCCTGCACCACCCCACCCCCCCTCTACCCTGCACCACCCCACCCCCCTCTCTGATGGCGCCAGCCAGACCATCTCCTCTGGTGTCTATTGTCCCCGGCGACCAGCACCTGCCCCACCTGTTGATGTTTCACAGACACGTCCCTCTCGATGCACAGTGCCCTGGTGATAGCTGTGCCATTTGCCCTTTTCAATGCCTATGTCACCAACTCACCGCTTTAGTAAACAAACAAACAAACAATACAACACAACAAACAGTAAGGGACCTTGACATTGACAAACCTCCTTGGTGAGATTCCACAGTTCTCTGTGTGACAGGAGAGTGAGGTTCCACAGTTCTCTGTGTGACAGGAGAGTGAGGTTCCACAGTTCTCTGTGTGACAGGAGAGTGAGGTTCCACAGTTCTCTGTGTGACAGGAGAGTGAGGTTCCACAGTTCTCTGTGTGACAGGAGAGTGAGATTCCTCCAGTTCTGTGGACCAGAGGAGGGTCTAAAGCTGCTCCGGGGCTCCTCCAGCAGGTGACCAATAGGAGGGGTGCTGTGTGTGGCGCACCAATCGCCTGTCCACTTCTTCCTTCCTGCCTTTTGCTCAGGGATGAGACGAGTCAACAGGCCCCCCTATCCCAATCTTACTTTTATTTTCTCTCTCTCTCTCTCTCTTTCTCTCTCTCTCTCTCTCTCTCTCTCTCTCTCTCTCTCGCTCCCTCTCACTACCTCTCTCTCTCCCTCTCTCTCCCTCTCCCTCGCTCCTTTCCCTCTCTGGTATAGATTTGCCAGAATGATATCTTTCTCTGTTCTGGGTGGAGGGTGATGGGAGCTGACAATGGCATTGTCCTTGCTGATGTGAAGGGTCCTAGGGGTGCTGCTTCCATGTGTGCCAGCCTGTCAGCCAGCTAACACACAGGCAGAGAATGTGTAGACGGGGGAGAGGAGGAAGAGAGGAGGGGGGAGAGTAGCATAGTGGTGCCGGGGGGGGGCGGGGGGGTGAGAGGAGGAGAGAGATTGACAAAAACAGAGAGGATGCTGGGATACGAAGGGGAACTAGGTGTAGAGAGAAAGAGTGATTCACCAAGTGACCATAACCTTCCGTAGATGTCACACACACACACGCACACACACACACAGTATACATGATTAACAACACAGAAGAAAGATAGACACAAGTACAGATGCTTGTCCTTGTCCCCCTTTTAGAGCCGTTCACATTGATTCTTAACAAAAGGTCAGATCATCACACCATCAAAGGCCTTAGTTGCTCCTATAGACTACTGTGTTTCCCTCTGGCTCCCCTGCTCTGCAAACATCCATGCTCAGACCGTGACCTCTGTCTTGCTGTTGGTGGGCAGCCCCTTGTGCCTGGGGTGTATGCGGGGCGACTGTCCATATGGCACGGGCTGGGAGAACAGCTCGGGGAGCGTCTCGATGCTGAACTGCCGCTTGTTTGAGTAGGTCTGGCGCCTGCTGTTCTGTTGATGAAGCTGCTGATGCTGCTGGTGTTGCAGATGCTGTTGTTGGTGTAACTGCTGCTGTTGGTGTAGCTGCTGTTGTTGGTGTAGCTGCTGTTGTTGGTGTAGCTGCTGTTGTTGGTGTAGCTGCTGTTGTTGGTGTAGCTGCTGTTGTTGGTGTAGCTGCTGCTGTTGGTGTAACTGCTGCTGTTGGTGTAGCTGCTGGTGTAGCTGCTGCTGCGTATGCTGCTGCTGAGGTGAGATGTGGGCTGCGGGGTGCGGGCTATGGCTCTTACTGGGGTCCCAGACTTTGAAGGCTGAGCTGGAGGTGAGCGGGTGGGTGTTGGTCTTGGAGATCTTAGGCTTGGGGAGCTGGGCGGCCGTGATGGTGATGGCCATTGGGGCGTGGATGTCTGGGGGGGGAAGGAAGGGCTTGTCCTTGGGGTGGAAGGCGATTGGCTGGAAGGTGGGGGGCGAAGACTGGTGGTGGACGTAGTCCACCATGGGGTAGCTCTTGTAGTAGTCTCTGGTCGCCACGTCTGCAGAGCGGAAGGGGAGGAGTGAAAGACGTGGAGGAGAGAGGGAAGAAACCAGTTTACATTTCATATTCAAGACGTGGCCCCACTTAACCTGTTGGTCTGTAATTGGTACATGCATTTTTTTGTAACCTTTTTACATATACATTAATTATATATAGCCATTAATAATAAATAGTATTTGATTATTGAAGAATATAGCTTATACATGTCTCATGAGCTCAGATCAACTGCTAGTGGCCATAACCCTATCCCTAACCCTTTTTTGGTGAAAAAGCTGAGCACAGCACTGTACTGAGAGCTGAAAAGTGAAAGCAGCAGAGAGCTTGCTTTGTTTTTGTTTGTTACAGGTTACAGATTGCACCTTTGAAGATGGCTCCTATTGAGAATAGAATAGAATGGCGTAATATAGAATGAAATATAAATTAGGAAATGTCTTTTGTTGTACACCGCATGAGTAATGACATTGGAATAAAACTTTAACAACGTCATTAATGACACACAAGGTCACACTGTAGGTTTATCACAGATTTGTAATTTGTAATTTATCAACCATGTCATGTAGAAGCTTTGATCTTCACCCCCAAAACCCCACCACACCCCCCTTCGAGTCTGATTTTATCCCGACAATAACATATTGCTGGCTATTGGAAATACAAGCCACCACAGTGTGTCTCTAATCCAACCTGGTGTCACTGTGCACTCGCTTGCTGACTGTGGAGAGAGGAATCAAGGTGAGACACCTCTCATCCTGCCCTTGGCAGTGCCTCTTACACACACACACACACACACACACACACACACACACACACACACACGCACACACACACACACACGCACACACACACACACACACACACACACACACACACACACACACACATTTTAAATACTTTATTTATGTCCACATACAAAGTACAATTATAAAGGACATAAATAATAAAAGTGCATTTTGACATCGTTTTGACAAACACACACACACACACACACACACACACACACACACACACACACACACACACACACACACACACACCTCCCGCTCACTAAACGTACAACCTGTCAGGTGAACCTACAATGCAAATGGAAGTGGAGCTATGCAGAGTGTACCGAGGCTTTGGTTCACGGTGAAGGAGAGGAGAGGGGGATGAAGGGAGGGGGGGGTCTAAAAATTCCTGAGGCCCCTCACCGCTAACAGTGAATGAAAAGAAAGGAAAAAAAAAAAAAAAGATGAAAAAACAGCAGCGACTGGCGGATAAGCGGGAGTTTTGAGCGGAGTAAAAATAGAGCGGGTTTGGAGTGTCGTGTGGGATTAGTGCGGGAGCCCTGAGTGGCGCTCTGCTGCTCCGTGAGGTCACAGCCCCCAGCCCCACAGCCCTCAGACACTAACAACCTTGTTTGCCTCGCTGTTGTCTTTTTCTTTCCCTTTTTTCGTTGCTATAGAAAAAGAAAAGAAAAAACATTACCCTGGTTGTTATTGTTTGTTTGTTTCATCCCATTATCCCCCCCCACCCCCCCCTCCCCTCCCGCCTCCCCTCATGTCTAACTGCCCTGGTCCTCCTTTCACTATCGATTGAGAGCTACGAGGAGAGAAGACACAGCTGCTGACAGCCTCTGTGGCCTGTGTGTGTGTGTGTGTGTGTGTGCGTGCGTGTGTGTTTGTGTGTGTGTGTGTGTGTGTGTGTGTGTGTGCGTGCGTGTGTGTTTGTGTGTGTGTGTGTGTGTGTGTGTGTGTGTAAGATACATGAATACATGTATGAATGCACACACTAGCAAAGGGTATACCCTTGCAAGTCAGAACATTAAGCAGCCAAGCAGCAAGTTGAGTTTTATCTTTAGCAACGGTGGGATCCTAATTCCAGATCAGTTAGGCTAGGGCTTCTCCTACACTCTTAGTACCAAAAGGTTATTCATTTTTCCCTGTTGGGGAACCGTTTGAAGAACCCATGTTGGTACCATGGACAGTAGAACCTTTTGGGTTCCATGTAGAACCCTTTTGGGTTCCGTGCTGAACCCATTCCACTGAGCGTTCTAAATGGTGTTATGAGAAGCTCTAGCCTGCAGAGACTCTACAGAGTCTATAGTGTATTACACAAACTCCATAAATGCAGCATATTCAGGCTTACAAAAGAGCCTAAGGTTTTAGAGACAGTCAAGATCATAGTCTCACATACTCTCACTCTCCCCATGAACACTATGATCATAGCATGAGTTGTGCTCGTAGCCTAAAGAATGCTTACGGTACATTGCCCCTTAAAGATAACAGAGTCAATGGCCAGACTCCATGTCTGGACATCTTTCTTTTTTTCTAAAATATGTTTTTAGGGCATTTCTACCCTAAAACAGTAGAGATCGACAGAAAGGATGGGTTAGAGAGAGGAAGGATGACATGCAGGACAGGTCAATGGGCAAAATCGAACCACGGACCCTGCAATTACTTGGCATGCGCCTTAGTGAGCTACGCCACCCAGGCACCCCCATAATAACTGGCCATCTTGAAGATCAAACGGCAACCATTACCATGTACACAATTACAATTAACGGAGGTAAATTGCATTTTCAATACAGAACATAGAGCACAGAGTATGTGCTTTGTTAAGGGAAGTCCTCACTTGCTCCCTCACTTGCTCCGAAACTGAGGAACCAGAGCATACAAATGAAGCTGTTTCAAACGGCCAAATCACCGCAATTGTGGGAGATTCTTCTAGCAGGAAGCATTAAACAGCTATTATGTTGATAATGATGGCGGCTCTGAAAAGAGGCCTGCTTTCATGTTGCAGTTTGGCACCCATGCCAGGGTTTAGACGTCTGTGAAGGCAGCGTCACGGTATACACAACAACGAATACATTTACATACATTTTTCTTTTTCTGAAAG
>NC_137675.1:74276726-74279226 GCF_963989245.1 Nansenia antarctica
GCGAGCACCAGGACCTCAGACTACATGACAGTTATACAAAGAAGCAAAGGATGGTGGCGAAATGTCAGATGTTTGTGGTGCTTCAGATGTGATGCATGAAAATGACTCAAAATGAATCATAAGTCACATGTTACCCAGACATATTCTCTGTATAGTACAGTCACTGTTGACTGTTGCTTTAGTCTACTGTCTACTCTTGGATGCTATTTTCAATAACGTCAAATAATGTGGGGCTTTTGATTCTGATCCATGGTTCCCATGTTTCCCATTTCAAAATATGTTCTAATTCACTAAACGTTTCAAGGCACTGCGCCTTCTTATTTAAAGGACCTTCTTGACTCATATGTGCCCTCAAGGGCTCTGCGCTCACAAGGCTCTGCCCTGCTGATTGTTCCTAGAGTCAGGAAAAAGACAATTGGTAAGCGTGCGTTTTCCTTCCGTGCACCAACTCTCTGGAACCGTCTTCCATTGGACATCAGACAGGCAGAATCAGTGAAAGTGTTCAAAACTAAGTTAAAGACCCACCTGTTTTCTGTTGTCTATATAGCCTGTGTATTTGTGCTGTGAAATTATGTGTGTTTTTAAATTGATATAGTTGTTTTTAAATTGTCTTAAATTGTTGTTTACTTATTGTATCTGTGCTGTGAAACTATGTGTGTTTTTAAATTGAAATAGTTGTTTTAAATTGTTTTAAACTGTTGCTTACCTATTGTAAAGCACTTTGATGTAAAGTGCTATACAAATAAAGTTATTATTATTATTATTATTATTATTATTATTATGTTCCAGTGAAGGGATGGTAATGATGACTTTTTAGTTCAATAATAATTTGTGCTTTCTGTAAAACTAAAATATGGAAAGTGTTTTTTATGTCTGGGTCACCTAGTGGCACACACAGGGCAGCACAGCGCTGGATGGGGTACCGATGCGTACCGTCCGCATCAATGGAACCCAAACAAGAGGAAAAAAGGGGAAGAGAAGGGAAATAAAAAACCAGCAAGGAAAAAAACAATTTATGTCAATGTAGGAAGATGACTGATTGAATTATAAATGGATCTTCACATCCCTGTGTAATTGATATGCAATTATCACACACGTCGAGTGCACCATGCAGATAATTGACGGGCTTTCGTGCCACGATGCACACTGCACTTCCGCAACACTAAAGCTCCGTCCGCTGAGACTCCTTCCCTCACTCCCTCGCTGGCTGGATGATGAGCTTTTGAAGCGTTTGATTCTGGCGAGAGGGTACGTATCCCACCAGCTCTCTTTCCAGAGGGGGGGGTCTGTCAGCTGGAGCCCCCTAACAATGGCTCTCTGCTCCCTCATAAAGCTGAGATCTCTAGGAAACACTGGTAGGACTCTAGGAGGAGTGCACTCTGACTGGCTGAGACATAGCTAGGCCCCACTCTAGAGAGTTTTTCTCATCTGACACACACAAAGAAACAGATACCCACACACACACACACGCATGACCGCACGCATGCCAGCACGCACACACACACAGACGCACACACACACACACACACACACACACACACACACACACACACACACACACCAAAGCCACCACCAAAGCTTAGCTCTTGAGTCTTCCCAGCTTGGCACTCGTAAACCCAATGATGAATAATCAGCAGGGGAAAGAGGAGAGGGAGAGAGACAGAGAGAGAGACAGAGAAAGAGACAGAGACAGAGACAGAGAAAGAGACAGAGACAGAGACAGAGACAGAGACAGAGACAGAGACAGAGACAGAGACAGAGACAGAGACAGAGAAAGAGACAGAGACAGAGAAAGAGACAGAGACAGAGACAGAGACAGAGACAGAGACAGAGACAGAGACAGAGACAGAGACAGAGACAGAGAAAGAGACAGAGACAGAGACAGAGACAGAGACAGAGACAGAGACAGAGACAGAGACAGAGACAGAGAAAGAGACAGAGACAGAGAAAGAGACAGAGACAGAGACAGAGACAGAGACAGAGACAGAGACAGAGACAGAGACAGAGACAGAGACAGAGACAGAGACGGAGACAGAAAGTGAGAGAGACAGAATCAACTAATTTCATTGAGGGAAACATGGCTGGCCTGTCTCCAGTGTGAGGCCTTGGGACATTACAGTAGGTGATTATCTGGGTGGTGGTGTGGTAGTAGTGCTGTGTACTGGAGAGAAAAGGGCAGCCTGTGGGACTGTTCTCTCAGCTGTATCATTATGGGCCGGTTTCACAGATAAGGCTTAATCCTAGTTCTGGACTAAATCACACTTTCAATGTCTTTTTTAGTCTAGGATTAGCCATAAGCCTTGTTTGTGAAACCGGCCAATATTATGGGTTAATTAGGAGTATTGTATGATTTAAGTCAATGGGACAATTCCCTGGGAATCTTCTCTCAGCTGTATAATATTAATATTAAAAGGATGAAGCCATTTTTTCCAGCCTATTTTCATTTTTAGGTGAAATATCATGAGTTGCGCCTTTAGAGAAGCTCCTTTAGCAACATACA
>NC_137675.1:74284226-74291726 GCF_963989245.1 Nansenia antarctica
AGGGCTCTTATACAATACAGTGTGCCACTTATACAATGTTGTTGTTGTTGTTGTTGATGATGATGATGATCATCATCATCATCATCATCATCATCATCATGGAGCATGGTAGTGGTGGAGGTTTTCCAACTTCAGCGTGTTCCCAGGGGGTTGTCTAGGGTGTACTGTGCCAGTTTCTGAACGTGGTATAGTTATACAAGGCCTGTCAACTGGGATTTAGCCTCTGGCTCTTCTTGGTGCTGAGGTGGAGAGGGCTTGTTGTGATGTAATTTGATGGTTAATGGTACGTGACAGTGATATGCGGTGTCTGTGTGTAGGGTTACCCTGAGTTGTGGGCTTTCCTTTTTGTCTGTGGTTTCCTCCTGTTGGCCCCTGCTTGTTAGTGCGTGGCCGTTCACACTGCTGGCCATGGCCCTTCTATAGTAACAATTATGTCACTGTCACACATGCACACGTGCACACACACACACATACACACACACACACACACACACACACACACACACACACACACACACACACACACACACACACACACACACACATACACACACCAGGGTTTCCGTTAGAAAAATTTGCCGTCGGACATCGTGTCCGGGAAGAATTCGATTTACCGGACAAACGTGATATATTCCGGTCATCATATTAAAATATAATAAAATAAAAAAAATTCAAAATCATATTTTTTTTTCTCCAAATCTAATATAGCTGTTTGTCGCGGTGATTACTGTTGTGTAGCGGCCTATATATGCCGTTTAATGTCTATTTCTCATCCGATACGATTAGATGCGAGCTATATAATATATAATAATATAACATGATTTGACGCATGCGCGCTATGCCATGCGTCAAATCCAGCGCTGAACGGGTCCAGCGCTGAAAGGGCGCCTCACTGGGAACTGAACAGACAGCATCGATCAATGAACGGACTCCACATTACGTTAACTGAAGTTTGTTAAATTGTTTGGGATTAATGTGAGTTTTCTATTTTCTCTTTCCAGTTTTACCCTTTTTTTAAAATCAATAAAACAACGTCATTTCTATAACCAGGTCTCGCTGGTTGGGAAGGCATTTCGTTTAGCTCGGGAGTATGACAATGGGGAGAACATAACTGTTTATTGAGAAACAATTGATAGGCAGTCTGGGATACGTATATAAAGAAATACCACAATGTCTAGATGTATAACATTTTATTGAACAGTAACAGTGCAAGCATGTAGGCTTCTGGCGTGACACGGCTAGCCTAATTTCCGTTCATATGCCTTTTATCAGAACAAATAAAATAGAATAAAACTCTTTGAAAATAAATAGGCTTTAAATTAACTTGCAATGCGTATGTATAGGCTAATTTCCGTTCGATGTTACAGCCTAGGCCTATCGCCTATGCCTTTTCTCAGATAGATAGGGGATAGCCTTAAATAAAATAGCCTAGAGTAAAAACTCTGAAAATAACAATGGCTGCTCATATAATTCAGCTACTTATTAGGCCTACGTCGCTTTTTGGCAGCATTGAAGCGTGCAGCTGCGGACTTGAAATCAAAGCTGCAAAGTGTCTCTCCGCAACTTGCAATGCGCATTAGCCGTGTGACCTTGCCCTCCCCAAGGCGACTTCGGTCCGCAGTTTTAATTCGGTTCTGCAGAGAGAATCTCTGCAGGCACACTGGAGACGGGAATCAAGCAGGCTATCTTGGCCAGTGTAACCCACTCTGGGTAAATTTCGCTGAAGTCTCGGATGAGGACTTCGCAGGCTGTTGAGAAACGCAAGCCCCCATAACCACGAAGCGCTGTCATGACACCGACGTTTGCGTATTACTATGGTGGACGGGTTGGCAGGGTTGCCAGATAGGCATGGGTTACCGCCGAATGGGCTGCTGTGTTTAAGCGGTAATAGACTGGTTAAGCTGTAATCCCATCTGGCATCAATCCCATGTGGCACCTGTGCGCTGTTTCGCATAGGCCGGCCTACACATTAGGAGTCATCATCATGCCGGTGTCAAATCATATCATAATAAAAGAAATACATAGCCTATATATTCGTCTTTTTTAAAATAGAAGGAATCAGAATGTGAACTTTAGCGAATTGTATTCAAAGGGAATTATTTTCACCGGACAATATGTCCGACGACTTTTCAATTTGTCGGACTTCAACAACTTTTACCGGACAAAGACCGGTAATTATCGGTTAACGGAAACCCAGACACACACACACACACACACACACACCCTCACACACACACACACACACACACACATACGTCTAGCCTGTCATAGCCACGTCTGAGAAAATTATTAAACTGCAATATACAACACAATGGATTGTTATGCTTTCTAAAAACAACGTTATATATATGCAGGATACACATACTGCAGGTCTATACTAGTACAAAGCTTGTCTTAAACATAACTAGTCTACCACAGTATCATTGTTTACTACCAGCATATCATTGTATTGTTGCCTTCACAAAGACTCAAAGTAAACTCACTCATGTACTGTAGACTGTCATCTGAAACATTCATAGATGAGGCTCAGGCTTTTGGTTGTATAAAATACATACAGTAAAACTACGCTTAAAATCTGAATTTATTTAACACAGTGGATAGAGTGTGTGTGTGTGTGTGTGTGTGTGTCAGCCTCATTGTCTGTGAGTGTCTATCTGTATGTAGGTAATCATGTTTGCTATGTATGGATGGGTGCATGTGTCTATGTAAGGTTGTGGATGTTTTACAGCACTGACGTTAACCTTTAACGCTGTCACTCTGTATGACTGTTACAAGCCAGCGCACCTTGAGCCTTGAGCTCTACTGAAGCTTCATGGATAATTGTTCCAGCCCTATAATGTGATTGCATAGGCAGTATGCCGAGGACTAGCTACAAATGGAGAAATAAACACAGGCATGCTCTCCATCATGCTATTCCCCAGTGTGTGTGTGTGTGTGTGTGTGTGTGTGTGTGTATGTGTGTGTGTGTGTGTGTGTGTGTGTCCATGTGCGTGTGGTGTGTGCGTGTGTGTGTGTGTGTGTGTGTGTCCATGTGCGTGTGGTGTGTGCGTGTGTGTGTGTGTGTGTGTGTGTGTCACTGTCGCCAGAGCCCAATAGAGGATTAGCTCATCCATATTCACAGAGCAGTCAAGAATGGCTCAGCCTAACACCCTCAATACGTTACTGTAACCACATCAGTCCCTATACTCCGTCCTTCAGAGACTATGGGACAGACTCTTTCATTTTGGGACCACTAGGCCTTCAAAGACATTCAATATAGAATGGAAATGTTTCACAAAAAAGAGACACCATACATTTTTGCTATAGAAAATGCACTCACTCTGTCTGACACACACACACACACACACACACACACTCACACACACACACACACTTTCACGCACCCTTTGTCTGATTTGAGACAAGCCTCTCGGAGCGTGTGCTCCCTGCTTACGTGACCACTGCAGACTGTGAATGATGTACCGCAGACACATTAACAGAAAGCGCCAGTCTTTGACCTTCAAGTCACACTTCTCCCCATCCCCCGCTATTACTCTTCCTGACTTGGTATGTTCTGACTTGGTATGTTCTGACTTGGTATGTTCTGGCTGGAACCTGATTTGTATGGTGTTGGAGTGGGTCACTGAGCCTGAGGGCCTGGGGGGATTAACAAGCCCCTACACTGATTTGTAATTGGCTGCTATAACCATACTGTCCAACCCCCTCTGCTGTCTGTGAAGAGAGCGAGAAAGAGGGGGAGAGAAGAAAAGGTGTAAACTGTGATATCATAGGGCATACAGGTGAATTGGTGAATGGAGAGAGTGAATGGAGAGAGAGACAATAAACGGAGAGAAAAGGGGGACCAGATGGCTAAGAGAGACATTCAAAAAAGAGAGGAAGAGACGAAAGAGTGAGAGAAACCGTATATCACAGCGTCCAGCTGCTCTCTTGTCACCGAGAATAACGATCACTCTCTTTTCATGTTGTCTCGCCTTGTTGTAATGGTTCCAATCTCATCCCTCCCACCTCTCTCAAACATCTCCCCATCTCTCTCTCACACTCTCCCCCCTTTCTCTCTCTCTCTCTCCCTCTCTCTCTCTCTCTCTCTCTCTCTCTCTCCCCCTCTCTCTCTCTCTCTCTCTTTCACCCTATCACTGTCTTGTTGTCCATCCCTCCTCCTTCCTCTGTCCCCCTCTCTGTTTTTCCTCATTCTGTTCAATTACCTTCTCTTGTCTCTCTCTCTCTCTCTCTCTCTCTCTCTCTCTCTCTCTCTCTCTCTCTCTCTCTCTCTCTCTCTCTCTCCTCCCTCTCCATCTTTTCCCTGAGGCTCTTTATTTGTAGGAACTGTCACATTTCAGCAGCTGGATCCTCGGTAGAGGGACACAGGGTCTGGGCTCTGCAGAGTAATTACACGGTTGCTGTCTCACTATTGTCATCATTCTATTATAAGCTGTGCAAGTAAAAACAAGCCATTGTAGTAATAGTAGATAATTACACATCTTTGAAACACAATGTTTGTGATAGTGTGTTTGTAACATAATTATGAATACATGTAATTTGCCGTGAGTAGGGTGAGTAGGGTTATTTCTGTGACTTCATATGCCAAGGTGAAGTCCATGACATTTTTAATCAGTGATTCAGCTCCTTATTGACGAAAGCAGTTCAGGATGAAGTGAACAGCTCCAGGCTTTCTTACAACCCTCCCACCCCACCCCCCAATCCACTTGCTCATACACACACAGAGAGGAGGGATGACATGCAGGATATGTCGAGGGTCAGAATCGAACCAGGAACCATGTGATGATATGGTATGCGCATTGGTTTGCTACGCCACTAAGCACTCCAACAGTATTGTTGCGGTGTGTTGGAATGTAATTCTCTCATTGTTCCATTAGTCATGCAGTGTGTGTGCTGAGGTTTACTCCTTATGAACACAGTGTATAGAAAAACGAAGCAGACTGTTTTTAGTTCGTAGGTTAAACAGCAGCATAAATGCAACTGCAGAATACAACAAGAAACAGTATCATAAGAAGTGGTGATACAGTAGCGTTGTTAGAGTGTAATAACACTGCAGCACGGCAGTAATAACACTTTGCTTTCCACTCCAGTGTGCTGAAGCGCATTGCATTGTGTTACACTGCGGACCATTGTAGTCCTGTTTAGTGCCTCGTCACATTGTTAAATCTGTGGGAATCATCATGGCAGTAACCTGAGCCCTGAGTGGAGGATTAACACACGCACACACACACACACACACACACACACACACACACACGTGATCATACACACTGATATATTCTTAGTATGTGTAGGATACTGTAGCATATTTGAGTGACACTTAAGTTCTAACCCACAGCTTGGGCCCTGGACAGTCTGGACGGATTGATGGCAGCTGCTGGATTGAAATCAGGTGTAGTGCTGAGGCACAAAATGTGTACATTTCAAGCCTGCAAACTGCGACACTTTAAATGAATGTGCAATAACACTATGTGCAATATGACAACCCTAGGGTACATAAGGTTCAGAGAATAGGAAATGTTAGAATAGGTATAGCATAGCATAGAGTACAGCACAGTGTTTTATTTGTATAGTATAGTATAGTGGATAGTGTACATAGCCTTTATTTATGTAAACCAGCTCCTTTCCCTTCTTGTTTTTTAGTTTTTTTTTCCTCGCACCAGGGGAGCCACCCCTCCCAAATGTCGTTGTTTGGTACCTGTACTATATCAATGACAATAAAGACCATTCATTCATTCATTCATTAAAATAATGATGACTTCACGCCTAGAACTGAGAAATACGCTAGTGCAGCATGGAAAATGTATGTATGTATTCTGCATGTATGTATTCACTCACACACACACACACACACACACACACACACACACACACACACACATACATCACCCTTTACCATGCATGCTTGACATTTCCCTCACTCTGCACCCACCACATGTAAGCTGTCCAATGACATTTAGGCTGCAGAGAGAGACAGGAGGACAGAGAGAGACCCAGGGTGTTTAGAGGTGCCTGTTTTCCACAACACTGACCAATGCTGTAGCTCTTTGAATTCCACTTCTCCCCTAATTTCCCTAAATGATCTATGAATAACACACACACACACAGACACATACACACACACACACACACACACACAGACACACACACACACACTCACACACACACACGCACACACACGCACACACACACACACACACACACACACACACACACACAGACTGCCGTTGTCCAGGCCTCTGGTCTACCGTCTCAATTCCCCCTGCAGTCTCACCTCTCTTTTGATTCGATTTCCACTGCCTCTCCTCATCTTCCTCACTCTATTTCTATTTCTCTCCCAATTTCATTCCCTTAGTCCCACTTTGTTTCTCACCTGATTTCGTCACCTCCACTCTCCCCTTCTCCCTCTCTCCACCTCTCCCCCTCACCACCTCTCCCCATCTCCCTCTCTCCACCTCTCCCCATCTCCCTCTCTCCACCTCTCCCCCTCACCATCCTCCTCTGTCTCTGACACTCCCTCCCAGCCTGCCAGAGAGCTGTTTCTTCATCTCTTCATCTTAATCTCTCTTTGTTCTTTCTCTCTCTCTCTCGTCTTCCCCTCTCTCTCTTTAGTATCTTCCCTCCCTCTTCCTCCCACCCTCCATCCCTCCCTCCCTCCCTCATGTGGTGTGTATGAGGGTGAATGATTGAGACGTCACATATGATGACGGCCGTGTGATTGGAGCATTTGTCTTACAGGAAGTGTCTCACTCCCCTCTCTCCCTCGCCTCCGTCAGATGGCTGGGCGGACAGGCCGGCTCTTTGATCTCCCATAATGCCGCGTGATGGCCACGTCAGCGGCGGCTCTCTCCAAACACCTCTCTGGGCGCCGCGCTGCTGAGATCAATACCGTTCTCACGAGACGGGGGGGAGCTCTCTTTCTCTCTCTCTCTCTCTCTCTCTCTCTCTCTCTCTCTCTCTCTCTCTCTCTCCAAGCCTCGCTCTCACCGACTCCTACAAGCACTTATAGTATCGCTTGGATTTCTTCAAGACATCATAAAATCCACCCTCTGCTCTCACGTTTAGCCTCATGTGCTCTCTTGTCAGAGTCTGTGTAAGATCAGACCACTCTGTCTGGTCTCTCACACTCTGTCAAACTGCCAATTGGCTGCTTTTGATACCGGCTCTTCAAGTGTCACAAATTACTCTGGTTGTACCGTCCGATGTGTTTTGACACATGTTAGGCCTGGCCCTCAGTATCACCCTGGGCGAGGGTGTTTGGCATCGGGATGAACACCATTAAATTCCAATGACGAGCGTACAGTTCACAGCAATACATTGGTAAAAAAAGTAGTAAGTAAAACTAAAGCCGTAATTCTAATAATATACGGAGGCACTCGTTTAGTCATCAAAATTAAAAAGTCTCTATAGCGCATGGGGAGACTAATTTAATAATTTAATTATGTCCAGGAAGTACCAGCTGTTTGTCTTCTGTGGGTGCCAGCGCCACCCTTTCTGATATCA
>NC_137675.1:74306726-74311726 GCF_963989245.1 Nansenia antarctica
AAGATTATCTTAAATCGCGCTGATGTTCGCACAGCATGTCCTTTTGGGGGGGGTGGGGGGGATATCTTGTGTTAATTACAGATGATAGAGACAGGCTCTTATTGTATAGAAGCTGCCTGGTACTAACACACACACGCACTTACATACACACACGCATGCACACACACACACACACACACACACACACACACATGAACACACACAAACGCGCATGCACACGCACGCACACACAGACACACAGACTCACATACATGTACATGTACACGTACACACACACACACACACACACACACACACACACACACACACACACACACACAGTCCCTGACTGGGTTCTCACGCTACATGAAGCTAATTAATCTAACTGGTGCTGTTGTTCCAGGGTAGAAGCTAGAGGAACACCTGGAGCTATTGTAGAGTCTAATGTGTTGAGTGTGAAACGTGTTAACACACAAGTATTCTGGGGAGGTGAGGTAAGGACGTGATGACACAAAAAACAAGAAAGATATCGCTAAAGACTTGATGAGACAAATAAAAAAAAAATGAAAGGTTGACCGAAGGACATAAATGATTGAGTGCGATTTTTACGGTAGATTAAGTTTATGAGATGCTTCCCTCAGATTGATGGAGACGGTAACAGAATGTTGAATGTATGGTGACAGAAAAAGAGACTGGACTGTTGAAAATGTGCCGTCACCGCGCTGGATGCACACTGTATATTTAAAGTGCTAATCGCCTGTACATAAGTTCTGAAGTAATCTCGTCGATTAATCATCATTATATGAATGTTGTTGCTGTACGTTCAGATGTGTTTTTGATGTGTTTTGATGTTTTCTATCATGTATTTTGTCATTGTTTTGTGTTTTGTCCTTATTTATTGGTGATGCGATAAATAAATGGGACCACTTTGCTTCACTTTGGGAACAATAAAGTACTACTCTACTCTCTCTACTCTACATTATGAGTTCATGTTAAGGACTTTTTTTTATGCAAACGTCCCCAAATAAATAAGATATGGTGTGATGTACAGACGGCTGGTGGAGGCTCATTGTAATGCATGGAATGGAACATGTGTCTGATATCATTCCTCATTCCATTCCATGCATTACAATGAGCCCGTCCTCCGATTTCTATCTCCACCAGCCTCCCCTGATGTGATGCTTCTACTTCTATTTTCAGTTTACTAAAAGGCAGATCAACATTAGATCAGTGTGTGACTGACTCTGAGATCGTCGAGTAGATCCTGTAGCTCCATCATCTGCTTGTCCCCCTGGTAGTGACAGTTGGGGTCATTGCGGAGGTGAGGCTTGTCTAAGCCTTACTCACTTACCCGCTTGACTACCTGTTGGTTTTAAGGACACAGTCGGAGTTTGTATCTTACAGCAGATCATACCCTACTGAACCATACGGTGAACCACGACTTTATTGTAGGTCCTTAGAAGTCAGGAGTGTTCTGCAGGCCTACAGTTCACTACCATGGAGGCATGTGCTATTTTGTGTTACTCGGACCAGTGTTATTGTGCACTACAGTGTGTCATTGTGTGTTATTGTGTGTTATTCAGATGTCAGTGTTATTGTGTGTCATTTGTATCAGTGTTGTTGTGTGTTACAGTGTGTTATTGTGTGTTATTGTGTGTTGTTGTGTCTTATTCAGATCAATGTTGTTGTGTGTTACAGTGTGTTACAGTGTGTTATTGTGTGTTATTGTGTGTTATTGTGTGTTATTGTGTGTTATTCAGATCAGTGTTATTGTGTGTTACAGTGTGTTACAGTGTGTTATTGTGTGTTACAGTGTGTTACAGTGTGTTATTATGTGTTATTGAGATCAGTGTTATTGAGTGTTACAGTGTGTTATTGTGTGTTATTGAGATCAGTGTTATTGAGTGTTACAGTGTGTTATTGTGTGTTATTGAGATCAGTGTTATTGAGTGTTACAGTGTGTTATTGTGTGTTATTGTGTGTTATTGTGTGTTATTCAGATCAGTGTTGTTGTGTGTTACAGTGTGTTACAGTGTGTTATTGTGTGTTACAGTGTGTTATTGTGTGTTATTCAGATCAATGTTGTTGTGTACGCCCTTCGGGCTATTGCCAAGGTGTCCTTGAAGTCACAAGTGTTGGTGCAAAGTGCCTTGAGTTCATTACCCCCAGACAGCTGGGTAATGGAGAGGCTAGTGATGATGCTCATTAGGTCTCCCTCAGAGCCCCACAGAGCGCTGAGGTGGCCCGCTGTGACCTGCTGCTGGGGCCCCCCCTGCAAGCCCCAACCCCCCACTGACTTGTCGTCCTTGAAACTGAACCCCCCCGCCCCGCCCAGTGGTCCCAGTGGTGGTGTGTTATTAAGGCTGAGTGTGTTCATGGGGAGCTGGAGTATGAGCTACTAATAAAAGTTTCCCAAAAAAAACACACCAGAAAATAAACCCTCTGGTGCAGAGAAAATGAACGAACACACTGGGTCAAGTGGTGTGTGTGTGTGTGTGTGTGTGTGTGTGTGTGTGTGTGTGTGTGTGTGTGTGCTGTGTTTGAGAGCGGGTGAGGGGAAGGGTTGTGTGTGTCGAGTATCAATATTGTAATATTATTATTGCAGTCCCTAAGTGACACGCAGGTCCAATCATCAGCCTGTTCCCCTGGCAGACTATTATAATAATCAATCTTCTACACACCCCTCCTCTCCTCCCTGTCCTCCTGTTTTTGTTTTCATCTCTCTGACTTGACAGAACCAACACAGTTCTCCCTCACTAAGTCACCCTTGATCAATAATTCACACCACAGGTGTTCGCTGAGGGTGGGGTGTAGTAACAAAAGTGGTACCCGCCACCCGGTGTTGTTTTGGCAGTCCCACACCCTGCGGTGCTCAGAGCAGAGAGGTGCCCCTATTCAGGGAGGCTGACACTGCAGCTGCCAGATAGTGAGCCCAGGCAGTGGTGGGACTAGGCCTGCAGCAGCCTGCGTCTGTCTCCAACACTTTGGCATTGGAGCCAACAGATGCCATATAGTGGCCCTTGGTGTGGCTGTGTGACCGTGCCAGAGTGTGTTGTTTGTGTTTGTATGTGGGTTGTATGTGTGAGTGTGCATAAATGTGTTCTATGCACTGCCTTAGTTCCACTCTGGGGAGTTTCCCCCTGTGTGTGTG
This sequence comes from Nansenia antarctica, assembly GCF_963989245.1. Taxonomy (NCBI): domain Eukaryota; kingdom Metazoa; phylum Chordata; class Actinopteri; order Argentiniformes; family Microstomatidae; genus Nansenia; species Nansenia antarctica. The sequence goes on from NC_137675.1 coordinate 74,309,857, forward strand.
TGTGTGTGTGTGTGTGTGTGTGTGTGTGTGTGTGTGTGTGTGTGTGTGTGTGTGTGTGTGTGTGTGTGTGTGTGTGTGTGTGTGTGTGTGTGTGTGTGTGTGTGTGTGTGTGTGTGTGTGTGTGTGTGTGTGTGTGTGGGTGGGTGGGTGTGGGTGTGGGTGTGTCTTTGTGTCCATGTGTGTGTGTGGGTGTGTGTCTGCATGTCCATATTTGTGTATGTGTGACTGTGTTTGTTTGTTTCACAGGTTTGTTTGTGTACCTCTCTTCAGCTCCTCTCTGCTGGGCACCCACACTCTCTCTTCCTGTATTTGATTAAACAGGATCCATCAACGTCATACAGATCTCACCTTCAGAGCATGTGTTCTGTTTACCTTGTTCTGCCAATTTAACCACTAATTACTGTAATCAGTGTTTGCACAACGAAGTCTAAAATGATTCCAGCATCTCACTCACACACACACACACACACACACACACACACACACACACACACACACACACACATATCAAGCGCCTGGCTCTGGGCAATGGTCATATGATGTCATGGCTGCTAACATACATACAATATGTCAATCATTCATTCATACCCAAAGTATTTGTCTCCTTCATCTTTCGACACACAGCGCTAGGGACAGACTCATCTAACAGGGACCCCCACAAGCCCCCCAGATGAGCTAACATCAACTATCAACTCTATCACACATGAAGCCATCCATCTCCAGCATATGAACAAGAGATCAATGACTTCCCTACCACTTCCATTTAGATCTGATCCCATACACTGACCATATCATGCTTAAGACGTCACTGTACAGTATATTACCAGGCAGCACCTGGAAGGTCAGAGATGATGAATTAGCAATAGCATATTGCTTCGTTGCTATTGCATTGTAATGGACCCTGTAATAGCCTCACGGCGCTTTAACGGCCGAGGCTAACGACCTGGTATTCGACCGTAGGCCCTGACACATGGCGTTAGCCTTAGTGGCTAGTGTAGCCGCCATGTGCTCAAAGCGCTAGCTGTTCCCGGTTCCCTGGGTCCGGGCCTGGTGGGTCCCACAGTTATGCAAAAGCGTCACGTCAGCCGCCTGCAGGGTGGTTTGGTCAGGGATGTTTTGTCCTGTTGCGTATGACATTGGATTTCGGGGGAAGCTACAGGCGAGAGGCGACAACGTAGCTAAACGCTCTGAGTCCATTGATCAGGCGTCCCGCTAGGGAATGTCATAACTACAGTAATTAGTCACACACACACATGCACGCACGCACCCACATGCACGCACGCACCCACTGCTCTACACAGAAAGACGCACACAAAGACACACTTGTGCACACCCACACACACATTATTCTGATTTGATTCATAGTGCGCATTCACACACACACACACACACACACACACACCACACACACACATATACCTTTTGTTGACATGTAGTGGTGTAGTAAGCTACTGTACTGTCAATACTCACTTCATTTTTCCAAAAGAAAACTAAAAAACATTAAACTATTATTCTAGCGATTGAAAACATAAATTTCCCTACTATTTTTTCCCTTAGTCTCCCCACTTTGCTCCACACCATTTTTTTCTCACTCTGTGATTTCAGAGCACTTCACACACTTTCACACACTTTCTGTCACATGGAGTGGTCATCTTTCAGTAACTAATGGTTGTGTACGGTATCTCTTAAGGGTGAAGCTTTAGTGTTAGTTAAACCTCCTTCCGCACACACACACACACACACACACACACACACACACACACACACACACACTCACATACACACACAGACACCAACCCTCGTGCTTTTAATTACACCCCCTCTCTTTCTCTCTCTCTCTCTCTGTCTCTCTCCTTTTTTTAGGTTTCTT
>NC_137675.1:74319226-74334226 GCF_963989245.1 Nansenia antarctica
GACGACGAACACGCAGCTTGAGGACAACGGTGAGATCATACTAACTAGTAGAAGACCAAAGTCGTTGACAACGGTAAGATCATATGAACTATATATGTATATATTATATTATTATTATGTATATATAACTATATATGTATATATTATATAGTAGTATACCAAAGTCGTTGACACTACCCTTTCATTAACCAAAGAAATGATAGTCTGGCTAGCCAGCTTTTTCCAGGGTTTGCTAGCTAACGTGTTAGCTTCTACCACACTAGTAAGCAGCCGTCTTGCTGGGTAGCTAGCTGGGTAGCCAGTCAGCCAACTACGAACTCTGGCTTGTTGATTTTCAACCTTTCTCTTTTCGAGAGCATTGATCATTAAGCAATATCACACGAGAGGGAGTATACTGAATATCAGCACGACAATCACAGCCGTGATATTCAGTATAACAACAGCACGACCTCGAGTATGATATTGCTTTTATACAACAGTTCTACAGCGAGATTTATTACAGTTTTTTTACGATTGCTAACTCACCATGTTCAATACTGAAGCCACAGTTTCACAACTCTTCATACAGTCTGCATTCGTAACACTCATGTTGGCCAATGACTTCATTCATGTCTCAAAAGAAGCTCGTTCAACCACACACTGTCAACAATGTTCACTCAGAAGCATACACTGTCATTCATAACATTCTGACTTACAAAACACTAACAACAGGGAGCATTACATAGTTTGAATGATTTTCACAAGAATGAATATTTCATTATAAAAATGGTTTGATTTATAGTAATCATAGACAGAATAGTTGACTGTACAACTTGTAGGCAACAAGAATGAATCAGAAATGCCGCAATTTGCTTCTATTCTTTATTCTATCATTTGCTTCTATGTATTCTGTTTTATCCTTTTTTTTCAGTATCTTTGCAGAAAGTAAGTTACGGTACATTTACTTCAAAGTACACTACATTTACTTGTGTAAAATGAAAAGTGAAAAATAAAGTGGAAGATGCAAAGTTCAAATAAAAAAGAAAAACTGAAATTCCAGGCCTACAATACAATAGCAATCACACCAAATATGTCTCACTCCTGAGGATTTTGGTCCACCCTCTGGTCTGCATCTGGTCACATCTAATGTCTTGCCAGGCAATGCATCTAGTCTATTTCATTTCATTGTATATATTCTGCTACTGTAATATTTTCTAGACATTTCAATATGATTACTGCAAATAGTGAAAATACCACCACTCATCCGTTATAAGACTTTGCTGAGGTTCTGGAACTGAAGAGTATCAATAGAGTGCAAAATAACAGCATCTGCACACTCAAACACTGTGCAAAAAAACAGTTTATTGCGAGCTTTCTGTCATATATGATAGGAATATGATTACTGCAAAATTGCACCAAATAATTCAGTTTTTAATGTGTTCTTCAGAGTTTTGAACACAGTATGATAGCAATGAAAAAATGTGTTGCAAATACATAGTATTTAGCAAGTGGGGGAGTTTGAATGAGAGAAGTGTTATGGCATTTGGAGAACGTAGTCATTGAATGCATTCTGTATGAAAGCAATGCACAAATCACAGAGAAAGAGTCACAGTTTTGTTCACATGGGTTTCTGCTCTGCTGACTGTATGAAGAGTTGTGAAACTGTGGTTTCAGTATTGAACATGGTGAGTTAGCAATCGTAAAAAACTGTAGTTAACAGTAATAAGCGACAACAGATTATGATTTGTTTGTTTATTTAATCATAAAAATAAACAAAAAATAGTTCCGCAACTGAACTTCAAATGGACTGTTGCCTAGTAACAGTCATTTAGTAGAACACCTGTGCGGCGGAGTGATACATATAGTTAAAAGTCCCAGTGCTGTTATACTGTATCGTAACTCATGGAATGCCTCTCGTCCAATCAAATTACTTGGTCGGAACTAACTGTTGTATAATATGTAAATAACGGTAGTGAGCTTTTGTGGCTGCAACTGCTAGCGTTTGTCTGTCAGTGATGGATCTGTGGCTAGACAATCAATGTATTGCTATTGGGTAGAGTTACTGCACACAAAAAAGTTAATATAATGCGAGTTTCTGATGTTCACTACAGGAAATATGGACTCCATAACCTTTGCAGACAGAGAGAATGCAAGTCTACTTACACCTAGCTTGAAGATGCAATCTGCTCCAGGTACAACAGTTTACATTAACTTGTGGATTCCACACGGTATTGATGGTTGTCTACACAGTGCATCAATGACTTAATTGCTTAACTAGTGCATGTTTGCAAATGAAATATCCTTCCAGAAAACCTCTTGAAGACCCCAATGACTTTGGGGTCTGTCAACAAGATCACCTCAACTACTGCAGTTAAAGGCCAAGAGAAGAACAGAATTCTTGGGACACAGGTCATTAAAAATCTAATCAAAAATCATTAGTCAGTTGTGTCTAGTGTTGTCATAACCCATTTCTATCTTCCTTCCAGGAAACTAAAATTGAAGCTGTCCCTGAGGCTAAAGGGGAAGAATACCCAGACATTGAAAAGTGTAGACATGAAAAAAGTGTTTCCCCTATGACCTCAGAAGTGGATGCCTTCCGTCAAATGATTGATGAGTTGACCAAGTCCGATTGAGATTGGACTTGGATCTATTGCTTTTAAAATCTTTTTTCACCCAGTTTTTGTCTTGTTATTTAAATTGTCTCTTGAATAAAGTTCTTTAATTTGAATTAATTATTTTGGATCACTATTTTGGACATTTGAACTATTCTGCACACATTGGTACAGAAGACAACGATAAATGGTTAGATATGGTATAAGTTATAAAAATGTGGTCCATACAGTCTTCTAGGATATAGCCAGAGTTTAGCAGAAACCTATTTTAATCGGACTCCGAGAGGTGGCAGTTGGCGTTTTGGATCCTTTAAAAAGTTGTTGTCCTCCTCGTTTTCATTTTTTTGCAACAAAAGCTGAATGTCAAGACACATTTTTTGTTTTCGCACGAAAACAAGGTCTTCATTGTGCATGTAGGCTACTGTATGAACATTAGAAACATTATTTCATTGGTTACGCACAGAACTACTGTAAACTACTGTAACCCTGTCACTGTACTGTAATATGTGGGAATACGGTACATGTGGGAAAACTAGGGTAAGGGTTAGGTGCTACATCGACTTGGTACGTGCTGGCATGTCTAACCCTAACCCTAATCTTAACCCTAACCCTACCCCTAACCCTAACCTTAACCCTAGCACCCTAGCACCTAACCCTAACCCTAGTTTTCCCACATGTACCGTACATATATATATATATATTCTGCAGGAAAATTAGGCTTCATACCTTCCAACACCAAGCTGAAAAGAACTCCTCAATAGGGTTGAGAAATTGAGAATATGGCAGATGAAGAACGGAAAAACTTGGGTGGTAGATGAACCAGTTGCGGACCAGAGCAGCCCGGTGGAAACGTATGTTGTCCCAGATGACAACGTACCTGGGCTGCTCTGGGCTATCCATCTGCTCGGCTGGGGTGAGGATATTGTGTCGTGTGGGTCCAGAAAAGTGATGAGATTGTCGGGGCCAAGGGTTGAATGGTGATGGAGGACACCTTGGTGATTCATAGCTGCGCACATGGTGATGTTCCACCCGCGCTGGCCAGGAGCCTCAACAATGTCATGCTGGCCGATGACGTTCCTTCCCTGTTGCCGTCCTTTTTTCAAGGTAGAAACCCACTTCATCAACGTGGTCAACCAAAGTGGCCCAAATCTCATCAGAGGCAATTGCTCTCCTAGGTCGTAGTCTTGGTTGTCCTCTTGTTCTTGCTTGTCCTCCTCTGACTCTCACACCTCTCGCTCTACCTTTCTCTGCAAAGTTGGCATCCATTGTTCTCCAACATAGAAGAGCTCACCTTTTATTGCTGAAGTTAATTCAAAAGCAATAGGCGTTTGCCCATATGAGGAGTCTAATTGTGTGATTGGTGGTTTGAGTTAAGCATTCTGAATGGTAGTGTTTTCCATGTGAACACAAGAGATTTTATCAAGGAAGATTGTGCCAATAATGTAGAGAATTGTATTTAGTGTTTTGTTAACTATGTGGTGTAGAGCTGCAAAATGAGTGAGAAGCAAGAAATGTCTTTGTCATTGGGAAGAATTGGTGTGAGATAAAATACACCAGTTTCAGGTTTTGATCATTGTGTTTGACGTTCCGATGTTGTGATGTGTCAGGAGAAGTGCATTTCCTGTTACAATACCAGGTTTCTTGCAATACAGTTTTACTCTACCGCTTTAACACTAACATCCGAACCTCAAACAGGCATTATTATTATTATTATTATTATTGAATGCAGTGTTTGCTTTTGCAAGAGATTTGTGGAGTTTAGGGTCTCACTCTCTCTCTCTCTCTCTGTCTCACTTCCTTTATGTCCCCCCTTTGTTTTTCCCGCTCCCACTCTTTCTTCACCTCATTTTACCTTTAAAATTAGGCAAACCTGGTACAATTGGTGAAAAACCAACAGTCTTTGCCACAGCTCCAGCACCGACCAGCCTGTCCTTTCCCCAGTGGGGTCGGCCCCTGGTCACCCTGTTTCCTTCCACCACAGCAAATTAGACCTAACGGGTCTGTCACTGCAACCGTTTACACACCATTTGGGCTCACAAAAGCCTTTAGTCACACTGGCTTCCCAAACATCACGGAGGAGTTAAGGATGAGCGAGTAGAGGAGGAGGCTGGAATGGAAAGAGAGAGAGACAGAGCGACAGAGAGAGAGAGGGAAAGTGAGAGAGAGAGTAGAGAGAAAGTGAGAGAGAGAGAGAGAGGAAGAATGAGAATGAAGGAGGGAGGGGGGGTGAAGGGAGGTAATGTGAAATAGATGAAAGGGAAAATAAAGAAGCGTCCTCTGCTTCGCCCGCTCTCCACCCCCCAAGATATCTGAGCGAGACACAGTTCCCCATCACTGATACTCATCTTTCTCTTGTTTCTCTCTTTGTGTCTGCGTTGTTTTCTCCTCCTGAGCCCGATGGTGGGAACGATAAGGACCACGGTGATTACTGAGACGGGGGGAGAGATGTGGAGGAGGAGGGCGGGGGAAGAGGATGCGCCGGGGGGGGGGGGGTTGATGTGTTTGGGGGTAGCCAGTTTAGTAAGTAAGAGGAAGGCAGAGAGACACTGTTAGTGCTTGGTACTGAGTTCGCTTGAGCAAATAGCTACAAGTTAGCAGTTGATTTTCTGTCACTGCGGTTAGACCACAGTGTCACTCCACACTGGCTGCAGCCATTACCAAGCCCACTGGAGTGAAAATGGGATCTGTGCTGGACTGCATGTTCCTGCCGCGCGCACACACACACACACACACACACACACACACATACACACACACACACACATACACACACACACACACATACACACACACACACACATGCACACACACACACACACACACACACATACACACACACACACACACATACACACACACACACACACTGTGTATTTTGGACACACTATCGCTGAAACACAGAAACACTTTGTCAACCTCTTCCATTATACATGTACCACATAGGTAAGGTGTTAGGTGTTAATGCACCATGTTAAATATGCATCATTGTTTACCACAAACCTCAACGTATATAGGAGCCAGTAAGTTGTTTAATCCCTCATTGGGAAAGTTGACCAATGTTAACCCTGCATCCTTAGAGTCTCCATATTTTTGGGGGGCATTTAGCAGATGCCTTATTTCAAAGCGACTTACAATCAATACATTTAACTAAGTAAGTAAATCAGCTATCCACTAGTCATAGCAGGAAAAAGTAATCTATGCTCAGGCCTGGGGCCATTGGCAGTCGTCATGCTTTTTTTGTTTCAGAGGAGAAACAGTATAGGGGGGAAGTAGTAGTAGCGACGTATGCAGATGTCTCAGGACAAGTAGATGTCTCAGGAGAAACAGTGCAGGGGGGTAGTAGATCTCACACCCTGTTTGTTTCCTTACACTTTCCATCTCACACCTTGTCACAAGTGGTGCATACACTACACTACAGGACAATGGAATATTAACCGTACTATTGTAGCACACAATGCCATAGTGCTATTCACCATGTCAGCAAAAACACCTGAATGTCACAAGTGGTGCTATTAATGCATGTCAGCACTTTTCAATGTTTCTGTTCCTTTAAAGGTGAAGCATTGCTGTTCTGTGACAGGCCTGCTGTATGCCAGAAACTCAAATTACTGTAGCCTATGAAATTATTCTGACTGTATATGAGTGTAAATCTATAGTGTTGTGGAGTAGTTTCACTATATGTAGTTCAACTATCAGTTTAACTGCATTTTGCAGTAGCTTGGTGGTAGTTAAATAGAAAATCGAATCCTAGAAGTGTTTGCAGTAGTTAACTACTTCTGTCACTATTCACTAAATCTTTCCAAAAGAAAACAAAAAAAGATTGGACTTGTAAGTCAATTTCCCTACTTTTTATTGCCTCGCTGCCTACGGGTCTCCCCCTTTGCTCCACCCCACCATTATGTTCTCTCTCAGTGGTTTCAGAGCATTTCAATCACACACTTTCTTTCACATGGAGTGGAGACATCTTTCAGTAACTGACTGTTGTGTGTTGGATGAAGTAGTTTCAGTGTAGTGAGCCACTTGTTCAAAGCAGCTTTACTTTGGCAAACTACTACAAACCTCTCAAGCTTAGCTTCAGTGTAGTTCACCTTCTTTCCTTTTAAAATAATGGGTAATCCAGTTCAATATGGTATATTTTAGAGAGTAGCTTCCCCAACAGGCTGTCTAGGTTGTCTAGGCTGTGTGGGTTTAGTCCCTCCCCCTGATGATACAGTGTGCCGTGGAGGAGGAGGAGGAGGAGGAGGAGGAGGGATAGATGGGAGACACTGCAGCCTATTTGTCCCTCAGTATTCTGCAGCCCTCTCTGTTTCGGTGCTGGTCTGTCTGCACAGGGGAGTGGTGTGGAGTTCTAAGTGATGTCACACCCACTCCAATGCGTTGGATGTGTTGTTATTATTTTGCTGAATTTTGTTGTTTACCTGTCGCTAAACACTGTCCTTTTGTGTGTGTGTGGGTGAGTGTGTGTGTGTGTGTGTGTGTGTGTGTGTGTGTGTGTGTGTGTGTGAAGGAGGCTCTGACTAATGCAGTGCTCATTACCCTCTCTCTAGAGGGTGCCCCACTAAGCCCAGGACAGCCCTGAGATAAAAACCACTTTAAAGCTACACACACACACACACACACACACACACACACACACACCAGGGTTTCCGTTAGAAAAATTTGCCGTCGGACATCGTGTCCGGGAAGAATTCGATTTACCGGACAAACGTGATATATTCCGGTCATCATATTAAAATATAATAAAAAATTTTTTTTCAAAATCATATTTTTTTCCGTCTCCAAATCTAATATAGCTGTTTGTCGCGGTGATTACTGTTGTGTAGCGGCCTATATATGCCATTTAATGTCTATTTCTCATCCGATACGATTAGATGCGAGCTATATAATATATAATAATATAACATGATTTGACGCATGCGCGCTATGCCATGCGTCAAATCCAGCGCTGAACGGGTCCAGCGCTGAACGGGCGCCTCACTGGGAACTGAACAGACAGCATCGATCAATGAACGGACTCCACATTACGTTAACTGAAGTTTGTTAAATTGTTTGGGATTAATGTGAGTTTTCTATTTTCTCTTTACAGTTTTACCCTTTTTTTTTTTAAATCAATAAAACAACGTCATTTCTATAAGTCTCGCTGGTTGGGAAGGCATTTCGTTTAGCTCGGAAGTATGACAATGGGAAGAACATAACTGTTTATTGAGAAACAATTGATAGGCAGTCTGGGATACGTATATAAAGAAATACCACAATGTCTAGATGTATAACATTTTATTGAACAGTAACAGTGCAAGCATGTAGGCTACGGGGAACAGGGATTTTGGTCAGTAGGTCCTTTGTACAGAGGGCGTTTCTCTCCGACAACGCGTTCCCAGGTACCATGGAAGTCAGACTTGAAGTGGCTTTGCTTGATTTCCATCACAGATTCAAGGATTGAAACACTGATGAAAATAGGGAGTAATAGTGATGGGATTATTTTAGATTATTTTAGATTAGATTAGATTAGGTGAGATTCAACTTTATTGTCATTGCAGAGTACAAGTACCAGACAACAAAATGCAGTTTAGCATCTAACCAGAAGTGCAAATAGTGATATAAAAACAAACACTTAACTTTCGGGGAAACTGCTAAAATAAAATAAATAAAATAAATTAAAAAAGAAAGCGACTATTAGCACCGCCGAATGACAACAAACGTATGAGTAATGAGTAAAACAATGTCACTTTTATAGTATGTTGTTTAACTTGCCGTTCGGTCGCCATGGCTCTGGTGTGTGTAGCAGCTTCAGCTAGCTGGCTGGAAACTTCTAGGGGTGCGTTCGTAAACACGCTCTGAGAGCGCTGGAGCGCACGCTGGCTTCGATGTCACAGAGCGACCGAGTCGTTCGATTGGACGAGAGGCGTTCCGCGAGTGCTGATCGGATTTCCAGAGCGTGTTTACGAACGCACCCAGCCAGCTTTAGCGAATTGTATTCAAAGGGAATTATTTTCACCGGACAATATGTCCGACGACTTTTCCATTTGTCGGACTTCACCAAATTTTACCGGACAAAGACCGGTAATTGCCGGTTAACGGAAACCCAGACACACACACACACACACACACCCTGTCTATGATTGCCATGCGGGCCGTGCCCCTGATCTTGAGTGAGGGATACAGCACCACACAGGGATAGAGGAGTACAGGGGAGACAGATTAGATGATGGGATAGAGAGAATAGAAAAGTTGAAAGAAAGGAGAGACATGAAACCTGAATGGTAAAGGAAAGGCTAGAGACCACCTGCTGTATAAACATGTGCATGTGTTGGTGTGTGTAGATATAGGTGTGTGTGTGTGTGTGTGTGTGTGTGTGTGTGTGTGTGTGTGAGCAGGTGGATGACCCCAGTAAATACAGATGGATGTGCATGTCTGCATGAATGCCCCATAATGGAAACATTACCGATGTTGAACCTGAATCTGTGTCAGTTTTCCAACACAGTGTCCACACCAGATCCACAACAACGGCCATTGGAGAGGAACTTGCATGACTTCCTCTCCAACCAGTTCCTCTCTACAGTTTCCATATTTAAGCCTACACACACACACACACACGCACGCACGCACGCACGCACGCACACACACACACACACACACACACACACACATCCTGATACTGTATAGACACGGAGTTGTGCACAAATCAGACCAGAGCTTGTTTCTGTCAGTGAGTCACTGTCTGAGGCCTCTGCTTTTTTCCAGTAGAGCATTATGGGACACCAGAGCACCCTCAGTACCCTGCCGTGTAAACATGGTTAAGCGATAGACGGCCCCCCACTGCCTCATGGGACAACAGGACGACAGAGGCCCTCCTGCAGACACGCTCCCTCCATGAGTTCAAGTCCTCTTCTTTTGCACTTCTGCCCCTCCAATGTGTGAGCTCAACAAGATGAATCAAATGGAGATTAGTGTTGGTTTGTGATTCTGCTCCAGAGGAAAGAGGGAAGAAATTGTGTTTCTTGTTCCACTTCTTCTTGGGATCAAAGTGTTTATTTTGGCTTCGGATTAAGCGTGGAGGGAATTATAAGATGGCATGAGCTGTTGTTTTGGAGGAGCTGTTGTTTTACGAAGACCTTGTTAAAAAGAGGTAAAAATATAATTAGTGTAGAGTATCAACGAATACTCATTATCATTAGAATTTTTTGGAACGTACAGTTTTGTGTATTGGGCAACTGCAATTGTTGCCATTTTAATTGGTTAGAAATATTGATTAGTTATTGCCTTTACATACTGTTTATAATCAATCATGTTTTCTCTGTCTTTATTTTATCATTGAAAAATGAGCTGAGCAGCTTTAAATTTAAATTATTATTATAACATTTTTTTGCTTTCCTTTGGTTTTGTTAAAAAGTGCTGTAAATTCAGTGTATTATTATGAAGTATATTTATATTGATGAGTTATGATGCACAGCAGTGTGACAGGATACTATGAAAAGATTGGTTGTGTAATTTAGGTCCCCGGTGAGTCATACCGTTACTGTTCCTATAGAAATAGGCCACATTTATAAATATACTGTACAATATTTACATATAAATATATTCCAATTCTATGACTGCGCCTTTGAGCAAAGCACTTTAATTGAATTGCTTAGATGAGAAACCAGCTGACGCAATGGAATATATACATACAGGATTAAAGAGGCGGAATTCACTTGTAGGTATGAGCCAAAAAATCATGTAATTAAATTTGATAAAGCCTTGGGACAAAATTGAATAGATACCCTTTCATAAAAAAATCCTAAATGCTGAAAATGAATAACAACCTGTTACAAACAGGGCTGATGGGGCAATAACGCTAACCACATAACCACTTACTTTCTTTGCTTATAAAGTAAAAGCAGTGGTGTGCCGTCAGGGCCAGCAAGGCCTTCTCTGCTGGCCTAAACATCATCAGAATATACATTTTATTTTAATATATATTTTCCACAAATATGTATTAATGATTCCCCATAGTCTATTCTCTTCATTTCATAGCTTTCCTCTTGGTTGCGCTGCTTCCAGTCTCCGATTGAGATTTGGAGGGCTGGCCTTTATGTTAGAGCTTTTATCCAATCAAAATGTGTTGCTAGGGGGCTCAAAAATCTGCCCGCCTTCACATTAAACGGTGCTGCGGATTCGACCTGTAACTTAACATTGGAACGAGAAAACCTGTGGCGTACCTAGTAAACCTACGTAGATGCGAGCAAAAGCAACAACGGCGCCTGCTGTAAGGCTCAATGATGTCAGCACCCAGCACGTCTTTTGATTGGATACGCACTATTGCTACGCACTATTGATACGCACTATTGATATTCACTATTGAGATGCGGAACTATGCCGGTAGATGTGAAACTTTTGAAAGTGCGCAGGGAAACGGAGCCTCACAACGAAAGCTTTCGTTGACTGATCGATAATACTGATCGATTGTGTCCTGTTTTTGGGTAAACAATAACTTTCATTTAGGGGACACAATGAAAGCGCCAAGTCCACAAACAGAGGAAACTACGTTGAGCTTCTTTCTTTTCTGGCTGAAAACAACCCAGATTTACATTACCACCTGTCCACAAACAAAGTGTTTACTGGGACGTCAGGCAAAATACAAAACGACCTGATTTTTGCTATTGCTGAAGTGATGGAAGAAGAGATCAAAATGGAGATTAAAAAGGCACCCTTTGTCGCTATTATGGTGGACGAGACGACAGACGTGGGTAATGTAGCGATCTTAAAGATGTTAGTTTAACACTCTTCATTGTAAATGCGGATTTATTGATTAAAAATGCTTCGGAAATATTAATATAACTCTGTTGTACTTGTCTGACTATGTTAAGGTGATGCAACGCCCGGTTATACTGTGTTTCTGTCTAGTTTCTAGAGCCATGGCGTCATAACGATGGTATTAAGAGGTAGAATAATTCAGGTAGGAATGTGTCGGACATCACTGAAGGCCTAGGTGTGAAATGCACCGCCCGCCACTGAGTAAAAGTGTGTATAAAGTGTGACCTTAAAAATCTTCTGCCACTGAAACACAGAAAATAATAACAACCTGTTTGGGAAGAGGCCGTTGGGAGTTGATGGCATGAGCCAATCCCCATGCAGCTCCATTTCTGTATGGAGAGCTGGGAGAGAACGGGAGGAAGCCTCTCTCTCTCCCACCGCTCTTCTCCGCATCCACGTCCACGTAGCAGGACTAAACCATGCACAAGATTAGCTTGACTTGGCATATTAATAATTCTCTATACCAGCCACGGAGAAATCAGAGTATTTAAAAGAGAAATTATGCATTTTTAATATCGTTGTGCGGCATTTTTTATGCAACATAGTGTTGGAGACTGTGGCGAAGCAAACAAACAAGTTTGGCCACTCGGGAGCATGGGAGAGGGGGAGTAGAAGGTGTGGGAAGTGTTAGTGGGGAGGTGTGGGGGGGGCTGGCAGAGGAGTGGGGCAGTCGGCTTCACAACATTTGATAACATGAAACTACACATCAAAATGTGTACAGCTCATCTTACACACACTCAGACATATTGTTTCGCACAGCATTCAGTTACATTCAGTAGCAGAGGATCATACTGAATGAAATCAATCACTCCTTGAAAGCTCAGACATATACTCTTACAGTACATTCATATACTATTCATATACAAGCACTTTGAATTGCCCCTGTTGTATGAAATGTGCTATACAAATAAACTTGCCTTGCCTTGCCTACTCACCGTTTTGCTTTAACACAAGATGCACACTCACACACACACACTCAGCCATTGTGAGAAGCAGTAGATTCCAGATCAGGGGAGGCTGGTGGAGGTAGAAATCAGAGGACGGGCCTCATTCCATCCCATGCATTTACAATGGGCCCAACCTTCCATCTCCTCCAGCCTCCTGTCTTCCAGATATGCCATTCATAGCAACAGCCTAAAAGGATGCAACAATACTGTAGTGATGTGTGTATACCCAGATACAGCACAGTGTCTCTTTCAATCCATATTTAAAAATTGTGAGGAGGTAACTGTTTATGCGTGATGAAAGCACTGAACTTTGCTCATAATTATCACGTTTCATCTCTTCTCTCTAATTTAGGCGTAGGCTACAGTACACGGCACACCAGATGGCTTCAGACAAAAACAATTCCCTTTAAACAAGCTACAGCACTCTAGGAAGTCATAGCTTATTAGCCGCTTGCAAAACCCATCTACTTATGTTAAAACAATGCCCACTGTACAGTACGTGATCTACATGTCTACACGTCTCAGTCATAGAACTAGAATTCTATCCTCATTATTATCATTTGGAATTCTACATTCTATATTCTATGGTTCCTCCACTTCCACAATCTTCTAATTGGGGTCTCTGTCAATCAATGGTTGTGCTGGCTAGGGGGGTAGCTGGCTGTCTTGCCTGGTTGGGTTCCAGTCAGCACTTTTGATCAATATGCTGTAAGATACCGCCCTCTGCCCTCGTGCCCGACTCCCAGCGCCCCTGCCCCCCTGCCCCCCAGCCTCGATCTCTACCCCCTTCTCCCTCCTGTCTGAGGATGACAAGATGCCTTCATCCGGGGTTGAAAATACCCCAGCCAGGGACTCCATGGTCAATTAGGTGAAATTACAGTTGGACAGCCTCTCACCGTCACACCCTCTCATCCTCTCATCCTCTCATCCTCTCACCCTCTCACCGTCACACCCTCTCATCCTCTCATCCTCTCATCCTCTCATCCTCTCATCCTCTCATCCTAGTTCTCATCCTCTCATCCTCTCACCCTCTCATCCTCTCATCCTCTCATCCTCTCATCCTCTCACCCTCTCATCCTCTCACCCTCTCATCCTCTCATCCTCTCATCCTCTCATCCTCTCATTCTCTCAGCCTCTCATCCTCTCATCCTCTCATCCTCTCATCCCCTCATCCTCTCAGCCTCTCATCCTCTCATCCCCTCATCCTCTCATCCTCTCATCCTCTCATCCTCTCATCCTCTCATCCTCTCATCCTCTCACCCTCTCACCCTCTCATCCTCTCATCCTCTCATCCTCTCATCCTCTCATCCTCTCATCCTCTCCTCCTCTCATCCTCTCATCCTCTCACCCTCTCATCCTCTCATCCTTTCATCCTGACAGTCTCTCATCCTCTCATCCTCTCACCCTCTCATCCTCTCATCCTCTCATCCTCTCAGCCTCTCATCCTCTCATCCTCTCATCCTCTCAGCCTCTCAGCCTCTCATCCTCTCACCCTCTCATCCTCTCATCCTCTCATCCTCTCATCCTCTCATCCTCTCATTCTCTCATCCTCTCACCCTCTCATCCTCTCATCCTCCTCTCATCCTCTCAGTCTCTCATCCCCTCATCCTCTCATCCTCTCATCCTCTCATCCTCTCATTCTCTCAGCCTCTCATCCTCTCATCCTCTCATCCTCTCATCCCCTCATCCTCTCAGCCTCTCATCCTCTCATCCCCTCATCCTCTCATCCTCTCATCCTCTCATCCTCTCACCCTCTCATCCTCTCATCCTCTCATCCTCTCAGCCTCTCATCCTCTCATCCTCTCAGCCTCTCATCCTCTCATCCTCTCATCCTCTCATCCTTGTGCTCCAGCGCATCTCCCTTCCACGGAGTGCCTTTGTCATTGGGCTCATCAATATAGAGGATAGCGGAGAGCTCGGGTAACACACACACACACACACACACACACACACACACACACACGGCTCTGGATGCCCTGCCTCTTTCTCACACGCCCACTCATCCCAGCAGTTATCATGCGTAGCATGCTAGGGCAGAGATATGCCCTCTGTTGTCTCCCTGCTAATACTATAGCAGTGCGTTGATCATCATTCTTAACACCCGATAGGATGGTCAATCACATCCAGCCGCCCCCACCTCTTTCCCTCAATTCCCTACAATTAGCTGTTGGCAGTTGCCACTACCACTACAAGCCCCCCCCCCCCCACCACCACTAAAACTAAAATACCACTCTGAACCCCCCCCCCACCCACCTCCTCCCACTCCATGTGAACAGGCTTCCCATCCATTATCACCCTATAGTGTTCCCTAACACTTCTCCCCCTCTTCTCCCAATCCCCAACCACAAACATCTCCCCCTTCCCCCCATCCCCCATGCCCTCTCTCTCTCTCTCTCTCTCTCTCTCTCTCTCTCTCTCTCTCTCTCTCTCTCTCTCTCTCTCTTACCTGGAGTTGGTCATGTCCGTCTGCCCTCCCCGGCTCTTCTCCAGGCCCAGTTTGGTGAAGATGCCCACCAGCACCATGATGGCCACCACGCCGCAGATGATGTACACGATCATGTGGGTGCGGTCGCGGTCCGGCTCCTCCCTCACCTCGGTGACGGGCGTGTCAGGCTTGCCCGTGTTGGCCCAGACTGGCGTGTCGTAGTTGTTGCAGGACGTCTGGTCCA
>NC_137675.1:74339226-74344226 GCF_963989245.1 Nansenia antarctica
AATCATTTTATTCTTACATCCGCCAGGGGTCTGAAGACGGCCCTGTGGCCACAGATTGGACAGATCTGCTCAGCCTCCTCAATAGAGAGATGGTCCAATAGCATTCAGGGACGCCATGATACTACCGACATCTTTCCACTCCTCCTCTCCTCTCTCCCCGTCTTCACTCCCCCTCTCCTCCCCTCCTTTGTATTCTCTCACCCTGTCCAATTCCCCTCTGTGTGTTTACTCAAAGCCACCCTCAACCCCTCACCTCCACCGCTCTCTTCATCTATCTCTCCTACTCTTCTACCCTATATCCCCTATACCTCTTTATTTCCCGCTCCCTCCCTCTCTCCCTCCCTCTCTCCCTCTTTCTCTTTCTGGCCATAGGCAGTACATCAGTCCTCTAGTCAGTAACTGTCACTCACTATAGATTAGTTTTGGCTCTAGCTCCTTTTGGATGTCGTGGAGGGAGAGGAGGAGAGGAGGAGGAGAGGAGGAGAGGAAGGTAAACAGATAAGATAAGAGAGAGAGAGAGATGTAGAGAGAGGAGGAGGAGGAAGAAGAAGAAAAAAGACAGAGAGAGAAAGACAGGGGGAGTGATGGAAGAAGAGGAGAATGAGCCGGGGGGAGGAAAGAGAAAGAGGAGGGAAGAGAAAGAGGGGGAAGATAAAAAAAGAGAGAAGAGGTGGGTTTTGAGTCTCATAGAAGTGTAATGGCTTTATTGAGCTAGTCTAGCGTTCTAGAGGCCAATAGAGAAGCGGTTTGTCAGGTTCCAGGAGGCGGCATCCACAGAGCCCAGCTCGGTGAGGGAACAGTGGGAGTTTATTGCCACCTAAAATACTCTTACGTCTGCAGGCTGATTGATGTCTCTGGCTACTCTAGCGTCTCTCCTGATCGGTCCGTTAAGTACCGATGTGAGCCAGTGGCCCCGACACCCACGTCCTTGACTGCAGGGGAGACATCGTACACCCTGCATTGATCCATACCTCCCCGATATCTAGACCTTGTTTTGTTTTTGGTGAGGGGGCGCTGAAGGAAATGTGGAAAGGGTGTGTTTGTGTGTGCGTTTGTGCGTGTGTGTGTGTGTGTTTGTGTGTGTGTGTGTGTGTGTCTGTATCTACTGCATGGACGTGTGAGTGTTTTGTGTGCATCTGTGTGTGTGTGTGTGTGTGTGTGTGTGTGTGTTTGTTTGTTTAGAGGTGCTGCTTTGCCCTACCTTTCAGAGTGTTTGTTCGTATAAACAAGAGAGCTTTGGCAGCGTCAGAGAAACTCTCTTATGCTAATGAATGGCGATTTAATTCCTTTGATAAATGTACAGGCTACGGATAAATCACGTTAGCCCACTTATTGCCAGAGCAGAATGGGCTACAGGACAGACCAATTCACTCTGATATCTCAGTCCTGCTGCTCAGTGTTTTTCCGAGCGGGAAGAAGACTCTCTTACGTTTGGGATCTGCCCAGATACCAAGTCTGTCTGTCGTGAAAGGAGAGTCCAGCCAGTTCAAGTTGTAAGACAATCTGTGATGAAAATCAATTCTATACATCTTGCATTCCCCTTTGTAGTTTTTATTAGAACTGAATAACCTTGAGGTTGTATTATGGTTATATTTTGCCCTAATTTTGAGTTGTTGTTTTTTTATACACTCCAGTATATTAAAGGAACAGGCCTTGTACTAGCTCTCTCTGGCACTGCTTTTTTCTCTTTTCCTCTCCCTTTCATCATCGATTCCTTTCTCCCTTAATGACATCATGTTCCTCTCTCTGAACTCCCTTTTCGCTGCATTTCACACAGCCATGTACTTTTACTTCATTTGCCCCTTCCCACATCCCCCCTCCTCCTTCCCACACCCCCCTTTCCTTGCATCCTCCCTCCCTCCCTGATCCCCCCCTACCAACTCAATGAAGAAGGGTGCAGTGCTAATGTATTGCAGTATTGATGCATCCTGTCCGTCCGTCCGTCCGTCCGTCAGTCAGTCAGTGAGTCAGTGGTCATGTATACTGCAGAGTGGATTAGCTTCTCTCTCTCTATGGGGTCTGTATGCCTTTATCAGTCTCTCTCTGTGCCATCTGAATGGCTCTGAGTAACCTGCCATAGCCTGACCTATCAACAGTATCTGCAGCGGTAACCCAATCAGCCAACCAGAGATGGGATCTCTCAGCAGCCTCCACCTCACACGAAGCAGGAGGCGCAGTCACGGAGGGCGAACGACAGGGAGAGGGGCCAAGGTGGTGCTGGCAATAGACACAAAGGGACACAAAGAGAGAGGGATGGAGAGCAAGTGAACAGCGAGAGAAAGAGGGAGGGAGAGAGTGAGAGTGAGAGAGAGAGAGAGAGAGAGAGAGAGAGAGAGAGAGAGAGAGAGGACAGATAGCTAGAGGCTTTAGTGGAGAAAGGAAGAGTGAGAGTTATGTGAGAGGTAAGTCTAGTGTGTGTCTAGCCTGTGCTCCATCCAATAAGTCCCCTCCAGCCCCCAGAATAGCACACGGCCAGTGAAGCGCTATGATATAGAATGGGGTCATGACACCCTGTCACCCTGCCACAGGACAACAACAGAGCTGGGTGGGTTTGTGTGTGCGTGTGTGTGTGTGTGTGTGTGTGTGTGTGTTTGTCTGTGTGCACATGTCTCTTACCAGCCCCCAGTGTTCTCTGTGTGTGCATATACTGTAGCCACAGTGTGTACGGTAAACAGTGTCACTGTGCATTATGCATACAGAACGCATGTGTTTTTACAGACGCTATCCTTGATACTCATTTTAAGATTGCATGATATAAGGCTGAATTTTGAATGGTTTGGCTCTGCGCCTCTGAACATGACAGTGCTGTTACCTGAATGTGGGTTTGTGCGTTTCTGGATTAGTTTGGTCTATTTCAGTATGATTACCAACATTCTGGAATCGAGTATGTCTGTCTTAAGCTGATTGATGACTCATATCTTCATCAAAACACCTTTCAGGTCTGTGTTTGTAATTCACTGTGACAAATAAAGAGGTACTCAAACAGATAGTTACATAAGAGTAAGAGTCAATTATCATTTTTAAAAATATGTTTCTAGGGCATTTCATTGGCATAGAGGCAGTAGAGGCTGACAGGAAGGATGGGTGAGAGAGAGAGAGAGAGAGAGAGAGAGAGAGAGAGAGAGAGAGAGAGGGAGAGAGAGAGAGACAGAGAGAGAGAGAGAGAGAGAGAGAGAGAGAGAGGGAATGTCATTCCTCCTCTCTCTCATCCATCCTTCCTGTCAGCCTTGTACTGTCTCTATGCCAATGAAATGCCCTAAAAACATATTTTAAAAAATGATAGATCTTCAAGATATGCGGAGGGTCGGAATTGCGATGCGGTTCCGTACGGTTCCAGGGTAGGTGCATTAGTATGCTACACCACTAAGCACTCCAAGAGATTTGATCAAAGAGGGAAGACTGGAGTCCAGTCCAGTTATGAATTCTCTTGGCTGATTCTGTATGACTCTTGCGTCTTTTAGATATGCCTGTTTTTATATTTCTGATTTTGGAATTGAGGAAACTCTGACTTTTACATGCTAATGGTTTGCATTTCCATTTCTAACATTGAAATATTAAAAATTAGGCAAAATAATTCATTGGGCCTGTTAAAATATTAATTCCAAGTCGCAAAACGTCCATTCATTATTCAAATGAATCGCCTAGTTTTGGATAACATTTTTTCTCAATAAGTCATTACTCAATATGACATTACTGTATGTGATTTATTGCTTATGATCAAATTGTATGTTCATTTATCTGGTGTCAACATTGGGAGAGAGAGAACTGAAACTGAAATGCATTTTTACCCAGAAGACATCAGCAATTACCTGGATAAACTGTGTTATTCATAACATACTGTACGTTTGATCACCTTTTATCAGCCGGAGAAGTCCTACTGTGAACCAACAAAGTGCAGAGAGTGTAAAACTATCTGGTATTCATCAACAATAAATTGAAGTGAAGTACAACTGCTATGTGTGCTGTCAGGAATAGCTGACCTACAGTAGCACACACAGCCAATTGACCCTATAGTCACAGTTAGACACAGAGTGTATGAAGTTACAGTTTCAGTGTCCTCTACACACAGGTGAGACATATCTGCTTTCACCGTTGGCATGGCAGCTCCTGTGTCACATGATCAAACACAATATCCCTCCATGGTTGGAACGACAGACTTTGTCATACATGTCACTGTACATGTCACGTGTATGTCATTTCCTGTTGAGAACCTGTGAGAGTGGTCTATACTGTAACCTAAGAAGTCCTCTGATGCTTAGCACGTGTCTAGTGGTGACAGGGCCATGAATAGACAACAGAGACCTCCCTTAAGTATCTCATCCCACTCTGTAAATGAACATGGACTAGGCTACCGCAGCCAAGCGCTGCTCTCAGTCAAGTCAAATGACAGAGAGAGAGAGAGAGAGAGAGAGAGAGAGAGAGAGAGAGAGAGAGAGAGAGAGAGAGAGAGAGAGAGAGAGAGAGAGAGAGAGAGAGAGAGAGAGAGAGAGCAGCAGCCCTTGTCCCCCAGCCTGACAGTGAAGGTGAATGTGGCCAGATAACATCCTCCATGGCAGTTTGAGGCTGGTGAAGGTAGAGATCAGAGGGCGGGGTTCATTGTAAATGCAATGAATAAGGAATGGTATGAGGAATTGCATCAAAAGCATGTCTTCTGTTCTGATCTAATTTCTCATCCCGTTCCCTGCATTACTATGAGCCTGTCCTGACTTCTACATCCATCAGCTTCCACTGCGCCATGGACATGACCAGTTAGTCAACGTGGACGACAAATGTAAGCATTAGTGACAGCAGCTGGTGAAAACAGGAACAAGTCGGCAACCAATCAAAATGCTCTGACTTTAATTCAATGTAAAAATGTAAATAAATTTCAACGGACTGGGTGAGTAATCCCCACTACTCCTCATTAACTAGGTAGTAGTGGGGATTACTCACAGAATTTCCAGCTTTCACCAGCTGCTGTCACATATGATCAGCTGAGTGTGGGTGTTTGGATAGGCAAC
>NC_137675.1:74349226-74351726 GCF_963989245.1 Nansenia antarctica
GCCACCAAACAGGCAAGGGATGATCATATATCAGAGGGAATAGATTTGCCCCCGTATATCATCGTGAAATACGGTCTCCTGCTAAGAGCCTGAATAATGATCATGATAATGCGATGAGTCCCGCCACTGGCGGTCGTTTCTGAAGCTTAAAAGCTGAGTAGAGGAGTACACACTTACCGAGGGGAGGGGAAAGTGGAGGAGGGGGCGGAGATGGGAGGGAGGGAGGGAGGGGGGGAGGGAGGTGGGGGGAGGTGAGATACTTTGCATAGCTTTACCGTCAGCTCTGAGCTACAACCTGCTTCAATCGTCGCCGTCGTCGTCGTCGTCGTCATCTCCCCTCCCCACGCCTCCACCCCCTCCCATTCACACACACACACACACACACACCCTCAAGCCTGAAAACAATAGCACTACTGCTAAATTTAGAGCGGTGGCATTTTGTCTCCTTTCACTGTCTCCCTCACACACACACACACACACACACACACACACACACACACACACACACACTCACACACACACACACACACACACACACACAAACACACACCCTCTGTCGCCTCACTCTATCTCTCCCTACCTCCCCTTGTGTTTCTCACCTCTGATTCTCACACTTGTTTCTCTCCCCCCACCAACTGATTATCTGTTGCAGAGCTGCTGTTGTTGTTGTCATCTTTGTTCTAGTGGTCTTCCAGGCAGCTATTGGGGTTGTGCTGATGGAAATTGCTGTGATTAGTGTTTTTGGTCTTCTAATTTGTCACTGTCCCATTATAATGCTACCTCCACCATTGATGTGCATCAGCATTTTCACTTTGTGTGCTGTGTTTGCATACGTGGGATGGGTGTGTGTGTGTGTGTGTGTGTGGGGTGGGTGTGTGAGTGTGTGAGTGTGTTTGTCTTTGGTGTCGGTTGCCTGCCGATATGCATCGATTTGAGGCCCATGTCATTGACATTTGTATTCTGTGTGTGTGTGTGTGTGTGTGTGTGTGTGTGTGTGTGTGTGTGTGTGTCTGTGTGTCTGTGCGTGTCTGTGGGTGTATGGGGGCATGTTGGCTTGGCGGCGTGTGAGTGTCAGAGCAGGAGGAGGCTGGTGGAGCTGTTTGATACCATTCCTAATTCCATTCTATGCATTACAATAAGTCCCTCCTCCGATTTCTGCCACCATCAGCCTCTCTCCCACTCTCTCTTCCTCCCCCCTCCCCCCTCCCTCTCTCCCTCCCTCTCTCCTTCCCTCCATCTCTCCCTCTCCCTCCCTCCCCACACCCTCCCTCCCTCTCTTTACATTCCCCACCCCTCCCCTTCCTCCCTCCCTCCCTCTTCCAAACCCCTGTCCTTAAAATACCAAAGCAGCAGTTTTTATGCATGATGTTTTGATGCACTGGTAATAATCACAGTAAGAAGCATTGAGGCGAGAAGGGGAGTCTGAGCAGCAATGTCTGTGACTTCAAAGGCCACTCCGTGGGAGCGAGGCGTGGAGAACGGACGTCTTATCGCCACCAGGGGGATACTAGGAGCTGACTTCCTGACTTCTCGAGACGAGGATCTGAGGCTGTGGGCTCTAAATGTGCACTTCAGTTTGGAGTGCTTGTCGTTCTCCTTGGTAATGTATTGGTGAATATCACCTGTATCATCTACATGTGTACTACTCATCTACATGTTATGCTATGTTAATTTTATTTATAATGCGCCCCCCATCCAACTTTTACATCGGCCCGGGGCGCAGCGAATCTACATGTTGTATGTAGGCCTACTGGTTGGTTGTTGTACAGGATTAGTATGTGTGTTTACTTGCTGTTGGCAGGCTTCAGTAAACATGCACCAGTAAACATGCACCAGTAAACAATATAAAATATATATATATATATATTATGACCACCTGCACACTACCTGACTACTACTTGACTTCCTGTACTGTATCATATCTGTACTATTGCATATTGTATGATATTACATTTCATCATATTGTAATCTGTACAGCATTTTGCACTACTGTTCTCCTGCAGTACGGCTGGTCCCGCAGTAATACGACTACCATCACTTTATCACTGTATTGCCTTATTCTACTTTATTATTACTTAACTTACTTATTTTACTTTATTCTATTATTCTATTATTGTCTATTTTGTATCCTGCTCCAATGCCAATGTCGAAGAACCTACGAATTTTACTCTTGTGTACCTGTACATTGGATGTAATAAAAGCAACTCTGATTCTGATTGTGATTCTGAAACATAGATCCAACATACACACACACCCTGGTTTGCTGCTGACGCATATACTGTATAAGTAACCTTCGATTGTTTCTGCTCCACCAAATCCCAAGAATGACATGCTAAGTAGTTGCCAGTATTGACAATTTGTCATTTTATTTGACCTAGACTTTTGCCTGGTTGGTCGCTGACCATTCAGAATCAATTTCTGATTCCGATTCAGAGACCTTGAATGTCCTCAGAAAGGCAATTTGTTGCGCAGCATTAGTTCATAAAAAAAAAATACAACA
>NC_137675.1:74356726-74401726 GCF_963989245.1 Nansenia antarctica
CGTGAGCATACTTCCATGTGATATGCTGTATATTTACATTGTACAGTGTAGTCAGCTACTGCAGGATAAACTCTTACCTAGAAGACTTACAATCACTGCATTCAACCTAGGTGGAACAACATTAGACAAACATTACAGCCTTCTTCAAAAAGAAATATTACTAACAATCACAATACTAAAACAGAGATGCAAGATTCCAACATGCTTCATTTTAGTAAAAAGTATGAAAATGAGTGCAATATCCAACATATTGTTTTGTTAGGACAGAGATGAAGCAATGTGTGGATGGGTCTGATGGTGTTTAAATTAAGGTAAACGTTTTTAAACATGAATAAGTATGACATCAATGGGACTTCAATTAGACCTTCTCATTGTGGGAGAATCACAGGTAGACAGAGACTGAACTAGGCCACAGCTCCTGTACCTCCCAGGCCCTGACGCGCTCCTGTACCTCCCATGCCCTGACGCGCCCACATGTCCACAGAACCAGACAGAACCATACATCTCTTGGACTGATCTCATTTGTGTGTCTAAAGGTCAGTACTGTCACCACTAGGCCGACCCAGACACTGTACCACTGTGCTTTAAGTTAGTGTGCGTGTGTGTGTGTGTGTGTGTGTGTGTGTGTGTGTGTGTGTGTGTGTGTGTGTGTGTGTGATCTCGTTTACCATTGATTTGTGTAACTGTAAGGGAGCCGAGAAGAGCCACAGTTTGAAGTGTACCTGACCTACATTGCTTTCAGTGGCATGTTCACACACTTAAGCAGACACACACACACACACACACACACACACACACACACACACACTAAAGCAGACACACTTGAGAACAGGCTCATACATCTCAGGCATGCTCACCAGTTTAATAATGATGGCGGTTTCTGAGAAATCCAGCAGTCATTTTAAGACTCTGGATTAGATGCTCCTTAAGCCCTTTCACAAGGCTCCTGGTTTTTTAGATGGTTATTGTGTGCTATAATCTTTACAAACAGACACACACACACACACACACACACACACACACTCATACAGGTAGACACTCACACACACACACACACACACACACACACACACACACACACACACTCATACAGGTAGACACACACACACACACACACACACACATATGTGACAGGGTCTGGTTAAAAAGTCGGGCAATGTCATTTTTCTTTTTTTTCCCCCAGATTATGAAAGTGCAGATTGTAATCTTTCAAATCAGGCATCATACAGTGAAGTCTGTTGAAGGAGATATGCTTATTTGAATGTTGGTACACCTCAAAGCAAATAGCAGAGAAACGCGCTCTGAATCAAAACACACGCAAAACAGCTGCTAGTAGGCTAGAACTAAAACGGAACATTGCTATGAACATCTAACTGCATGTTTAGCACATCACAACATGCTAAATACACATAACTACACATAATTAGATGATCACACAGTCCTTACTTTTTAACACGTCCTAAAACATATGTTTGTTTAAAAGCCATGTATCACTTACCGAGACAGTGAATCCAATTCACAAATAAATATTTAGTGATCCTAAAACTGTTGGCTCTTCAGCACTTCAACTTTCGTAATATTCCCAAAAAAATGAAAACATATATTTGTTAAACATATACTGTATATATTTTTTTAAATAAGCTTTTTGCTCATTTGCGCCACTTGAGAATTGCCGACATGTGGCCCTTTTCACCAGACCGTGTCAGATATGCTTACATATACACAGCTTAACACACACACACAAACACAGACATGCGCACACACACACACACACACACACACTCACAGCCCACCTTTGTGTGTCACATTGTATGGCCTGACTGAGTCTATTTCCTGCCGACTTGCAGCAGTAATTAGAAGACAGGGAGACAGGCAGGTAGTCGTGGTGATAATGGGCCACTGCTATTTTGGTTCCCTCTGTCTGCCACGTTAACATTGCAGTCAAGCAGTGCTCTCAGGTCTGGATGGCATTAAAATGTTCCTGCCCCCCTCCCCTCCCCTCCATCCCCAATCCCCATCCCCAACTCCAACCCCACCACCCCCATTCCACCCATCTTCACCCCACCTTACCTGTTATCTCCCTCCCTCCCTCCCTCTGTCCCTCCTTTATTCCACCATTTCCTACTCTCTCTCTCTCTCTGAGGTTGTGACGTGCTGGATCGGCATGGTGTCAACATTTACCTTGACATGTAACATTACATCTTACACCCACTGCCACCGAGTGCAATACTCATGACATTTCTACTTTTTTACTATTTGTACTGCTAAATTGTATCCTGTCTTATTTGTCTTATTTGTTTCCCACAACATGTCACTTGTCCAATTGTCTCACTGATGTCTTGTACTATTGTCACTTTATTTATCTTTACTTATTATCTTCCTTATTGCCTTATTGTCTTTGTGCAGTAATATGAAACTTGTGTTCTTCACAGGCAACAGCCCTGCTCTGAACAGGATGGCAGTCAGTCACACAATGAGGTGTCACTGTGAGAGGAGAGATGGGGTTAGTGTATGGTGGGTTTGAGTCCAGGCAGCAGGGATAGGAGGTAGGGATAGTAGTAGAGTTGTTCTGTTGATTGATGTTAGGGAGAGGGGGGAGAGGTGTGGGGAGGGGGGGTCTTCAGCTGTACTGCATCAGCAAGTCTTTATCAGTGAGTTTCAATCCACACAGCAGGAGCTGAGTATGTGGATTTGTTTTTGGCTCATGAACACAGTAGGCCACCGTAGACACAGTGAGATTGCCGAGAACATATTTCATGGCATCATGAAAAGCTGCCTTGAACAGATGCATCACAACAAAAATAATGTTACACCCCTGTTCTCACCCAGCTTCTTCACACTCTCATCTGCAGCAGAAGTGTCATGTTTCCGCTCCGAAATAAACCACAGCTGAATTCTGTGGTGACAGTAACCATGGAGGAGAACATCATTACTGTCAATATCACCTCTATACAGAACATGGAGCTGTGTGTATGGTATGTGTGTGTGTGTGTGTGTGTGTGTGTGTGTGTGTGTGTGTGTGCGTGTGTGTGTGTGTGCGTGCGTGCGTGCGTGCGTGCGTGCGTGCGTGCGTGCGTGCGTGCGTGTGTGTGTGTGTGTATGTGTGTGTGTGTGTGTGTGTGTGTGTGCATGTGTGTGCATGTGTGTGCATGTGTGTACATGCGTGCATTTGTGCTACATACACAAACTGACGTACATCAGCGTCGCTCTCGGAGGGACTTTGAGACCACCCACTGATGAGGCCCGTTGCATCAAAGTTCCCGCAGAATCACTTTGGGCTCCCTCCCGGCATGTCTTCACACCCGTGTCTTGCCGCACCGCAATGAAGTGATCTGGGGCTGGATTTATAGTGTGTGTGTGGGTGTGTGTGTGTGTCTCTGTGTGTGTGTGTGTGTGTGTGTGTGTGTGTGAATTTACATATGGAAAACGCAGTATGCCTGTAGGACCCTTGCTAGCAGTGTGTGTGTGTGTGTGTGTGTGTGTGTGTGTTTACACATTTACATTTTACATTTTTGGCATTTAACAGACGCGTTTATCCAAAGCGACTTACGACAAATTAAAAGTGAGTGAATCATCTATCCATCAGTCATCGTAAGAAAAATTATCTATGCTATGACCAGGGGTCATTGGCAGTTACAATACTAGAAGAACAAAGAATAACTTTTTTTTTTCATGCTCACTGTCATGCTCACTTTAGACATCATAAAGAGGTGTTGCTACAACAGGCCATCATAGGACGCCTTCTAGTACCACCCTACCAGATCTGGGCCGAGGTCCAGGGACTAACTACACTGCAATATATCGTTAGCTAGCAATACCTTTGATCACTCTGCTTACAAAAACATTGGGGGGCAGGCCTGTGTGTGTACAGGCACCGCATTAGACGCACAAACAGTACAGTACTGGATTCACTGAAGTCAACTGTTGACTGAAAAGGACGTCCGACGAAATACTGATGAGTGCATCGTTTTGACTTGACTGGAGGTCACAGCTGAGCTTCTCCAGAACACACACACAGACTGTGCATGTTTTCACCTGGTGAGATAAAAGAGCTGTTAAAGGAAAAACAGAGAGTGGGGGGAATAAATTAATCTGAGAGAGGGAGGAGAGATAAAGAGGGACTCGAAAGAGATGGTCTGGGAGGAGTGAGAGATGCTGAGAGTGGAGAAGGAGGAGACTGAAGGTAGAGGTGAAGAGAGGGAGAGTGAAGGAGGAGGGAGACACTGGACGTAGAAGTACAGAGGAGGAGGTAAAGAGAGGGAGATGGAGAGAGGAGCGAGAGAGGGGGGGGGGAGTTTGCTACAGAGAGGACTAGACAGAGATCTAGAAAGATCTTTCTTTAGTCAGATGTCATCTCAAGAATGTAGTTCCATCCACAGGGCTCAGACGGGCGACTGGGCCACCTGTCAAACCCAGACACTCTCCAGCCACTTCTGTCCTACCCTCTCTCTGTCTCTCTACCCAGCCACCCCTGTCCTACCCTCTCTCTGTCTCTCTACCCAGCCACTCCTGTCACTCCTGACCTACCCTCACGCTCTATGTGTGTGTCTGTATGAATACACTTTATTATCCTCTGATATATGCTTCCTATTTAAGGACGGTGTAGGACAGCTAGCTGTTTGGGACTCGGAAGTTCACAGCATAGGATGTTACAGTATGGGTCATTTGTAGAGATGATTGTGTAATGATGTAGGTTTTAGAAATGTTTACTATTAGAGTGAATTTAAATAGTCCCCAGATGCCCACACTGTATTCATTTTTAGCCTTGTATCCATACACCCCCATGACAGCCATGCCACTCTTGTGTGTGTGTGTGTGTGTGTGTGTGTGTGTGTGTGTGTGTGTGTGTGTGTGTGTGTGTGTGTGTGTGTGTGTGTGTGTCAGGGCTCTGAGCTGTACCCTGTTATCTCCCATACTCTGCCACCCTCCTGTGACTCACTTCCAGAGCACTAGAGATTCATCATACTCCCGCTCCATGCGCAGTGTATCAACCTGTGTGTGTGTGTGTGTGTGTGTGTGTGTGTGTGTGTGTGTGTGTGTGTGTGTGAGTGCGGGTGTGCGTGTGTGCGTGTGTACGTGCGTGCGTGCATGTGTGTGTGTGTGTGTGTGCAAGCGTGTTTAAGTAGGTGCATGTTTTTGTTAAATTTTACATTAACCACCCGACTCTCTTGTTGACAATGCTGAACCACTTCCACAGTTGGGGAGGACACGTGTTGCATAACCTTAACTTAACCCCGCAGTGGCTGCACTGTAAAAGGCTTCTCTTACGTAACCAGTAAACTGCTGCCAGGGAGGGCAGAGGCTTCTGAAGGAGATGAGTTATACTGTTTGTTTTCAGTCACTGACACTGGAAGGCATCTGGTCCATCTGTCCAAGTGCAAGTACTTCTGAAAAATATGTTTTATATATATATATATATAGTGTATATATATATATACTGTATATCAAAATATTTCATTTTCATGTTCCAAGTTCTAGTGCACATTGTGAAATGTAAAATCAACATATTAACAACTTGGATTGACAGTACATCAACATTCATCGTTTTATACATCACACGTCACCATTTAACCATGAAACTAAGTTAATGGAGTATTTCCTCATTATGAATGAATGAATGAATGAATGGTCTTTATTGTCATTGATATAGTACAGGTACCAAAAAACGAAATTTGGGAGGGGGGCCTCCCCTGGTGCTAGGAAAAAAAAACTAAAAACAAGAAGGGAAAAGAGCTGGTTTACATAAATAAAGGCTATGTTCACTATCCACTATACTATACTATACAAATAAAACACTGTGCTGTACTCTATGCTATGCTATACCTATTCTAACATTTCCTATTCTCTGAACCTTATGTACCCGAGGGTTGTCATATTGCACATGGTGTTATTGCACATTCATTTAACCCTCCGGTTGTGTTCATGTTTGCCCCCCCCATCATTGGTGTTCCCGGTCTAATTAGACCGGTCTGATTAACTGCTTCATATCTCCAAAACTACATAGTCAAATTTGCTAAATTTGGTACTTGGTGAAAGCTGAGACCTGTGAGATGTTAAAAAATGAACATAGATATGACCAAATTACTGTAATGTGACTAAATACACAGTAGAAATTGAATATTTCATTTCCGTTTTTGAGAATTTCAAATAAGAAGGCCAGTTACACCCTGAAACTCTATATATCTCTGCCAAACAACACATTGGATCAGTTCTTCAACATCTCAACATATACTGTGCAAAATTTGATGAGGCATAAACAATGTAGACTATTGGTTAATCTGAATAACTGGATGGGCATATAAGCACGGGAAAGAGAAGGGTTCCCATAACAAACACCTAATTGTTTAGTTTGAAATGTGTCAAAATTTATATAAGAGGGATTTGAACAGGTCTGATACATCCTGGAATGTTGTAGCTTGTTACAACTTGTGTTATCCATTAATTTACTATGGCGGTCATTTTTGACCAGAAATCCCACCGATGTTACAAAGTTGACTAAAACCTCGAAATTCAATGCCAGTGGTTAGTCAGCAATTGTATATGTTCAAATGCCTAGTGTGGAGGATATCATAAGGCCTTGAGGCAATCAAATGTAAAACACAATATTTATGATTGATGAAAGTTGCTCTCGGTCAGATTTGACCGGGAACACAACCGGAGGGTTAGTGTCGCAGTTTGCAGGCTTGAAATTTGAAATTTGTTTGTTTCAGCACTACACCTGCACTATACCTTAAAATGGCGGCCGCTATGGATGTTGACACAAGTGGCACAAACAGCGGAGCAAGCAAGAAATGCTTTGAAGTGAAAAAGGTAGAGAATCTATCTGTTTTTAAACACAATATAATGGAGTTTAATAACATCTAAATGCTAGTATTATTATTATAGCAAACTTGATGACTTGATTACCTAGGTAACAGGAAGCCCGCACTTGCTAGCGGGTGGAGCTTGCTAGCGGGAGGAGCTAGCAAGTGACTCTTCATTATGACGGATGATGAGTCTGCGTTTCACTGAATTGTTTGGGTGATAGCTAGCTAACCGTTTGCTTAACAATCTAGACTACAAAACTAAACTCACTAGTCAGCGAAATCTAACGTGATTAGGCAAAAATATGTATAAAACATGTAGAAGCACTGACATTTTGCGAAAATCAATGGCAAATAGCTGCTAGCTGGATAGCTACTTGCCTTAATCAATAGGCCCAAAATGCGATTAGGCAGTATGGTCATGGCTAGATATCACTTAACTGCCTGCAATAAACCGTAATATACAGTACCAGTCAAAAGTTTGGATACACTTTCCTATTCAATTGAAGTGTCTAAACGTTTGACTGGTACTGTACATTCATTTATATTTTGCAGTTGACTTGTTTAACTGTTATAGTGATAAAGTAGACATTAGGCTACCTATTACCCTTTGATGGTATCCTTTCCTACCAAAACGGTGGTGGCAATGGACAGTACCTGCCATGTCAGTGCCTCTCTGTAATTCCTCTGAGAAAGGCTGAATGAGATGGCTATGTAATTGGTCCTTTCAAACACACACCCATTAAACATCAATTAGCAGATGTGCTTTGGCTTGTTCAATGGCAAGGCCAAGGCCTATAAACTCTATGTTCACTACACCAAAGAGGTGGAACCATGGACTCAAAGGACCTAATTTCACTGTTGCAGAAACCCACACACTGCTGGAGGGTGTGCCTCAGTATTAGGAAGTAGTAGTAGTAGCAAGTTTTAATTCTAGTAAGGGTAGAGACGTGACTAACAAAAAGAAGAAAAAAAACATTTGGGTTGAAATGACCCCTAACCCTAACCCAGAATGTGAATACCATTGAGTCTGACCAAAAGAGGACCACAGAGCAAGTGAAATTAAGATTATGAATCTTAAGGACCATGCTGAAGCGGAAAAAAAAAAAACACCCAAGCAGGCAACAAGCCCTTTAGGAGAGGTGATTACACACTTGTGGTTCTTGACATCATTGGAAGTGAAAACTCCCAAGTATTCTGATCCAGATAAACAATTTTGAACGATTGGGCCCAGATATACGTTTAATTTGTCATTTATTACTTGCCTGTCATAACATATCCCCACAAAACAACTCACAAACATCATGCATTTCCAGGCCAACTTACTGTGGTTCGTAGTGATTGTACTTGAATGTCACTTATTTACTCTGACTATTCTTTTCGACAGTGGAATGCAGTGGCACTTTGGTCCTGGGACATTGTGGTGGACAACTGTGCTATCTGTAGGAATCACATTAGGGATCTCTGTGAGTATTCAATAGATAGTATATTTGACTGTACAGGGCTGACCTAAAATAAGTGGATGACGTTCTAACACATGACTTGTATCCCTGTAGGCATTGAGTGCCAGGCAAACCAGGTCTCTGCCACCCCTGGGGAGTGCACAGTAGCCTGGGGAGCCTGCAATGTGAGTTAGACTTAATGGTTTTGCAGATATGCTCAAACTGATCACAGATTGTCCCGTAGAGGGAACGATGCCACATCAAGCACTGTACTTGACCATTACATTCATATTTTTCTGCTTAGAAATAGTCGTTTGATACTACAGTATCCACTTAGATGATCACAGTACAAAGAGTGTATATTGTCAGAGTTGCAGTTGATTTTCTGAAATGCATATATTTATTGTTTCTCTCTCTTTTTCTCTCCATCAGCATGCTTTCCATTTTCACTGTATCTCCCGTTGGCTCAAGGCCAGACAGGTGTGCCCTCTTGACAACAAGGAGTGGGAGTTTGAAAAGTGAGTATAATCCCTTTTCATAATCTATCTGAGAAAATAGATTGTAAATGGTGTTGTGGGGTGGGGGGGACCTGTGGATTGTGGAATAATAATACCTATTATTATTATTATTATTATTATTATTATTATTATTATTACCTATAATAATACCTATATCCTGAAGTGTAATGTAATTGCTACTCATTAATTTTTGATTGTGGTTGAGTCTTGTGTTGATTGACTGAATCTCTCCCTCGTCTCTCTCTCATGCAGATATGGACACTAGAGGAAAAACTTTGGACCATTGGTTGGGCTTCCTCAAGTTTCATCCTTACTGTTGTTACCCTTTGTGTGATCCACTTAATGACAAATCTGAAAAGACATCTACCCCCATTTTCCCCATGTCACTGTTTTAGGCTAGCGGGAAAACCTTTTTAAGTTGAATTTGCAATGTTGTTGTAAATTGTAAAATTTTAAATTTTAAATTGTAAAATCTGAAAAGACATCTACCCCCATTTTCCCCATGTCACTGTTTTAGGCTAGCGGGAAAACCTTTTTAAATTGAATTTGCAATGTTGTTGTAAATTATAAATAAATCTCAATGTTCCAACAGCCTTGTGAATGGTGTTAACCATTTCCTATGGTTTCCTATTTCCTATTTCCTATTTTGCTATTCCTATTCTCCTATTCCTATTTCCTTTTTCCTATTTCCTATTCTCCTATTCCTGTACCTTATGTACATTCCTATTTCCTATTCTCTGAACCTTATGTACCCTAGGGTTGTCATATTGCACATAGTGTTATTGCACATTCATTTAAAGTGTCGCAGTTTGCAGGTTTGAAATGTACACAGTTGTGTTTCAGTATTACACTTGATTTCAATCTAGTAGCTGCCATCAATTTGTCTAGATTGTCCAGGGCCTAGAACCTAGGTCTTTGCTGTGTTCAGGGCCTGGATGGCCCTGGGGTAGAAGCTGAGCTTCAGTCTGTTTGTCCCCGCCTGTTCGAGGGCAGCCGAGCAAAGTGTTCGTACCCAGGGTGGGATGGGTCTCTGGAGATCTTGGAGGCCTTCCTGAGGCAGCGTGTGTTGTACAGCTCTTCCAGAGAGGGGAGGGGGGCGCCGGTGATCTTCTGGGCCGATCTCACGACTCTCTGTAGCGCATTCCTCTCTGCGGCTGTGCAGCTGGAGAACCAGATGCAGATGCAGTAGGTGAGGATGCTCTCCACTGCGCAGCGGTAGAAGGTCACCAGCATCTCCTGTCCGATGTGGTCTTTCCTGAGGACAGCAGTTCACTATGTGGTTCAGAACCGACGACGTGAACTGTTCCAGGTCCTCATGCTCATATTCCTGCCATGAGGTGTCATTCAGGCAGATCTGCAGTGGAGCGGACCCTGCTGGCCAGGTTCTGACAGTCTTAGTGGTGATGGGAGCACTTTTCCTCATGGGAGTGTAGGCTGGGATCAGGAGGATTGACACATGGTCAGACATGCCTAGATGAGCTAGCGGTCTAGCCTTGTAAGCAAGCTTGATGTTGGTGTATACCTTATCCAGTGTTTTTTCTCCTCTTGTTGCACATTTAACATGCTGATAGAACTTCGGTAGTACTACCTTCAGGTCAGCATGATTGAAATCTCCCGCGATGATGTGTACGGCTTGAGGATCCGCGCTCAGTCCACTACTGATGACGTCATGTAGCCGCGCCAATGCTAAGCTACCAACCGCGCTAGGCGGTATGTAAACACATATAATGTACACTGCGTTGAATTCCCTCGGGAGGTATGTGGGTCGGCATTTAACAGTCAAGTATTCCAGGTCTGGGGAGCAGTGGCTACTTACAGTTTTTGTGTTTAAGCACCAGCTGTCCTTCGTAGATATAATGAGGCCGCCTCCGCGCGTCTTCTCACTAAGCAGCGTCCTGTCCGCACGGTGTAAAGTCCTTCCTTCACATGGAGAATGGTGAAAAAAAAGTTAGGGTTAGGAGTTTAGGGTGAGGGTTAGGGTTAATGTCAGGGTTAGGGTTAATGTTAGGGTTAGGGTTAGTGTTAGAGGTTAGAGTTAGGGTTAGTGTTAGGGGTTGGGGTTAGGTGAACACATGTGGCCTAAGGCGTCTCATCAATGATGTATGATCATGTGCTCTAACAGTACACAGGGTAAATATACACACACTCTGCAGTTGTACCCTTGACCGTTCCTCCACACTCAAAGTCACTTCAACTGTTGGGAAGACATGTTGGTTGAACATTAGGTTAACAAAAGGCTACAGCACCCGGTGTTATGTAAGAAGGTGTCACCAGAGGAAAAGATCTAAAGGAATACAAAGAGGAGGGATCACAACCCAGAGATGCAACATTGAATCTGAAATGGGTGCGGGGCCCTGAGAAAATGAGTACAGTAGCAGTTGTACTGATTGTAGGCATGCGCACACACACACACACACACACACATGAACGAGTGTACACACACACACACACACATGCACGCACGCACACATACACACAAACGCATGCATGCACACACACACACACACATGAACGAGCGTACACACACACACACACACATGCACGCACGCACACATACACACAAACACATGCATGCACACACACACACACACCACACACACACACACACACGCATGCACACACACACGCATGCACACACACACACACACACATGCACCACTTACTGAAAGTGGTTGTGGAGAGTATAAGAGAGTCTTGGTACTGTAGAAGATGTAATGTGAATAGTAATACAGTATAAGTGAGGGCTGAGACGACAGGCCAGCTGTGAGCTGAATGCTGAGATGTTGAGAGCTTGAGAATGGTGGATGGAGAGAATGAAGGAGGGAGAGAGGGAAGGATGGAGAGATTGGAGAGGGAGAGAATCGAGGACGGAATGGATGGGAGGGCTGAGGATCTGAGGGCAGGCGGGCAGTGTGTGTGTGTGTGTGTGTGTGTGTGTGTGCGTCTGGGACACTCTACGCTCGAGGGCTCTCCTCTAGACTATACCAGGCGTACACAGGGCGCTCGCCTCCCAACAAACAAACCCATCTCCATCTCTCCAAATACCCATCCCTCCATAGTATACCCATCCTTTCATTTATCCATCCATCCAATAAATCCATCGATTCTAGCATTGCTATTGAGGCCAAGGAGGAGAGAGAGAAACCCACCAGCCACTACAGCAGCTCCACTGACAAGTGGGAAAACTAACTCATTCTGACTCTCTGTCACTCTCTCTCTCTCTATCCTTCTTTCAAGCTCTTTACTCTCTTTCTCTCTCTCTCCTCAATGTTACATCTGTCCTTCAGTTCTCTCTCCTTTCTCCTTGCTCTCAACCCATCTTTTTTCTCTCTTTCAAGCTCCTCCAGCCCCCTCTCTCTCTATTTCTCTCTTTCACTCTGTCAGTACTGTAGTGTTTTTGGGGTCAGGTTATAGTGATGTAGTGGCTATGCCGAGGACGAGATTGAATCCAATTAAACAACAACATTTGACAACAGCAGTGGTGAAGTGCTGAGGCAAAGCCCCCGCGCTCTCTTATGCTCTCTGTGGCCCCCCCACCCCCTCTCTCTCTCTCTCTCTCTCTCTCTGGCTCCTTCTCTCTCTAGGGTTTCTCTTTTGCACTCTCTCTCTCTTTATTCTGCTCTTTGTCTCTTGCTCTCTGCACAGTCACGTTGTGGCTCAGGGCTACTCATTTCAAGTCATCAACAAAGTCAAAACTGCAGCACAATGACATGTTATCCCCTCGCCTGGCTTTAGTGTGCCATCAGTTTAGTGCTCGAGTGAATGAACATCTGCTTATCTTTTTAAATGCCACCCGTTCTGTCCCTCCGTTTCATTTCTGCATACAAGCAACGATAATATGGACTAAATAATGTGTCACTTTTTTTATTTATACATTTTTATTTTGTTAAATTCTAGTAGTGCAAAGCTAACGGTATCTAGTTCCATAACAATATCACCTCACTTTGCTGGGAGATTACAGGATTGGCACTCTTACCCTTTCTAAGCTCCTCTCCAAATGCCTGAAAGCTCTAAAACGCCGCATAAGCACTTCCTCCTTTCTCTCACTCTGTGTTTCCTCTCATCTGTTCATTCTTATCCCCCCCTACTCTCCGGTCACCCCACTAATGCCCGGATACAGCAAGCATCTGTCAGTCCCCCCCTCTGTGAGTCATGGCCCCCCTTTCACACACTGAGATACACCGTCCCGCTCCCTTACCCATCAGCCCATGCAAATGCTGACCCTTGAACCCTGTGGGGTCACGCAGGGGTCCGGGCCACACACAGCCGGATCCCCCAGAAGTTGCCATCTTCATCAGAAAAACTCTGCAGGTAAGTCATTAAGGTCGAAGACAGCTGCAGTCATCAGCAAGTTCATCAACAAGTCTCCCAGAGTTGAGGTCTGGATAGGCCCTGTGGCGTTACACACAGAGAGCAGATGGCAGAAAAACACTATCTGTTTTTGGTCAGATGTGCTTTTCCCCTTTTGTGTTGCACCGTAAATGAGCGAGAGTGTAGCGAGTTAACGGTGTTCTTTGTAGCTCTGGAGTGTTTGTCGTCAGTGTGAGAGGGTGATGTTGATTCAGGTTGGTAGGTGCCCTTGGGTCCCTAGTGCTAACACAGGTTACATAAAGAGGCAATAGAAATCCTTTTGCCAGAAGAGACCTGCTTAAGAGAAATCAGTGCTAAAACATTGCGACGTGGGAGTATACATTTGACGGATACACAGAGAATATTCATCAGTAATTAGTCAAGACAGCACAAAGGGAAGGTTATTGTGATTTATTTTTGTCACGTTGAGAATGCAAATTGGTGTTGTTAGTTGTATGATGTAGTAGCTGGCATCTATAGTATCTACCTTACAACCTGTGTGTGTGTGTGTGTGTGTGTGTGTGTGTGTGTGTGTCTCACAACACAATTTAAGAAGGGCAACTGTAATCACCTCATAAAGCATGTCATCCCCTCCCTCCATTGAACTGGAAAGGAGAGAAATGGGGCTTGGTGCAATAGAAAGCATGACCTTTAGAGACACTACAGAAACTATAGAGTAGTGTTATGTCATCCTCGACCTCATGTATCACCATATTCAGATGCAGCCACCATCATTACATCCCTACATTACCATCAGAGTCTCATCACTGGTTGCCCCATTAGAACTGCTCTCAGCTAGTGCCACCAAGTGGGAGTCCACCATACTTTTTCGACAATATCTGAATTGGCTGCTATGGCACAATTGTAATAGTGGAATTCTAAACAGTCGTTCGTCCCAAATGTCCCAATTCTAAACGTGTCCACTTCCCTACACAGATTTAAAAGCATCAGGATTGTTGCAAGTGTGTCGCAAGGCTGTTACACCAATCCTATGCTTCTGGGTAGGGAAGTACCTGGACAAGTGTACACTTCAGGGAAAGGATGGAGAATTGGGATGCAGGGAGCCATCTGGGCCAGGTTGTCCATTAAAAGGGAGATGATTGGTGTCCTTGAGAGCAGGTCATAGAGTCAGTGGTAAGTCAGCCCAGGGAAGGGATGAGGGAAGCTGCTGTTTGACTAATGCCTATAGAAATACATTTGATTAATACAACAAGAAAGGAGTATTTTGGGTGAAATCATAGAGTGCTGGCCTCCTGCCCTGTCTCTCTCTTTCTCTCTCTCTCTCTCTTTCTCCCTCCCCATTGCAGATAGCTGGACTATCTGATAGGGCAGCCGAAGTTAGCAATCTGGATGAACAGAAAGCATAAGATGAGGGCAGGGTTTATGAATGCTAGGGCTGTAATGATTGATTTTATTGTAAGATTCTATTGATTTAGTAGTAGTGTGATTCTGTGATTGTTTGGTGCCAATAATGTTGTTTTAGATTTGTTTGAGTGTTTTTTCTTGATCTCCCTTGCACTCTGCTCCCCCCCCCATTCTCTCTCTCTCTCTCTCTCTCTCTCTCTCTCTCTCTCTCTTTGCCCCAGAGCTCCATGGGTAATTATAGTTGCCCTCCAAGTGAAGTCTGAGTCCTGAGGACTGCATAGGGACCAGAGCTGCTCCCTACAGCCTGAGAAATAGCAGCTCTAAGTGCACAATGCAGACCTCTTTTAATCTGGGAATTAATGGGGCTTTGTTGCAATTCCTTCACACTTAACTAGGGGAGGACTGGGAGATGGGGGATGGGGGGTTGCATTGGGAATAGAAGGGATTTAGCCGTGGCTCTTAGGGGAAAATCACACACACTCACACACATTTAGGAACTCAAACACAGCAAAATTCTCTCACACATTCACTAGGACACACACATTCACAAACACCCACATTCACAAGTGTCGAACCCCAGACAACATCCGTGTCAATACCTTCTGAGAAATAGTACGGCCATAGAATATGCGCGTGTGAGTGTGTGCACACAGTATAAAAGTGTGTACATGCTTGTGAGTGTATTCTCTCTCTCTTTCATGCAGTCTGTTCTGCCTCACAGAGCCGTGCAGGGTCAGTATTCAGATCTGTGGGACACCAACAGAGGAATTCCAACAGAGCACTCAATATATAGTACCATGATGAGCCATACGTTTTGTCGATATAGTATAGAACATCTCAAGACCCGTCATGCTATACTGAGGGGAGCTTGCTGGTGATTTGACTGTGATAGTGGCTATTGTAGATATATAGCAGTACATCGATTGGGTGACTGCTGTGTAAGTGGTGATGGGGGAGAAAAAGGCAATTTCCTGGATTCATCTTGTGTTGATGCAGTGTTTTCTGATTGTTTCCACAGAGCAGGATATTATCAAAGCCGGAAAAGAACACCACACACTATGCAAGAATATTGTGTGTGTGTGTGTGTGTGTGTGTGTGTGTGTGTGTGTGTGTGTGTGTGTGTGTGCGTGTGTGTGCGTGCGTGCGTGCGTCCATGTGTCTCTGTGTGTGTTCCTATTGTTTGTATTGTCAGGCACAAACACTCCTCCAACACACACAGACACACACACACACACACTCTGGATGAGACGACCCAAGGGCATTCCAAGAGACCGCTCAGTGAGTGAACCACCAGCAGGGGAGGAAGACAGAGAAGTGTATATTTATCTCTTTAGGAATGTATGTATGCGTGTGTGCATGGCAGTTTACTCGGCCTGCCTTGACATAGACTGTGAGGGGAAGCAGGCCTGGTCTCCCATATGGCGACCCGGACAGCTGGCTGCTTGTCCCTGAGGTGGAAGAAAGTTAGCCGGTTAGAAACAGAGCGGAAGTGGTGAGTCAAGTTGGGCTTTTAATCTATTCATTTGTTTTCAAATATTACCCACAAATTTTACATTCTGTTGTTTTGTATTTGACCTTTATTTATTGAGGTTAGTCTTGTTGAGATTAAATGTCTTTTTACAAGAGAGGGCTTTTCAAGATACAGGCTATGTTCCTTGGAGTGTGAATGTATTATACATAGTGTGTTATGAGTTTGGGAAAAGTGAAAATTGATTTTAGATTTGGTGAGGAAACAAATGAAGGGTTGAGGGCTATGTGATGAGAAAGGCATGGCCTCTTGGCTCTGTAAGACACAGATATGCTTTCACAGCATTATGCTGTCTCATTAATGCACAAGACCACCGTTGTAGCGTAACCTATTGACCGTCTGAGCTGAATACAAATTATTTTGTGTGTGTATTGAGTGTGTGTGTGTGTGTGTGTGTGTGTGTGTGTGTGTGTGTGTGTGTGTGTGTGTGTGCGTGTGTGTGCGCGTGTGTGTGTGTGCGTGCGTGCGTGTGTGCATGTGTGTGTGCATGTGCGTGAATTGAGATGGAGAGACATGAGAGAGGTTAGGAAGAGAGGACTAAACCACTGGAGGAGAGATAATTGGAAGAGGGATGGAATGGAGAAGGGCAACCAACATGGTGGAGCAACGTGAACTTCTGGCAACTGTATTCCTATTGTTTGACAACAAAGTGTGGAGAAAGAGCTTTCAATCAAAGCACTGTAGCACTAGTGTTACATTTATTCTTGTTACTTTGTAAATCCCCCCCTATCATCAGTCATAGCTACAGGCTATGTAATAATATACAGTTTCTTTGATGTGTGTACTGTATGTGGATTGGAGTATGTGTGGTCTTGCGTTTCAGGTAAATTATTCTTTAATGCACCAGAGCAATCTTTTGCAATCTGTAACAAGGTATGCCACGTTACAGTGAATGCACATTTGTGTCCCTCCTGAACCTCTCCATCCCCTCTATTCCCCTGTATAGTTTCTCATAGATTACTTTTTCTTGCGATGACTCATCGATATACATTATAATTCACTTACTTAGACAAATGTATTTGTTGTAAGTCGTTTTGGATGAAGGCATCTGCATATATGTAATATGTAAATTATTACCACATGGAATATCTTCTACTGTTCTGAAATAAGCGGAGAACATCTAAAGCCTGGTACACACATAAAGATTTTCTAAATCTTAACAGATTTTTTATCTGAGAGAGACCACACACATGAGAATAAAAAATCATGGATTGAACAGTTTTGATCGTATTGTGTGTGGTGTGCTCCGATATTCCCAATACAGCACACCACATACATAAAGATCTGTCCTACAACAGTCTAGAGCAGGGGTAGGCAACCTTTTTGATATGAAGTGCCATTTTTAAATTTTCTTGTTAGTCAGTGTGCCAACCACAATATCAACATTAATTATGACTCGACATCAAACCAAACCAAACAGACCAACAGATCTGCAAAAAAATGTTCCCCACCTCGGTGGATTTTTTTTTCAAAACAGTTGTGCAATAGTCAATTTTGATGAGTTGTTTCTATACAATTTACTTATGTGACATTAAGGTAATGAATAAAGGAGACAACTACAGTATGCAGGTAGTAGCCTACATCTTTCCTAGCAGGCAGACTGGTTCAATCTCCTTAGAAACCAAACATTACAGATTTAGCTATTCTCAACTCTAAATTAACTGCACTGTGAAAACGCTAGATTAGACCTCACCTGTGTCCCTGTCACCTGTTTAGACCTCACCTGTGTCCCTGTCACCTGTTTAGTCCTCACCTGTGTCCCTGTCCCTGTCACCTGTTTAGTCCTCACCTGTGTCCCTGTCACCTGTTTAGTCCTCACCTGTGTCCCTGTCCCTGTCACCTGTTTAGTCCTCACCTGTGTCCCTGTCACCTGTTTAGTCCTCACCTGTGTCCCTGTCCCTGTCACCTGTTTAGACCTCACCTGTGTCCCTGTCACCTGTTTAGTCCTCACCTGTGTCCCTGTCACCTGTTTAGTCCTCACCTGTGTCCCTGTCACCTGTTTAGTCCTCACCTGTGTCCCTGTCCCTGTCACCTGTTTAGTCCTCACCTGTGTCCCTGTCACCTGTTTAGACCTCACCTGTGTCCCTGTCACCTGTTTAGTCCTCACCTGTGTCCCTGTCACCTGTTTAGTCCTCACCTGTGTCCCTGTCCCTGTCACCTGTTTAGACCTCACCTGTGTCCCTGTCACCTGTTTAGTCCTCACCTGTGTCCCTGTCACCTGTTTAGTCCTCACCTGTGTCCCTGTCACCTGTTTAGACCTCACCTGTGTCCCTGTCACCTGTTTAGACCTCACCTGTGTCCCTGTCACCTGTTTAGACCTCACCTGTGTCCCTGTCCCTGTCACCTGTTTAGACCTCACCTGTGTCCCTGTCACCTGTTTAGACCTCACCTGTGTCCCTGTCCATGTCACCTGTTTAGACCTCACCTGTGTCCCTGTCACCTGTTTAGACCTCACCTGTGTCCCTGTCACCTGTTTAGACCTCACCTGTGTCCCTGTCCCTGTCACCTGTTTAGACCTCACCTGTGTCCCTGTCACCTGTTTAGACCTCACCTGTGTCCCTGCCCCTGTCACCTGTTTAGACCTCACCTGTGTCCCTGTCACCTGTTTAGACCTCACCTGTGTCCCTGTCCCTGTCACCTGTTTAGACCTCACCTGTGTCCCTGTCACCTGTTTAGACCTCACCTGTGTCCCTGTACTTGTCTCTGCTGCCCTTTGACCAAAAGAGGTCTTTATGTCCATTTTCCTTTTTTCCCCTGGTATATTTGTTTTACCAGCTCAGCTAGTAAAAGTGAGACGATTGATAATATCAAGAACATGCTTGCACACACATATAACTTACTCACACACAAGTCAGTGTTACTGGCCCCAATTTGGTACAATTATTACTGAAATTATTGAGAATAGAGACATTGTTGACATACGTAAACTAGCTCTTGTAATCTTTAATGTTCGCTAACTAGCGAACTCACTAAAATAACATTAGAACATGTTTGTACTGACAAAACATGACATGAACTTGTGCATTACTATGTTACATTTGAACCAACAGTATGTAAATGGCATTTATACAGTTTGTTTAACCCACCTGAATGAACGAGAATCGTGGACAAGGTTTTAACATGAACGTTATCATGGCTTGTTTATTGAGGAACCGATGTCCCGCTCCAGTGTTGCCAGATAGGCCTACTTTTGGTCACACTGACTAGACGGGTGAATTTGGCAGCTTTTAGACTGGTTGGGCTGGAAATTGTCAAATCCCGTCTGGCAACCCTGCGCTCCACTACAGCGCTTGGCTTGTGGGGTGAGATGGAGCCGGGAGGTTTTGAGTTACCGTTGTGTGGAGTGGATAAAATCACCAACATGACTAAACGTGTTTCAGATTTTAAAAAATGTTAAGCCAGGTATGGCGAGTGCCATGAATTGCCATACCAAAACGACGCCTATTGAGACACAGAGAGTGAGCCACGCACGTTTAATGAATGGATTAAAGAGCCGCACAGAGACAGGCAAAGAGCCGGGTTGGCCACCACTGGACTGGGGCTGCATTCGTAAATTCGCCCTGAGAGCGCCGGAGCGTCCCTGAGACTGCCTCTAGTCCAATCAAATGACTTGGTCCCATTGTGATGTTGAACCCAGTGTGCGCGAATTTACGAACGCGGCCAACATAAAAAATAAAATAAAAATCTCCCGTTCTCGCACTTATTGCTTGCGTGCCACTGTTTAAGCTGTCGCGTGCCACTGCTGGCACGCGTGCCATAGGTTGCCGACCCCTGGTCTAGAGTCTCGTCCCCCATGCCATTTTCTTGCGTGATCAGCGTACTAGTACCCTGAATGACCTGTACGAGGCAGCCATGTGCGACAGGGCAAATAAAGTGCACAAGAACGAAAAGAAGAAGACGCGTCAGTCAGCTCGCTTCTTGATTGGCTACATTCCATTCCACGTCACAATCGGACTCGGGAGTTGTCAATTTCGCCCACACACAAGAGGAGTTTTGATCGTAAATATTGAACACGTTTAATATTTACGATCGTCGGCCCCGACCATTTTCCGAGCAGATTGTTGGGAGAAATCAACTCTTAACACACCTCACACCACAGAATAATCTTATAGGATAATCTTTAGAGCCATCCGATAATCGGCGTTTGCTGTCCTTGGTCGGAAGAGAAATCGGCCAGATTATCTTTATGTGTGTACCAGACTTAAGGTGATCTAAGGTGGTCTAGGGAGATATATGGGGATCCAGGGAAACTAGCGGGATCCATGGGGATCTATGGGGACCTACAGGGTAGGGGTAGTGGTGGTCTAGTGGATAGTGAGTTGGACT
The DNA here is from genome assembly GCF_963989245.1 of Nansenia antarctica. Classification (NCBI taxonomy): domain Eukaryota; kingdom Metazoa; phylum Chordata; class Actinopteri; order Argentiniformes; family Microstomatidae; genus Nansenia; species Nansenia antarctica. Next base: position 74,377,059 of record NC_137675.1, read on the forward strand.
TGTGATCGGAAGGTTGTGAGTTCAAATCCCGCCTGAAGCCACACCACTACTAGTGTGCCCTTGGGTAAGGCACTTAGCCCTCAGTTACTCCAGGGGGAATGTCCCTGTAATTGTAAGTCGCTTTGGATAAAAGTGTCTGCTAAATGGCTAAATTAATTTATTATTAATTATTACAGGGATCTATGGGGACCTGATGGGATCTAGGCGGGTCTAAGGGAGGAACCTGCAGGACAGGAGTTGAGAAAAAAAAATGGAGCAGAGACGCGAGACGGATGGATTGAGGCTTTACAGAAAGAGCGAGAGCGCCTCAGGGTGGACAGTTGTGGAACAGCACCAAGTCTCATCCACTCCTGTTGTCCTTAAACAGGAGCTGTGGGGAGGGATGGCACTCCCAAACTGACATAAGGTCATTGTTATACTGGATGAGGAATGATGTCACTGTTCCCAAGTGGACAATTTTGGAGGGGGCGTCCATTGAGTCCACTTCTCTAGCAGCCTTATTGTGTGCTAGACTGCCATTCACACAACCTATTTCTAGTTTCACCTCTAACCCAGTTATCATACATTCAATCAAAATATGGAATCAGTTTAGAAGATCCTTCTCCCTTGGAGGCCTATCGCAGGCTGCACCAATCACAAAAAAACACATGTTTCTCCCATCAGTGATGAATAGGGCTTTTGATACCTGGTCTAGAAGGGGTATGGTCTCACTGTCTGATCTCTATATTGACAATCATTTAGTCTCTTTTGAACAGAAATATGGTATTCCCAGATCACTTTTCTATAGGTACTTGCAGCTCCGGAACTTTGTAACCTCAAATTCGGATTTCTACCCCTCATGCCCTCCCATGTCTCTGCTGGGCTCCATCTTCACAAAGCAGGCTAAAAGCATCATTTACAAGCTACTCAACACACACAATTCGACCCCTTTAGACACCCTTAAAAATAAATGGGAAACAGATCTAGACAAACCAATTCCGGAGGACATTTGACACTAAATAATACAGGGAATTTTCTCCTCTTCCATATGTCTTAGACATGCTGTTGTCCAATTTAAAGTTTGGTTTTTCGGGGATGGGGGATACATTTAAGTTTGTTCTTTGTGATATATTGTGGAAAACACAAAAAGAAAACCTTGATAAAAAAAAGAAACATGAGGTGTGGTCTTGACAGACTCACCACCAAATTACAGCCCGAGTGCTCTCTCCTCCCACACACATGAATCATCCTGGATTACCCATGGGTGTGGCATGTGTTGAGGATGTGGCTTTATCAAACGTTGCCCTTAAAGGACCATAACAACATAACAACGCTGTCATATTATGCAAATGAAAAAGTTTAAGTAAGTGCAAGCCACTACTATTTGTTTGGATTGTTTACCGTTTGCATTATTGCGTGTGATGGAGTTTGATGCTAACAATGACCATACAAACCGCAATGTTCCTTCGGTCAATTTCTCAAGTCAATGGACACCCTCTCCTTTCCATGATCTACTTTCCAGTTCAGATTTCTCCTTAGTTCAGATCGTATCAGGAAATATGAATGCATACAAATCAAACAGTAACCAGATATCTAGTATAATAAGGCCAGATAAACACATAGTAAAATGTGAGAGTCAATGGCTTTATTGGTAGATACAATTACAAAAACAACAGTGAATCAGCAAAATGAGGTGCAAAAAAATCTAAATAATACTTCATCATATCATATAAAATGACCCATACATAAACAGTAATACATCATTTTAATAAACAAACTATAATACATTATCCATAAATAGCTGTTTTGAAATGTATCATCATTGAAGCAGTCAGTAACTTGAACCCTGAATTACCCACTATAGCATACGTAAATAAAGAAGGAGGGGTTGTGCCGTACATTTCAGTGGTCAGGTTGGTTGAAGGCTGTTTAAGTGAAGCCAAGTGAGCCACATACTGTACACAGCTGAAGGCCTTGGACCACCTCTACTGTAACTAGAACACACACAGTCACTAGAACACACCTAGTTCTAGAACACACACACGCACCTTTCTACTAGTGGAATCTTTCATCATCATCAGTGTCACCACGGCAATTTAGTGACATGCTATGTAAAATGACCTATCCAATGTCATAACAGAGGTGCTCTTCTCTTATACAGAGTATATTTTACAGCTCCTCTCTCAAGGCTCATGTAGTAAACCAATGTTGAAGGCAGAAGTCCTCTTATAGTAAAGAACACTTAATTGACTCTTAAATTATTTGATTTATTTTCTAACTAAGTCGCATAAGTACAAATAAGTGAAGAGTTACTGCCATCAGATGGCCCACAGCATATTTCGTAAGAATATTCATGCTTTGTTCCACTCCCAAACTGATTGTTTTTCTTTTCATAATGCAAGACATTTTTGTGGGTTTTTCAAAGACAAGTAATGGCATTTGACTGTTTCTTCATCTAAAAGGCAAGCGAATGCAGAATGTATGTACCTCATCATGAATCCTTCATAACCCACTGTCTAAATGTAAGTGGCACTAAACAACATTGACGTGCCTATGTCAACCTGTGGTAACACATAAGCAAGAGAAGTGAAGGCACAGAGGTGTATATAGCACACACACTCTGGTGGCAAGTGGTTTAGACCACAGGTATTCCACAGACTTCCACAGAGAATTCCTGACTTGAGATACAACACAAACTAAATCATACACTGATGTCAATAGAGCACCTGTAAGAAAGTTCAATGTTGTGCAGGTTAACAGTACCTCAGATCAGGACTGTACCATTAGAGAGGGAATATGGGGCTGACGGTCAGTGAATGAAAACGGGGAACAAACAGTAAAAAAAAAAAAAAAAAAAAAGAGCATTGCTGGCGGGGAGTTGAATCAAATCAAACCAAGTAAACCAAAGCGAACAGTACAAAAGCAATGATGATTTTTAACACTAGACCCGCTTAGATTTACCCTCCACACTCTCTCTCCCATAGCCAACCTCCATTGAAAATGTAAATTAGAACATATCTCTCTAAATACGACTCTGTGTGTGCGGAGACGGCAGACCGGACGGTTTAGCTATGGCGCCCATTGATCACGTTCCCTCCGGGTGGGGCGATGTGGATGGAGTCTAGGATAGGCCGCAGTATCTGGCCAAACGGCCTTCAGGGGTAGAGAGAGAGGGGTAGAGTAGTAGGAAAGGAAAGGATGGAGAGATACACAGGTTAACGATAATTTAATGATAAATAACTGTTGCTCAGCTGCTACACTTCTACTTTGGCTAGTGTAATCTAGGTATGGCTGAGGAATAAACCAAAACAAGTATTTTACTTAAGCAATAATGCCTGAGAGGATTTATCGACAATATTGGGGCACTTAGGTGGCGTAGCGGGGTAAGCGTTGACCATGTAACCGCAGGGTCCCCGGTTCGATTCCGGCCGGGGACATATCCTGCATGTCATCCCTCCTCTCTCTCTCACCCATCCTTCCTGTCTAAATCTCTACTGTCTCTATCCTCCTCTCTCTCTCTCACCCATCCTTCCTGTCTAAATCTCTACTGTCTCTATCCTCCTCTCTCTCTCTCACCCATCCTTCCTGTCTAAATCTCTACTGTCTCTATCCTCCTCTCTCTCTCTCACCCATCCTTCCTGTCTAAATCTCTACTGTCTCTATCCTCCTCTCTCTCTCTCACCCATCCTTCCTGTCTAAATCTCTACTGTCTCTATCCTCCTCTCTCTCTCTCACCCATCCTTCCTGTCTAAATCTATACTGTCTCTATCCTCCTCTCTCTCTCACCCATCCTTCCTGTCTAAATCTCTACTGTATCTGTCCTCCTCTCTCTCTCACCCATCCTTCCTGTCTAAATCTCTACTGTCTCTATCCTCCTCTGTCTCTCTCTCACCCATCCTTCCTGTCTAAATCTCTACTGTCTCTATCCTCCTCTCTCTCTCACCCATCCTTCCTGTCTAAATCTCTACTGTCTCTATCCTCCTCTCTCTCTCTCACCCATCCTTCCTGTCTAAATCTCTACTGTCTCTATCCTCCTCTCTCTCTCACCCATCCTTCCTGTCTAAATCTCTACTGTCTCTATCCTCCTCTCTCTCTCTCTCACCCATCCTTCCTGTCTAAATCTCTACTGTCTCTGTCAATAAAAATGAAAAAGTGGGACTGCCCCAGGGGAGTAAACTCCTACCAACGGTTATACAACAAATCAGAAAATTGTGATGACAAAAACCTTTAGCAGTGTTTCCTCTATATGCATTAAATGAATTTTCTCCGCCACTAATTGATTCAGTTATTATGACCGGAGAACAGAAAAAAAGCAGATTGAAGCTAGATTTAGGCCGCTTCCAGACCTACATTTCGTTACGATTTAGGGTGTAGTAAATTACAATATGTTACAATTAACCTCGTCGTTTGTGTTCGCACTGCAATATATATACCAGTTTTGACATCTTGAATGTTGTTGGGTTTTACACAGTAAAAGTGGTGTTTTTACAGAATTCGAGGAAAAAGCTTTTTGTTTTTATTTTTATGATTTGTGTTGATTCGAAAAATGATCCGATCCGTGACTCAAAAACCGTGACACGATCCGTGAGTTAGATGATCCGTTACACCCCTAGTAGCTGTACAGCTGGGTTTCCGTTAACCGGTAGTTACCGGTCTTTGTCCGGTAAAATATGTTGGTAAAGTCCGACATAATCCTCTTCGGTCATAATGTCAGGTGAAAATAATTCCCTCTAAGCACAATTTGAATACAATTTGCTAAAAATAAATTGTCACGTATTCTGATTCCTTCTATATTAAAAAAGACATATATAGGCTATATATTTTATTAATGTGTAGGCTAGCGCTAGCCTATGCGATGAAGAAACAGCGGTAATTTATAAGTAATACATTTGAGAGCATGGCAACGGTGGACAACCTGCAGTCGGAGCTGAAAAGCTTAGCAAGCCAGTGGGACAAGCTGAAAACATCACCACTAGAAGAATATGTGACCAGGACAGTGGAAGAGGGACCCGATGGAGGAAAGGAAGAGGACATGGAGATCATCACCAAAAGTTGTGCCTTCTGCAAAGAGTGCCCGCTGTGCTGCTACCAAATTCTGCAGAGATTCAACATGCTCACAGATGCATACCCCCTGCTTGGACTTGCATACAAGTTCTTGCTGACATTGTCAATAACCCAGGTGGCCTGCGAGCGATCATTCTCAACACTTAAGTACATAAAAAGCAGACTGAGGAGCAGCCTGTGTTCCAGCAAACTGGAAGCCTTCATGTTGATGGCCACTGTGGCTTTGGACACAGACACTGTCATTGACAAAGTGGCAGAGAAGAGTGAGCTCATGAGGAAACTGCTGTTGTACTAAGGTTAGAGAATATTCAAATACAATTATTCTAATAATTTAGCAGCTTTTTAGACTGAAGATAATTTGATCATGTGACTCACTCATTGTTATCCCCAGTTCCCCACCTCTCTAAGGATGCCCTGTATGATTCATTGTCCATTGTTGTTGAGACTAGTATCCAGAGGGCCATGCAGCCTTTTCCACTAAGTGAGTATACAGTACAGTAGCTGTCAGTTTTTTTTCTCCATTTTCTGGAAGATGCTCTGATCATCTGAATCTGTCACATGATAATGTACAATTTACAATTTTGAATTAATTATCTGTCTCTCTCTCCCTCTCTCTCCATCATGAGATGGCATTATTGTTATAGTTTGTTGAAGTGGCTGTTTTCCAGATATGCTGCTATCTCTACATTGTTCTACAGTAAGTAAAAAGGTACTACTAATGATGCAATTATTACTACTACTACTACTAAATGATCATGTCTTAGTCTCACCCTTGTCTCTGTCTCTGTTTCTCTCTCTCAAAGATGCCGTTTGTTTGAAAAATTTCACTGGACTTCACAGTCTTTCTTTTCCATTTAGCAGTGAGTTCACAGTCTATGCTGTATTTATTACTAGTACATAAATATTTGAATTTATTATATATTATTTAATATAATAAAACATTTGAAATTATTCTTTGACTTCTGGTGCTTTTTCTTTGATAACATTTTACTTCTACTATACTTGAGTCAAGTATGGAGATTGTGTACCCCATGGCCACCACCGCCAGTCAAGAGTGAGTGAGTACACTGGTCTACTTGCACTGGTACCATTGCTTACTGCATGTAGTCGTCTTTGTAGTGGTTTGGGGGAATACTACAGTTTGTCATATGACTGTACAGCACAGTATATAAGACGAGTATATAAGGCAAGTATTTTTGTGCTGGTGGGTGTGGTCCGACCGATTGGGGTGGGCCTGTCTGGGCCAAAAATGCCAGGGCCTAATTTTTGTCCCAGTCCAGCCCTGACGGTAACCGATGTTCAGTGCTGTATGCGCGTTCCGCATGTTCTGCTGCAGCTGTAGGATATCTTGGTATTTGATCACCTTCTATATAAAATCACCTGCTCGGCTTTAATGACTTAACCTCAAAATTTTTTTATTTTATAAAATGTTGCCACCCTCTAGTTTTTGGTGAAATTACGTCTTTGTTTTGAGCGCCAGTGCGCGTTTCATGCGCATGCACGCGGAAAAAATGCACGCGGAAAAAACTCACCACCCCGCCACTAATGTGAAAAATCCTGGAGGAAACACTGCTTTAGGTATTTATTTTGTGATAGGTTATGGTGGTTTCGGGCCATGCAGTAATATACACAGTGTTCCAAATTATTATGCAAATTGCATTTAAGTGTCAAAAACATTTAATTTTTTGTTTTTCAATTTAACTCATGGATGGTATTGTCTCTCAGGGCTCTTTGGATCATTGAAATCAATCTCAGACACCTGTGATAATTAGTTTGCCAGTTGAGCCCAATCAAAGGAAAACTACTTAAGGAGGACGTTCCACATTATTAAGCAGGCCACAGGTTTCAAGCAATATGGGAAAGAAAAAGGATCTCTCTGCTGCCGAAAAGTGTCAAATAGTGCAATACCTTGGACAAGGTATGAAAACATTCGATATTTCACGAAAACGTAAGCGTGATCATCGTACTGTGAAGAGATTTGTGGCTGAATCAGAGCACAGACGGGTTCGTGCAGATAAAGGCATAAAGAGGAAGGTTTCTGCCAGACAAATTCATCGGATTAGGAGAGCAGCCGCTAAAATGCCATGACAAAGCAGCAAACAGGTATTTGAAGCCGCTGGTGCCTCTGGAGTCCCGCGAACCTCAAGGTGTAGGATCCTCCAGAGGTTTGCAGTTGTGCGTAAACCTACTATTCGGCCACCCCTAAATAAGCAGAAACCCCCCCACCCCCTCACAAGCAGAAATGGTTGCAGTGGGCTCAGAAATACATGAAGACTAATTTCCAAACAGTCTTGTTTACTGATGAGTGCCGTGCAACCCTGGATGGTCCAGATGGATGGAGTAGTGGATGGTTGGTGGATGGCCACCATGTCCCAACAAGGCTGCAACGTCAGCAAGGAGGTGGCGGAGTCATGTTTTGGGCCGGAATCATGGGGAGAGAGCTGGTAGGCCCTTTTAAGGTACCTGAAGGTGTGAAAATGACCTCGGCAAAGTATGTAGAGTTTCTGACTGACCACTTTCTTCCGTGGTACAAAAAGAAGAACCGTGCCTTCCATAGCAAAATAATCTTCATGCATGACAATGCACCATCTCATGCTGCAAAGAATACCTCTGTGTCATTGGCTGCTATAGGCATAAAAGGAGAGAAACTCATGGTGTGGCCCCCATCTTCCCCTGACCTCAACCCTATTGAGAACCTTTGGAGCATCCTCAAGCAAAATATCTATGAGGGTGGGAGGCAGTTCACATCAAAACAGCAGCTCTGGGAGGCTATTCTGACATCCTGCAAAGAAATTCAAGCAGAAACTGTCCAAAAACTCACAAGTTCAATGGATGCAAGAATTGTGAAGGTGATATCAAAGAAGGGGTCCTATGTTAACATGTAACTTGGCCTGTTAAGATGTTTTTGTTTGAAATAGCTTTTGATTTCAGTAAATATGACCTCCTAATATGACCTCCTAACCCTAAATTCATCAAATTACAATTTTTTGTTCTTTACAACCTATAAAATGTTTTGAAACTCTGTTGTGCATAATAATTTGGAACAGTGCATTTTGAGTTTTTTATTTTTAAAAAAAATACTGTTATCATTGGGAGGTTTGTTCAATAACATTTGAATTATACTCTAACGGTTGATGACTTGAAAATTATACTGATTGTCATTTGCATCGAATATTTAGGAAAATCAGAGAAAAATATAATTTGCATAATAATTTGGAACGCGGTGTAGTTCCCAAAGCTACAACGGTTGCCAAGGGAACATAATAAACAAATCTACTGTGGCGTAGGAATATCATAATAGGTGATTTAACCGTGATATTATCATTCACAGATTTATAAATTAAATCGTATATATATATTTTTTTTTCATAAACGCTGAAGGGCTCAACAGAATCATGTTATAAGCTGGGAGGGTCATACTTACGTAGAAAGCACTTCGGAAGGCAGGTCTGTGATGTAAGAAGGGATCTTCCTGCCTGTTAGGAACTGGGCCACCTCGTTAGTGAAGGTGTTACAGTTGTGCTCAAACAACCTGTACCTGTCACCTCTGTGGAAGAAGAAGAATCATCTATAGTTGCAGTATCTGATGAGCTATCTTTATGTGTTTCCTGTGTGTGTTTCCTGTGTGTGTGTGTGTGTGTGTGTCTCACCTGTATGTGCTCTCTCCCAGTGAGGCCAGGTAGTCCATGAAGATCTCTTCTGACACCTCTGTGTTTCCTAGTTCCACCACAGTGTCTGGGGATCCCAGCATCGTTCCCCCCTGAAACGAGCGCGCGCACACACACGCACACACACACACACACACACACACACACACACACACACACACACACACACACACACACATCACACACAGTCCTTCAGTATCATACAAAATGCTAATCCAAATACCCTCTCTGTAAAGACTACACTTTGAACTTCTCTTCTGTTGTAACTTCAAGTCATATGACCACACACACACACACACACACACACACACACACACAGTCCTTCAGTATCATACAAAATGCTAATACCCTCTCTGTAAAGACTACACTTTGAACATCTCTTCTGTTGTAACTCCAATAAGATAAGACTAGTAAGTCTGTAAATCAATACAAATGGGCGGATTTGTCAATATCTCTGATCAAGGGACTTGTACAAACCTATGATAAGACGGGGGGGTCAAGCATGTCATTCTGAAAAACAGTAGCTGTAGGATGAATAATTGACTTACAGGTGAACAGCTGGAGATCCCCACTCCTCCAAAAAAGAACTCATCTCCATACACCACAATGGCTGTATGCCTGTGAGTACAGACAGACAGAGTAGAAGACAATCTGATTTAGCACTAGCCTACCCCTTTAGACATTATTTGTTAGTTGGAACCATGGACAAATTGCACACATGCCAAATGTGGCATCTGCCTTGTTCGTGCGTTCATAGATATAGAGTCAAATACATTGTCAAAAAGATTCATACCAAATTCCATCAAGTTGTTTTCCTGCAAAACAAAACAAAGGAGAAGACATAAGAATATGATGGATGTTAGACACGTCATCAAGCTTCTAGCGCCCACCTGTTTTTTTAATTAACCTGTACCGCGTTTAGCTCGCTAAACCTGTTGGATTTTTGTCTCAGAGGGGGGGGGGGGGAAAGGCACATTGCACTTATAAATATGAGCATTTAAATGCACGCCAAGCTACAGTAACGTTAGTTTAAAATGATCATATCGGCAGCATTTTATTTGCTTAGCCAAGAAAAACCATCTGCCGTGCTGAATGTGGAAAATAATAAATAAATATAGAAATGTATTTCGTTATACTGTGTGTATTCATTCATTTATGTGTCTATATATTTATTGTTAATTTTAGCAGACTTGGTCCTCCATACTGCTCCAGTAGGTGATCAGTGGCGGCCCAGCTGACCCAGGTTGACAGCCCATCGCCGGGGTTCCCTCCGCTCCGCTCCGCCTCTCCCCCTTGGAAGATTTCCAGTTTTTTTTTTTCACTCACCTAACATAATGGGGCTGAGGTTACGAGCCATCCCTCTCGACAGGTCGTATATATACAGTTGTACACTGTATGTTGTGCCATTCTGATCCATCACGTTGAAACCAATAATGTGTTTGTTTTTTAAAGGAGCTAGCCGGCTATCTAACCAGCTGGTTACTGCTTGCGGTTAGCTTGTCTGGAGAGGCTGATGCAGCTGACTGTTCGATTTGCGTCGCCAGTTTTGTCTTCTAAAGAAATCTGCCAAGACGGAGATGAGAGGAGATGAACTAAATCACCTGAAGTGAACTTTGCACCTTTGACGTTAGATATTACTATTAACCGCTGACTACACATATCCTGAGACAGTGGTCCCTACTGAAGGTAATAATAAAAAAAGAAATGTACTGAGAAAGTGCACTAGCGCCTCCATGTGGCCATAAGCTGTCATTAGAGATCTCTGTTGGTGGAGAAGAAGGCTATTATGCAGAAGCGTTCTCTTAATGCTGGTTGGACCAGGTGTGATGTGCAGGCTTTAGTTTCAAGAGGACCATTACTGACATGGTTGATTCCAGGCGTGGAGTCGGTGGAATTTCACATTTAGGTAATTGATTTGTATTTATTTCTTATATTATTTATTGATTTCTCAATAAACTGAAAATGAAAAGCTTCTTTACAGCAAAAGTTTGTCCATTTTCTGAAGGCCACTACAAGCCAATCCTAACTATTGCCATTGCCTACCCTACTCCACCACATCCCTACCAGGTTAATCAAAACTGTCTGACACACGCATGTCAAACACACACACACACACACATAAAGAGAGGAGAGGCATCAAATGAGTGGATGAAAAGCTGGCCCTGGTATGTTCACCATATCGTTTTAAGCAAGGTGTCGGGCTCCAAACTAGCCTATCATAAACACTAGGGTGTAACCAATCGAAGTGCAAACCTTGCCCACCCGGCGTGCTAGACAAACTGAATGAAGCACACCCAATGTAATTGAAAGAAATGTAGAGGCCCTATGGATATTACTGTAAAGTACATTGTAGATACTCTGTATCTAGTGTTCGTATTCACAAAGATATGAGAGCAGAGCAGAGCCTAGTTACTGGCACATGCATGAGTCATGCATGAGTCACACATGTGGGTGTTTGTCTCCTTGTTTTCTTTTCCATTCTCACTCCTGTGCTACTCACCATAAAAGTAGCCTGTCCATGAAAAAAATACTTATATTTTTTGTGATTACAAAAGTGCATCATTCTGAACTATTCATTCCCTAAATGGGGAGGGGAGGAGGGGGTCAGAGGTCAAAATTCTAGAGGTTGATTGTTCATTACAACTCCTACCAATACCTCCCCGAGCTTTTCAGTGGTCACCATGGAAATGGTTACCATGACATCCAGTTCTCGTTGATGATGTTAGAGTTCCAGGTGCAGGAGATGATACTCTGTGATGAAGGAGAGTGTGTATTTCACTGCATGGATAAACTGTAATGGGGCAGGGGCCTCCAGAGTTTTTCATGGAACTTGACAGGGCTCGGGTGGAGACCAGGCATGGCTGTGGACGAAAGGTGGTCTGTGGTTTTTGCGATGAGTTGCACAGTGGGCAATTTATTTTCTCCTTTGGTGGTTCAGAAATTATCTGTATCATGACATATTAGTTAACACTGTGTTATTACAGTGTTATTAACACTTTTTTCAAGAGGAAGGAGATTTCACAGTGGTGCGTAAAAACCAGGCCCATGTGAGTTCATGTAAACTGACCAATCATCAGACTAAACCTACACCTTTGTTGTGATGTTGTGTGTGTGTGTGTGGGGGGGGGTCTTAGTTCCTTGTGGATGGGCTATTTGTGGATATTGGCTGCATTATCTTTCTCATAGGGTAGTTATTTTGGAGAATGAACTGCAAACTGCAAAATGTAAACAACACGACCCTATGATAAGATGTGGCCCTATGAAAAAGATGTAACATGTCTATGTAGCTAAACTAATTATTTCCCATCAGTTCATTATTAATGAATGAAGTTTTACTGGAGAAAATGGTGTTCCTCTGGAAACCTTTCTAGTGTTTCCCTCTCCTGTAAGCTACATATCTCCTTTGACATTACGATGTAGAAGAAAGAGGCATTCTGTCAGCCATTCCAGAAGCTCCTGCTGAGTATAGCTTTAGTAAGAGTGCCATATTTGGAACCAATTCTGTGCACAGCTGGAGGTGGAGGCATTCCCCAACCAAAGAGCAAAGAGCAGAGGGCTTTCATTTCCAATTCAGATTCCGATCTCTCTTCCGATGTCTTTTCAACTGTTACATAAAACTCTGTCTCAGACTCGTGCTGTTGCTGGGCACCGACTTTTGATGTTATCTAAATAACCACACAAAAGGAATACATATAATAATAATAATAATTATTATTATTATTATTATTAGATAATAATCTTTCCATCAACACATTACATTTATGTAGGCTTACATGGATCTCACTGCTTAATGTTGGAAGCTTGATCAATTACTTGGTTAGGCCTACATCTGTTATCCTTACAAAAATACATACCATTAACTAAGAACTATCTTCTGTGTGCCTATGGCTAAATAAGCTTATTGATATGGAACAATATGATAGTCTGTTATGGTTATGTTAAAGCAGAATGTTCATCTGAGACGTTGTATTAATGTTTACGATTTTCCTAAATGGTATGAAGCAAAGTTGTTATTGGTTATGAAACTACAGTAGTGCTGTTGTCGTCCCCTGTTCTCATCTGCGTGCGCGGACTCGTGCGCGCTGCTGGGGGGCTCAGCGCATTGCAATGGCGAGGGGGCGCGCCCGAACTAACGCACGCGCTAGGCAGTGTTGATGTGTCGCAGATTTGAGAAACTCAGGAAGAGCCAGAAATAGCGTTCAACACTAAATAATACTTGTATGTCAGGCCAGGATCATGAAGGCCTAAAGAATACGGGAGGTTTTTAAATGAGCAGAAGAGCGCTGCAGTGAGTTTTTGCAAATTAATTTTTCCTTGGGAAGAAGGAGGAAAGACACGGAGCAGAGAGCATTCCGCGTCACTCTGAGCGTGCGGCCAGCTCAGCCTCGGAGCGATGGAACTGTCATCAATAGGCGAACAAGTGTTTGCAGTTGAATCAATAACCAAGAAGAGAGTTAGAAAGGTAAGAAATGTGGATGCGCTTCCTTCCGCATAGAATTATAATCATCCATGCTATGTCTCTTATTGGTGTAACCTAGATATCGGGTACTATTTGTACAGGTATGAGCCATGCATTATTACACGAAAGTATTGCTACGCAGTTTCCGTATGGAGTTTACGCAATATAATAATAGGTCAATGATATTGATACTGCGCGAGAAGAATATCAGCTGCAAATTACGCTTAAGTTTGGCAATGTTACTGTACTGAATATGCATATCGACGGAAGAGACGTGCCATTTTGTGCGTTGACGCACTTAGTTTTTTTAGTGGAGTTGTAGGTTATGCTCTGGAATACGCGCCTCGTAGTGAAATGTAAAGGGGGTGTGTGTGCTTCGCGAAATTGGGTCTCCATCGCGGGTTTTGGGATTACACGCGTCTATCAGCGCGGCCAGTGTGGGGGACCTACGCAGTTCATTTGTAGGTTACGCCAGCAGCAAGAGAATCGAGTGGACGGATAGATGGGGGTACCTGCGTAAAACTGCTGCGTAATGTTTCACATCGTTTGATCCTTTGAATAATGTGATAATGTACCATGTGCTATTATATTTGAATAGTCTGATCAATGCATTCTTCTCAAATCACGTATGCTATTATACGTATATGTATCAAATGTAGCTAAATGTAAAATGCATGTATGCCTAATCGTTTCTTTAACGTCAACAGAGATATGGGCAAATATAAATATTGGGATTGTATTTACATGTATACATTATACGTGTTGCAACACCATTATTTTTTACCCGTCCAGTACATCACCATTATGTTTCTCTATGGGTGGACAGACTTGGACGGGAAGACCTTCACTGTGCAGCACGTTGCGCAATACGAGTTGTTTACATGTTACCATGGCCCCACCTATTTCCATCGCCCCACCTATTTCCATCGCTTCAATGTTCCAGAAAGTCCTGTAAAATTAAACCAACCAGTACCCATGTGCGATCACGTCATCACAATAGTAAAGCTCGAGGCTCAGAGCCAAGCCCCCTGTTCCCGACATTGACGTCATCTCGCACAATCTCCATTTGAAAAGAAAATGACATGATCCCCCTTTGCACTTTAAAGCGACAGACATCTATTTTTCCTCCTCTATCACACGAAGCCTATATAACACTGGGGTCTCTCCTGCTGCTCTTCAAGCTAAATGTGTCTTTCCTCTTTTCGTTACAGGGTAATGTGGAATATCTATTGAAGTGGCAGGGATGGCCACCTAAGTAAGTACTCTTATTCCTTAGGAGATATAATAACCTGTGTAAAAGGCATGTGTGAAACATGCATACTGACTGCCTCCGCGTGTGTGTGTGTGTGTGTGTGTGTGTGTGTGTGTGTGTGTGTGTGTGTGTGTGTGTGTGGTGTGCTCGTGTGTTTGACAGATACAGCACCTGGGAACCAGAAGAACACATATTGGACCCACGCCTTGTCCTGGCTTATGAGGAGAAGTGAGTAGTCTTTGGAGAGTGCTGGTAATAGAAACAGTAAAAACAACATAAGAACCATAACAATGGGACATGTAGATGTATTTGTTTTATTATTGTAGAAGACATCATGTGAGTCATGCCATCATCATACGAGTGGCCTCTCTCTCTCTCTCTCTCTCTCTCTCTCTCACCCCCATCTCCCCACCCCCTCCCTCCCTCCCTCCTTCTCTCTCCCTCCTTATCGCAGGGAGGAGAAGGACAGAGCCCTGGCTTATCGCAGGAAAGGACTCAGACCCAGGAGACTTGTCTTGCGGGTAGGACACTCACCTTTCTCCTTGTTCCACGGTCCTCAGCCTTCTGTGCTGTCTCCAAGGTTACTGACACAGTAATTACACATTATTGTTTGTGCAAGTTGTTTTATTATAACAATGACAGTAGAATAAACAGCCTCCGGGTGTGTAAACTTTATTGTCCATCAGCTGCAGCAGAAATGATGGGTTTGTTTGTTTGTTTATGTTTTATGTCTGTTTATGGTTGTATTATTTTGGTTTTTGTCATTCTTTGTAAGTTGTTTTGTTGTTTAGGATTATGTCATTTGTCATTCCACTTTTTTATGAAGTATTTTGTAGAGATATACCAGGCACGTGCCGTGAGCTTTTAGATTGGGTAAGCATAAAATATAGAAATACACGTAATTACACATACACGCTATCAGTGAACGCAGTTTCAAGGAAATGCAATTTTGATGCCCTAGAACCCGCTAATAAACGGTAGTGTCACTTTGTGATCAGATTACCAAAAACAAAAAAAACAGTTGCCAGTTTCGACTATATCAGGGGTGCTCATTGTTCAATCTTTTTTGAACCAAGATCTTTTCAAGTAGCCAACCTGCTGAAATCTACAAGTCCAGTTTCAACATCGCAAACGCACACACGCACAACACAGACACACACAGTTTCCATCCTCCATAGTAAACTCACAACACACTTTCTTTTCACACAGGCACTTGACATCACATCACAAACCCTCCCTCTCTATCTCTCTCAAACACTTTTGGTCCAGAACCACTGGCACGGACAGCGACATTAGGCCTATCTCAGCGATTGATTGAGCAGCTCTCTCTCCAAACACAACGGCACATGACTATTCAAAGGTAAAAGCAGAGGAAGTCTTAAATAAGGAGCCATAACCAGCAGCACAGCAGTACTCAAACCATATAGCTAAACAAGCACAGATCGCCACCAGCCTCGCGAATCATATAAACCAGCAAAGAAGCCATGACGTAAATTAAAAAATGATATCTTACCTTTACTTGAAAACGAGGTCCATGCGCCTCTCCTTGCGAAGGAACACCTCTGTCACTTTAGTGTAGAAGTCACTCGCCTGTTGCAGTTTGGAAAGTCTCTCTTTTTCAATTGAGATCAGGGCCAGTGATGACACTGACAGTAATGTCCATATTCACAAAATTTAAAAAGCAAGTTATCCTTATTGATTAGATCGTTTGAGCTAGCATAAACTGTTCTGCTGGGCGAGAGAAAGTAGTGTGAAACGTTAAGTGAACTTGAAAATGATAGCCAATCAGTAGCTCTTATCGGAATGAAAGAACTACTGATTGGCTGTAAGCATGCTTACCCTGGCCACATTAAACAGCGGGCTGAGGCATCGGAAAAAAATAAAAAAGACATTTTCACGCATTCGAATGTACGCGAGGGAAAGCAGAGAGAGAAGTGCTTATAATGCAACGCAATGCAAGCAGAGTAGGAAGTGCTTACTCCTACAGGTGGCGCTAAAAATGCAATGTCAAAATGAATGACTCCTGCTGCCCGGGGACCTAAAATACGACTCTTTTAATGAAATCAAACAAACGGTTTACATGCACTTTTATTTTTATATTTTCACTGTCCTTTTTTATTTTTTCGTTGGGTAAGCACTGCTTACTCTGCTTATATGGACGGCACGTCCTTGAGATATACGTATCTTTTTTGTAGAGAGGTATATGTACCTTTTTATTTTTTAGAAATGCTATGTTCACAATTGTATGCTCTCGAAAAATCCAGTAAACAAAGTAAAAAATGGTTGGACACTGAACTATAAAAGTCATGGAGGCAAATCTGAAAATTGAGAATGCTTCCAGAAAATTGGAGCATCTAGGCTGGAGGTCAGACCACACAATATTAACCTGCCATCTCTCTCTCCTCCTATAGAATATCTACGGCATGGACTTGCGGAGCGCACATAAAATCCCAGACAAGCCTGCCCCTCGCCTCCGCCTCTCCCTCACCCGGTCCATGAGCTCTGACATGGAGCCAGGCGGGCGCCCCTACAGGCCCGGGGAGGGAGTGCGCATGTACCACCGCCTGGTCAGACGCAAGTGCAAACAGAGGGCATCCAAAGCTGTGCCTGACTGCAATTTGTCCCAGGCCAGACAGGACCCCATGGAACATGACAGGGGAGGTGCCGATGAGGAGAGAGTGGAGTCCGAATGCACAACAGAGACGCATGAAGACAGTTTGTATGGTTGGTTTTAATCAGACGTTTCATAAAAATCGAATGTTCTTCTTTATTATTGCACATCAGCTTACAGTTACCTTTACATTTTGGGCATTTAGCAGACGCCTTATTCCAAAGCGACTTACAATTAAAGTTCTTACAATTACAAGTACAGTTCTCTTTGGAAGTATCCGGGTTCATTAGAACATCACATATCCATCAATGTCAAGGTGCATCTACATGGATCATGTTTGAATTTGTGGTCATGTGCATTGATGTCATTTCCCCCTTTGCTTTCAGGGCGTTCAGAGTGCAGCTCTTCTCCTACAGTAGAACCGGATGTGGAGGAGATGACTGACAGGGCGGAGAGCTGCAGTTTTCCAATGGGCTTTGTGGATGAGCTATTTATGGGCGGAGCCCTAGAGATGGGCACAGGGGAAGTGATCATGACTGACAGGCTAGAGAGTGGTACTTCTGAAAGTGGACAGGAACAATTGGCTATAACTGACCAATCAGAGAGCTGTGTTTCGGTTCTGGAGAGACCAAAAGACATTACTGTGATGAACGGTGGGTCAGTAGACGGCACTACAGTGGTAGAGTCAGAGAAAAGTACTTTGATTGACAGGGTAGTGGACAGCGGCACCTCGGAAGAGCAGTTAGGGATACATTCTGTGATTGACATGGTTATCAGCCACAGCACTTCCAATGCCGAGTCAGGGAAAGATGCTTTGATTGACAGAGTAGTAAACAGCACTTCCGAAACAGAGTCAGGGAAAGATGCTTTGATTGACAGAGTAGTAAACAGCACTTCCGAAGCAGAGTTAGGGAAAGATACTTTGATTGACAGGGTAATCAACAACAGCACTTTCAAGGCAGAGTCAGGGAAAGATACTTTGATTGACAGAGTAGTGAACAACACTTCCGAGGCAGAGTTAGGGAAAGAAGGAGACACATCAGTGGTAAAGATTGCAGTTGAGACCAGTGGGACGATAACTAATGATGTTTTAGTGGTCTGTGCTGAGGTGAAGGCAGCAAAGGAAGAGGAGGGGAGTGATACTCAACAGCCGAGTGACTGGTTGGGGACTGAGTGTCTGGATGGTAGTGCCACAGCAGAAGTGAGTCCTGGGAAGGTGATTGTAACCGACGTAACTATCAAGTCTTTGACCGTGACTTTCAAAGAGGCCCTGGCAGCTAAAGGGTTTTTTAGGGGCTGTGGGATGGAGTTCTGAGGGAGGGAGGGATGGAGAGGAGATGAGAGGAAAGGAAAGGAGAGAGGGAGGATGAGGGGATGGGGGGTGTGGGATGGGTGATAAAGAGAGCCATTATACCAGAAATGGTCAACCAAAATGTGAAATGTACCACTCATTTTAAGAACATTATTTAGGTGTAAAAAAAGTGTAATATAATTTCTCACAAAAGATGTTTTGAAAGCCTATGAGATTAATTAATAGCATTGACTATTTGTTTGTTTACGTACTACAGTATATTGCCTTTGAAAAATGGGTGGTAATTTTCACATTGTGGTTTTGAGTTTTGGAGAAGCGACAAAGTGAGTGGGAGGGCAGAGGAAGCCTGGATGAGGCTTGGGGAGAGGGCAACAGATGAGAGCAGTTGACTCCTGAATGTCATACAGTACTACTTCCTCAATATCTCTTCCTTATTTTAGGATAAACTCATTCCCAAAATGATTTTTTTGGGAGTCGTTTCAGTCGCTCCTTCTTTTCTAACAAGTACGCTTTTGTAAAAAAAGATATTCCTGTCTTCTCAGTATTCACAGTAATTTCTGCATGCCCTATCAGTCATGCACACCCCTGTCCTCCATTTCATTTTAAGAGGTTTATTTCTGTAACAAAGAAATGAATTGTTGCCTAGGGGGGTTGATATTCTGCATTTCAATAAGAAGGCTGACTGCATAGAAGTATACTATTGTGTTGTTTGTCTCTTGTCTTTTGCTTTTCAAGTATAAAAGGATACCTGGTTCTATTTTTGTATTACCATTAGTCCACCCCTCTCGCTAAGCCTTTGTGCATTTCTAAATAGGAGATATCAGTTTACACCACTATGATACTGTAGGACATGTCCAAACTGAAACACAAATGTACTTTAGGGTTGTAGGCTATTTATCGCATGTCACATGTATAAGCTAACTTAAATTATATGTCACGTGTCGAAAAATTAATCTTTTGGTCATGATGACTTGTCAAATATGTCTTCTCTATAACAAATGCCTTTTTATTTTGACTGTATTTTCAATAAATACATACATAAACCTATTTGTCTTTACTCATTTAACAGGGTAGTTTGAGTATTGCATGCACCTGTACAAGTAATACCACTATGGCAGTTACATTAATTAATACCACAGCAGCTTATTTCACTAACTACTCTGGATATTGACGTACAGCCATTGTGCCACCATTTGTCACCACTAGGGGACATGATTGACTCCGGATGAGATGTGGGCCATTTAATTCTTGAGGGTTAAGTGGTCAGTAATTCAAGCGTGCTGAACCGGGGGAAATGCTGTAATAGTTTGTATTGTGGAAGTTTCACTGGATTAGCTACATGCTGCTATACCCTGTTCCTGAACTTTAAAATACACATTTATTTATACAGCACATTTCATACACAGATGCAATACAATGGATAAGTATTCTCTTTCTGATACCTATTAAGCCTTTTACATTAATACGCTTTTTGTCCAAAAACTGTAATCCGGTTAACCAACCATCTCTACCACTCAACCAACCATCTCTACCACTCAACCAACCATCTCTACCACTCAACCAACCATCTCTACCACTCAACCATCTCTACTACTCAACCAACCAACTCTACTACTCAACCAACCAACTCTACCACTCAACCAACCAACTCTACTACTCAACCAACCATCTCTACCACTCAACCAACCATCTCTACTACTCAACCAACCAACTCTACTACTCAACCAACCAACTCTACTACTCAACCAACCATCTCTACTACTCAACCAACCATCTCTACTACTCAACCAACCATCTCTACTACTCAACCAACCAACTCTACCACTCAACCAACCATCTTTACTACTCAACCAACCAACTCTACCACTCAACCAACCATCTCTACTACTCAACCAACCATCTCTACTACTCAACCAACCAACTCTACCACTCAACCAACCAACTCTACCACTCAACCAACCATCTCTACCACTCAACCAACCATCTCTACTACTCAACCAACCATCTTTACTACTCAACCAACCAACTCTACCACTCAACCAACCATCTCTACCACTCAACCAACCATCTCTACTACTCAACCAACCATCTCTACTACTCAACCAACCAACTCTACCACTCAATCAACCATCTTTACTACTCAACCAACCAACTCTACCACTCAACCAACCATCTCTACCACTCAACCAACCATCTCTACTACTCAACCAACCATCTCTACTACTCAACCAACCAACTCTACCACTCAACCAACCATCTCTACCACTCAACCAACCATCTCTACTACTCAACCAACCAACTCTACCACTCAACCAATCAACTCTACCACTCAACCAACCATCTCTACCACTCAACCAACCATCTCTACCACTCAACCAACCATCTCTACCACTCAACCAACCATCTCTACCACTCAACCAACCATCTCTACCACTCAACCAACTCTACTACTCAACCAACCAACTCTACTACTCAACCAACCATCTCTACTACTCAACCAACCATCTCTACCACTCAACCAACCATCTCTACTACTCAACCAACCAACTCTACTACTCAACCAACCAACTCTACCACTCAACCAACCAACTCTACTACTCAACCAACCATCTCTACCACTCAACCAACCATCTCTACTACTCAACCAACCAACTCTACTACTCAACCAACCAACTCTACCACTCAACCAACCATCTCTACCACTCAACCAACCATCTCTACTACTCAACCAACCATCTCTACTACTCAACCAACCAACTCTACCACTCAACCAACCAACTCTACCACTCAACCAACCAACTCTACCACTCAACCAACCAACTCTACCACTCAACCAACCAACTCTACTACTCAACCAACCAACTCTACCACTCAACCAACCAACTCTACCACTCAACCAACCAACTCTACCACTCAACCAACCAACTCTACTACTCAACCAACCAACTCTACCACTCAACCAACCAACTCTACTACTCAACCAACTCTACCACTCAACCAACCATCTCTACCACTCAACCAACCATCTCTACTACTCAACCAACCATCTCTACCACTCAACCAACCATCTCTACCACTCAACCAACCATCTCTACTACTCAACCAACCATCTCTACTACTCAACCAACCAACTCTACTACTCAACCAACCAGCTCTACCACTCAACCAACCAACTCTACCACTCAACCAACCATCTCTACCACTCAACCAACCAACTCTACCACTCAACCAACCAACTCTACTACTCAACCAACTCTACCACTCAACCAACCATCTCTACCACTCAACCAACCATCTCTACTACTCAACCAACCATCTCTACCACTCAACCAACCATCTCTACCACTCAACCAACCATCTCTACTACTCAACCAACCATCTCTACTACTCAACCAACCAACTCTACTACTCAACCAACCAGCTCTACCACTCAACCAACCAACTCTACCACTCAACCAACCAACTCTACCACTCAACCAACCATCTCTACTACTCAACCAACCAACTCTACCACTCAACCAACCAACTCTACCACTCAACCAACCATCTCTACTACTCAACCAACCATCTCTACTACTCAACCAACCATCTCTACTACTCAACCAACCATCTCTACCACTCAACCAACCAACTCTACCACTCAACCAACCAACTCTACCACTCAACCAACCATCTCTACTACTCAACCAACCATCTCTACCACTCAACCAACCATCTCTACCACTCAACCCACCATCTCTACCCACTCCACTGAAGTACCCCAGGCTCATTCTATCTATCCATCCAGCCAAACCATCTCTAAATTTAATCGCTAGCATAATTTGACGATTTCACTTTCTTTAAACAACCCAGCAAATCTATCTATCTGATTAGTACTCATGCCCAGCATCTCTGACCCTGCTACATAACATGAAACAACAATACTTTTGGGGTAATTTCCCATTACATGGGATTCATCACCCTGATTAGAAACTAAGTGGAATTCTATCAGGCCTACTGATGTCATCCAGACCACTCACAGACAGAGACAAGATTAAATAAATCAACAAAAGCCAATTTGGGGTAAAGTGAAGGCTGTGCAACCTTGCTAGTGTGTCTCTGGTTTGGATGAAGTTAGTTTTAGATCTTTATATATTGCAATTTAAATGCTATAGAATTTATAAGAAAAGAACAAATGATAGAAATTGGTTTCTTTTCTTTCTTTCTTTTTTAAACAAAAGCTGTGCAACCTTGCCAGTGGCTCTGGTTTGAAGTTAGTGGTGGATCTCTGTATTGTATGGATAAAATGTACATTTAAAAAAGTATGAGAAAAAATTGTGCAACATCATGTTTTTTTCAATGATCAATGAGCTCAATCTTAGGTCAAATGAACGCACTGTTAAAGAGCTATTGAAAATTGAAGAGCCGAATGATAAATATCCAGTATGAAACTAACTTCACCACAGTGGGAATGAAGGGGTTTGAGGTGGTGGCCTGTAGGGGCTGCGGCTGCAGAGGAAGTGTATGCATTTAACTTATTGAGTAACTTCTGCAAACATTTAATTTGCAATCTTTGGGAATAGTTCTTTCACTTTGAATTTGTCCCATAGGCTGTATAGATAATTGGGGGAAATGTTTTAATATTATTTCGATTCCAGGCTCTGGGATGACAGAAGTTGAACATTTTGAAGGGGGGTGTAGCCTCTCTATAAGTACTGTAGATCAATAACAGACTTTGACCCTCTGGTCCTTTGATAAACATCATGTGGCTCTGTGGTATTTTTGCTGATAAATCGAGTCATCCTGCTTTCAAACCTGAATGTCAATGTCAGTAAACCTTCAATTAATTAACCTCCAAAAGATATCTAGTGTACTAGAGTACTGTTGTAGGTAGGGAGAATGTACAACAATATTTGTAAAAGCCACATTCAGCACACACAATATATTTGTCATTTTCATTTTATTATAAAAAACAGTATTTGAGTCCACAGTTTGTGTTTTCTTTGTACAGTAAAAAATATTAAATAAAACTCCCAAAGTTCTGAGCAGAAAGATAAACCAAGAGGGTGGGGTTGGGTGCGGTTCGGGAGGAGGAGGGACAGCAATCACCTTCAGATGGGGCAGGAAAGGGTGGGGTGACGGGGACCAGTGCACCGGAGCTCTGTGCTGGGCGTTTTCAAGTCCAGAGGAAGCAGCATTGGAGCGAGGCAGAGAGACTGGTCACGTCTCTCATCCTCATTTCTGTGCAACACAGTTCTTTAAGATCCATTCTCTCAGCTTCCCAGAACAGTAGCGTCCTGCACACTGGCGGATGCCCCCTTACACCCCAACCCCCATGCTCGTAATGTTACAGGCATACAGGTATGTGCCTCCCCCACCACCTCCAGTACTTAAGTGTCTCAAAGGAAGGAGTGCACACACATTCAAAGGTTTCGTGTTTTTGAGAGGAATGTCCCTTCCAGTAATGATGTCCAACGACTAGGGCATTTCAAATGTAGTGTCCATTGGCCCACTGAAACTCGCAAGACCCTCAAAACACAAACACTGACATTTTATTCCAGGTTAGAGAAGCCCAACCTACAACATCGTAAGTGAAATGAAATAACCCCACCCCCCATTTCAACAGTCAATAACAAAAATATATTCTGTGTGAATTGTAGCAGTCTCAGGGAACAACCAACCAACAAACCATCAAAAAATAAAAAATAAATAAAGTAAAGCAAACCCAAACTTTTAAAAGGAAGATATGCATGACGTTTGGATTTATAATAATAATAACAATAATAATCCACATCACATCAGCAAAGCTGATGACAGACTGATTCATGGAGAAAAGAAAAATATACAATAAAAAAAGTCCATTGCATTAAATCATTTGCTCTTTAATTTTTCGCCACTTTTAAAATCTTAAAAACATTTCTTAAAAAAAGGCAAATACTCCCATTGTCCCACACCCCAAAAAATATTACCTGTGTTTGTATTCTCTTAAGGGAGACATACCATCCCCCCTCTTTGTACACAATTGGCAAAAAAATATATTAACAGCAATAACTTACCATTCATTTATTTTATTCATTCATCGACTTGTTGATTTATTGTTGCATCTCCCATAGGAAGTTCAGTTCATTGTATTTTTATTGAAAACATATTAAATAACATTAATAGTAAAAAAAAAAAAAAAAGGCTAATAACACTGTCCTGGGTGCAGTAGTAGTCCTGCACAGCGCACATTGATGACACACTACATGATGTCTAAGGTGTTGTGATTAATGTTCTGCCCGAGGTCCTGGCTGTTCCCAGACAGCATATCAGGTCCTCCAGGCCCGTGGAGACCGCCCATCCCA
>NC_137675.1:74404226-74424779 GCF_963989245.1 Nansenia antarctica
GCTGCTGCTGTTGCTGCTGCTGCTGCTGCTGCTGGACCTGAGGGACCATCTGCTGTTGTTGTGGGGAGTTCATCATCCCCCCTCCTCCGCCCTGCTGCATCGGCTGGAACTGGTGGTGGAGGTGGTGCTGGGGGGGCATCCCGCCATGCTGTTGGAGCTGTTGTTGCTGCTGTTGTTGCTGCTGCTGATGTTGCTGCTGTTGCTGTTGCTGATGTTGCTGCTGCTGCTGATGTTGTTGCTGCTGCTGATGCTGCTGCTGTTGGGGTCCAGGACCACCTCCCATCCCTTGCTGGGGGCCTGGGGGTAGGTTGGGTTGGGTGGGGGTCTGCGGCGTCGGGGGTTGCGTCCCACCTGACGTGGGGGTAGTGGGGGCCGTGGTGCTGTTGTTCCCCCCAGGTGACGGAAGTCCTCCGACAGCTCCGCCTCCGTTGCCACAGGCGGGCTGGCCCACCCTCTGCATGCTGGCCATCCTCCTGCGCAGCATCTGGGCCTGCTGGAGGCGGTGCTGGAGCTGCTGCTGCCTCAGCTTGTGCTTGATGTTGAGACAGAAGGGCACGGGGCACTTGTTCTCCTGGCAGTGCTTGGCATGGTAGCAGCACAGGGCGATCAGCTGCTTGCAGATGGGGCAGCCGCCGTTGGTCTTGCGCTTGCAGCCCTTGGTGTGCTGCACCACCCGCTTCATCTTCTGGCAGGACGGCAGGGAGCAGTTGGCGTTGCGGCACTGGCAGGCGTGGACCAGGGACTGGATGCAGCGCTGGATGCTGAGGCGGCGGGAGTCCCCGGGGCTCTGGGTGGCCGCCGCAGCCTGGTTGTTGCTCTCGTCGTCCAGACCCAGACCCAGCTTCTCCATCTTGTGTTCGTGGCCCTTAGTGTTATAGCAGGTAATACATAGGTCGTAGTCCTGAGAGAGAAGGGGGGGGGGGGGGGGCGGGGGAAGGAAAGGGATAGTGTGAGAACGAGTTTGTTGACAACAGTCCAATGTAATTGAATTATATTTCAGCAATAAGGCATGGTCTGACTCTACTGTCTCGTTCAAACTTGAAGCATGTCTAAACCTAAAACACCTTGAACAAAACAACTTTGAATACTGTATAAACACTGAACGGGCAATAACATCCCTGCCTTCCTCCTCCCACCCTTTACCCCATACTGTGCCTCTCTGTATACCACTCCTCTACCAGAATACACCATTTCCAACCCCCCCTCCCTCCCTCCCTCCTTTCCATCCATATCCCTCACTCCACTCCTCCCCCCTCCCCCTCACCTCGCAGACAGTGCAGTGGAAGCGTGTCTCCACGTGGTGTTTGCACTCGTTGCAGGTGTAGACGAAGCGGTCCTGGCTCTGGTTGTGCAGCTCCACCAGCATGCACATGGAGCTCCACTTGGCCCTGCGCAGGGAGGAGAACTCCAGGTGCTTGTCACGGGCCAGGGTCAGGAAGGCGTCGCGGCCGTCCATCAGGTCACACGCCATCAGGCCGTCCGGGTCCGTGATGGGCGGTAAGGAGTTGGCGGTGGGGGCGGCTATCAGGCGGATCACAAAGAACACCTGGGAGGGGGGTAAAAGAGGATGAGTGGTGATAAGAGTGAGTGTGTGAGTGAGAGTGTGTGTGTGTGTGTGTGTGTGTGTGTGTCTCTCAATGGTTAGAAGTTGTAGTTGAAGCTGTGGCCTTTTTGTGACCTTAAAGTATAAACAAGACATTATGTTATTCTAAACAGCTACTGACTAAAGCCTGGTACACACATAAAGAAAAACGCCCTATTATTGGATGGCTCTAAAGATTATCCTACAAGATTATCCTGTAGTGTGAGGTGTGTTAAGAGTCAATTTCTCCCGACAATCTGCTCGGAAAATGGTCAGGCCGACGATCGTAAATATTAAACGTGTTAATATTTACGAGCAAAAATCCTTGTGTGTGGGGGACTCCCGAGTCCGATTGTGACGTGGAATGGAATGTAGCCAATCAAGAAGCTGACGCAACTTCTTTCCGTTCTTTGGTCATTTACACATGGCTGCCTCGTACAGGTCAGTCAGGGTACTACTACCCTGATCACGCGAGATTTCTGGCTTGGGGGATGAGATCTTTATGTATGTGGTGTGCTGTATTGGGAATATCGGAGCACACCACACACAATTACGATCAAAACTGTTCAATTCATGATTTTCTTATCTTCATGTGTGGGGTCTCTCTCAGATAAAAAAATCTGGATGTGTGTACCAGGCTTAAATGAATGTAGAGCATACACACGAAGAACTGTGAGCAAAGTGTGTGACTGGCTTCAAATCCAATACCTCCTTGTGTTTCTCCATGGTGGCATAGAGCTTCTGTGATAGGTCATTGGAGACGTTGGGCATCCCAGGTTTCTTCTTGTTGGCTCGGATCAGACTGCTGCTCTTGTTTTTGCTCGTCTTCTTACTGTTCTTCTTTTTGGCATTCTTGCTGTCACCTTTCGTTGCCTGTGTGTGTGTGGGGTGGGGGGGCAGAAATCTATTTAAAATCTACTTCAATACATTTTAGTCCTCCATTTTAGTCATTTTAGTCCCCTTTAAGCCATTCAGGGTGAAAGACCCAATTCAGTTAAATACCTCCCCTATTCTCTGCAGTGCCTGTTAGAAACAAATGTAGTTCCCCAAACAGCTAATCTCTCATGTCATTTCTGAGGATGAATGATAATGAACACACACACACACCCCCCCCCCCCGGTATTCTGATGCTTACACTCACATCTATGCTCTCGCTGGAGGTGCTGTTCTCCTCTTTCTTCCTCTCCTCCTCCTCCTGCTCCAGCTCCTTGATGCTCTCCTCCAGCACGTTGGGCCAGAAGTCCCCTTCAAAGTATGGCAGCTCACTGGCACTGGTCAGGCGATCCTCTGTGGCCTGCTTGAAGACGTCCTGAAAACAGCCAAAAGAAAAAGTGATGAGTGGGCAGGAATTAATTTGTTTCAAAATACACTGACACTAACTTACCTATGAATATATTGTAGCTCATGATCTGACGCCTGAATATGACTTATGTAAGCAGCAATCTCCTACTACATCTTTATACAACCTAGCAGAATTCCTTATGATATTATTTCCCCCCCCAATTGTTTCTATATTCTATTGTTATAATTTGTTCGTATATGTGTATGTATGTATATATGTATGTATCTATGTATGTATGTATGTATGAATATATTTAAAAATATATATAATTTCTTATAATTTATTTTTTATCTATTTCTTTACTTAACGTTTTTCTGAATATTTTTTACGACCATACAGATATATATGTATGTATTAGGGGTGCAACGGTTCTCGGTTTTTTTACGGACGGTACGGTTTGCGTTCCACGGCTCAATTCACTAGTGAACCGTGACGGTTTTCGGTTTATGCTGCGATTTGGCTGCGTTCGTAAATTAGCTCTGAGAGCGCCGCAACAGTTTGAGGAAGCCCCGGATTCCTACAAGTCTGCGGTGTGGGGTCATTTCGCTTTTCCCGTTGAATACGACAATAAGGGGGGGGAAACAGTGGACAGAAATATTACTGTCTGCAAGCTCTGCTTAAAGCGTGTGCCATATGCAAATGGTTGCACCTCTAACATGAACCAGCATATTCGCCGCTACCACTCAACGATAACACTGACTGGGAGCAGGAAAGCCAGTCAGGCAGCGTCAGTAAGCAGACAGCAGTCTCTCTCTGATGCGTTCGGACAGACGTACACTACCACTTCAGAGAAACACAAAAAAATAACCAATGCAGTGGGGATGTTCATTGCAAAGGATTTGCAGCCCTTTTCGGTGGTTGGAGATTTGGGTTTTCGAAATCTGATAAAAACTCTCGAGCCCCGTTACAGTGTCCCCTCCCGTACATCATTCAGCACCAAAATAATCCCCGGTATTTACCAAACAACGCGCAGAGGCATTGAAGACGATTTGGCAAAAACACAGAGCTTTGCACTGACTACGGAGGGTTGGACCTCCCGGGCAACGGAGAGTTACCTCACTGTCACGGTCCACTACATGTCACCGGATTGGGAGATGAAGAGCGCAGTACTGCAAACTCGTCCACTATACGAAAGCCATACCAGCGCGCACCTGGCAGAGGAACTAACAAATGCAGTGACTGAGTGGAAGTTGGAGAGGCCAAACATAACAATTCCCGTAACAACAGACAACGCAGCAAATATCGTAAATGCGATCCATGAAGCTGGTGGACTGGGGCCACAGATCGGCTGCTTTGCGCACGTCGTAAATCTCGCCGCCAAGAAGGCAGTGGCAATAACCCCGGTGTCCCGCCTCCTGGGTAAGATCAGACATGCAGTCACTTTCTTCCACAAAAGCACCACAGCCCACCATATTCTGACAATATGTTAGATATGTTAGACTTACCAAAACACAAATTAATCCACGATGTCGCAACTCGTTGGAATACAACACATGACATGTTGGAACGCTATGTGGAAAGTGTTACTTTTGTAGTGTGAATTTGTTTTCCTCCTGTTTGTATACGGGCTACCAGCTGTCAAGGCTAAAGTGCACTTTTACTTTCGAAAGTGTTTATTTATTTTTGGACATTTGAAAGTGTTTTTTGTTTATATACAATTATATATACATTATATACATAACATATACATGTGTATGTTAAAGTTCCATATTATGTATAAGCAAAATAAAGTAAAGTAACAGTTTGTAAATAAATAGTAGCATTTGTTTCTGAACCGAACCGTACCGAAAACCGTGACCCAAAATACCGAACCGTACCGAACCGTGGGCCAACTGAACCGTTGCACCCCTAGTGTATATATATTTTTTTATCTACTCACTAAATTGTTGGTAAAATTGGTAACTTGTTTATATGTGTGTGTGACTGGATGGACAGATCTATATGTATATATGTATGCAGACATGTTTGAGAGGGAGGGGTGGGTGGAGGGCAGGGAGAAAAACAGAAAATATTCATGCCTTTTTCAATGTACATGACATCTATACTGGAATAAAAAATATTATAAAAAAAATAAAAATAATAATAATAATAATAATTTGTGGCATACTATTTCTTCTTGACAGTGATATGTGAGCAAGGCAAAGGAATTTGACATCCCTGTCTGGTTCAACCTGCGCAACAATAACGCTAATTCACTCATTCACACACACGCACGTGCACACACACACACACATGACACTCACTTTGTAGTCGTGCACAATGCGCTCAGCTACAGCCTTGTCCAGCATCCTTTTGTACCACTCCTGTAGTCTCTTAGGTTTGGGGATCTTCTGGTCCACGGGGTGACAGTGGAAGATGTAGTCATCCCCTTCACTGGGGGGACACGCCCAGATGTGACCTGTCGTATATCTGAGCAGGGAGAGGAAGGGTTAATAAAGTCAGTCCCGCAAAATGGAAAAAGGTTACTTCAAGGTTGTTACAAATCAACTCCAACTACAGTATATGTACAGTGCCTTGCAAAAGTATTCATTTACCTATTTTATTACATTACAACCTGTAATAAAAAAACTAAAAAAATAAAGAATTTTATTTGATGAATCTGCACAAAATAGTGTTCGTTTTTAAATGAAATGAGAAATATATATATAAAAAAAGAATTTTAAAAAATAAAGAACTGAAAATTGGCATGTGCATATATGTATTCACCCCCTTTGTTATGAAGCCCCTAAAAACTTCTGGTGCAACCAATTACCTTCAGAAGTCACATAATTAGTGAAATGAAGTCCACTTGTATGCAATCTAAGTGTCACATGATCTGTCAGTATATACACACCTTTTCTGAAAGGCCCCAGAGGCTGCAACACCTAAGCAAGAGGCACCACCAACCAAACACTGCCATGAAGACCAAGGAACTCTCCAAACAAGTCCGAGACAAAGTTGTTGAGAAGTACAAGTCAGGGTTGGGTTATACAAAAATATCCAAATCTTTGATGATCCCCAGGAGCACCATCAAATCCATCATAATCAAATGGAAAGAACATGGCACCACAACAAACCTGCCAAGAGAGGGCCGCCCACCAAAACTCACGGACGGGGCAACAGGGGCATTAATCAGAGAGGCAGCACAGAGACCAAAGGTAACCCTGGAGGAGCTGCAGAGTTCCACAGCAGAGACTGGAGTATCTGTCCATAGGACCACAATTAGCCGTACACTCCATAGAGCTGGGCTTTATCGAAGAGTGGCCAGAAGAAAGCCATTACTTTCAGCAAAAAATAAGAAGGCACGTTTTGAGTTTGCAAAAAGGCATGTCGGAGACTCCCAAAATGTATGGAGGAAGGTGCTCTGGTCAGATGAGACTAAAATGTAACTTTTTGGCCATCAAGGAAAACGCTATGTCTGGCGCACACCCAACACATCCCATCACCCCAAGAACACCATCCCCACAGTGAAACATGGTGGTGGCAGCATCATGCTGTGGGGCTGTTTTTCAGCAACAGGCACTGGGAAACTGGTCTGAGTCGAGGGAAAGATGGATGGTGCTTAATACAGGGATATTCTTGAGCAAAACCTGTACCAGTCTATAAGTGATTTGAGACTAGGATGGAGGTTCACCTTCCAGCAGGACAACGACCCCAAGCATACTGCTAAAGCAAACATTTTTATAACCCAACCCTGACTTGTACTTCTCAACAACTTTGTCTCGGACTTGTTTGGAGAGTTCCTTGGTCTTCATGGCAGTGTTTGGTTGGTGGTGCCTCTTGCTTAGGTGTTGCAGCCTCTGGGGCCTTTCAGAAAAGGTGTGTATATACTGACAGATCATGTGACACTTAGATTGCATACAAGTGGACTTCATTTCACTAATTATGTGACTTCTGAAGGTAATTGGTTGCACCAGAAGTTTTTAGGGGCTTCATAACAAAGGGGGTGAATACATATATGCACATGCCAATTTTCAGTTCTTTATTTTTTTTTAATATATATATTTCTCATTTCATTTAAAAACTAACACTATTTTGTGCAGATTCATCAAATATTTTTTTTTTTATTTATTTATTTTTTATTACAGGTTGTAATGTAATAAAATAGGTAAAAAGCCAAGGGGGGTGAATACTTTTGCAAGGCACTGTATATTATGGAACACACCCTTCCAGTACATTACATAGTAGACAAGTTGTAGTAATGTTTCGGTGAGGCCATTTAAGGAACTCAGGTTTTTAGGCTCTTTCTTGTCTCTTACCCCAACTTCTTGACGTACTCCAGGTACCCTATGAGAATCTCATGGTAGACCCCTGTTCGGAGGTGTCTAGGTTGGAAGAAGTGCACACTGTCTAGGTAAGAGATGTACACCCGTCTCTGATTGGGCGGAGGGCAGTCTGATCCATACTCCTGCACGTGCATCCCGAAGAAACAGACATCTGCCCCATCGATGTCCTCAAACGCAAACAGGGCTTTGGTCCTGTATGGGAAGGATTCCGACATCTCCCCAGTGTCCACAAACCTGAAGAGATCGTAAACAAAACAAACATAGATTAACCACGGCCTTTCAATTCAACAAGTAAGACAATTCTGTGGCCTGGGGTGGTCCAGTGGTCTAGCACCGCGGTCTACAGTGCTCACATATGCCCATGTCGGCATGGGTTCGTATCTGGCCCATGCCCTGCTGACATGCCCTCTCTCCCTTCTTCTCCTTACTTTCCTGTCTGCCTTCACTACATCTGTCTAATAAAATGAAAAATATGAGTGGGACTGCCCAACTCAGTCACTTAATTAAAAAAAAAATGTTTTAAGTAAGACAATTCAAGACTTTAATTGACCCCTACTCCCCTGTCAACTATGGGAACCTTCTGCCTGAATATTTTTTGCCTCCACATTAATCTATGGGGTCTAATTCCCCTACTCCAGTGTGCCCTCTAACCCTCACCTAGACTTCATGCCCGGCTTGACCTCCACCACTTTGTCGGAAACATGGACCACTCGGATGGTGACATCACCAGACTCCGGATGGTTCTGCCGTCTGAGGTAGTCATTGACCCGCCCCTCCAGGTAACTGCCCAACTTAGTCTGGGGGAGTCCTGGGAAAGAGAGATAGGTAGAAAGGAGAGAGGGAGGGAAGGAAGGAAACGTGGAAGGAAGAAAGGAGATGAGAGATATCGATTAGAGAGGACAGGTCACATGGTTGGGGTAAAAGTCAACTCGGTTTCAAGGTGTGGGGGAGTTAGAAGATTTGGGGTATTTCCATAAAGCCGCTCAGAGCAGACGATATAATTACCATTGCCTTGTGATATTAAAGACACTACTTTGGGCATTTATCTGTCAAACAAAAAGGATACGTTGGTGGCAAATACCACCAAATACCACTGGAGTGTCTCAATCGTCTCTGGAGTCAGTCTGAGGCACTCTGTCAATCAAAGCCTAAAATACCCTGATGGCTTTGTCAGAAGGCTTTTTTAGCAGGTCTATTAAGACTACTATCTGTTCTGAACACTTCAGAGAACACATCCAACAGCAGGTGAGAGAGAGGACACCGTGTCTGACTACATACAGTATGAGGACATTTCCCTACAGGTTCCACCCATCCATGACATATTCCACTGATTGTGCTCATCGTGTCATAGTTGTGTGCAGTCGGGTCCACTGTGTTACACCTCAGCCTATCTGCAGCTCCCTAAAGCCCACCTTCAATGAGAGTGGGGACAATGGGGTGGGTGGGGGGGGGTAAGAACTAACGCAAGACGAAGGATTGAGACGCACAAAAAAGGTGTCGAAGGGCTTATTCATAGCTTTCAGTCACGTGGTTTCTTCCCTAGCAACCACCAACCTGACGGGCAAAAAGTATCATAGCAACATCGCTCAACATGGCTGCCTACTATTTAGACCACCTCACTCATGAAGAACTATCAAGATACACGACGGTGATAGGAGTGGAGGATTGACACCATTCAAATAGTGTTGGATTCCCTGTCTTCTACTCTATCCGGACACGTTGGAATTATTTTCCTAACCCCCGGAGAATCAAAGTTATTGACCTGCAAAGGGTGCCTCCTTGACCGGCTTTTCCCGTGAATAACACCGGTTATGGAGGTGGTACAAACATAAGACTATTATTGCTAAATTCACCATCAGTATACGGTCATTTTGAGCCCTTAACCACCGCGCTGACACCCCGAGAAGATATACTTTTAATATGAAACTCGATCAACCGGGCGTTCACCGGCTGCTGGACGAAACTCCCAACTCCCGCTGTCAGCGAGGCGAGGGAATATTTATATCCTGGAATTCGCTCCTTGCTGTGTCCACGGTGATAGGAGTGGAGGATCGACTCCATTCAAATAGTGTTGGATTCCCTGTCTTCTACTCTATCCGGACACGTTGGAATTATTTTCCTAACCCACGGGAAATCAAAGTTATTAACCCGCAAAAAGTGGGTTTTGCCCGTGGGTTTTGCCCGCAAAAAGTGCCTTTTGCCCGTCAGGTGGGCGTTTCCACTATGCTGTGACGTCACATGAAAGCTATGAATACAGTAGGCTTGAGAATGGCCAGTCACTTTGGGGGGGAAAAAGATCTGAGAGCAAATTACATGAAAAAGGGAATCAAAAGGACATAAAAAAAGATGGCGTCCAGCATCCATCATCCATGAGCCACCGACGTGTAAAGAAGGATCTGTAAGCCCATGACCCCCCTTAAAATGACTGAGGCTTGTTTTGTCATTGTACAGGCCCTGGGTATAAGCGAAATCAAACCACAATGCTGCAGCGGATTCCAGCTGCGGCGAATATTGTCTGAGGAATGGCTTCTGTAATGAAAAAATACGGTTTGTTACAAGGTACATTTTCATTGGGGGGGGGGGGGGGGGGGTTTTCGGTTATGGAAAGGGCGGGTTTCGGTTATGGAAAAACAAGAAAAGGGAAGAAAAGGCTGTGTGTGTTTTCTGATCCACTTGTCCTCGCCAGTTTGTGTAAAAGGTTCTAAGGGCGTGTGGACTTAGACCAGAGCGCCACCGAGGAGGAAGAAAAACAAGAAATTATTTAGAAAACTAAAATATCAACAGAAACATAACCGTTGGCCACAAACTGAAAAATAAGTTAAATAAATATGATTAAAAAACCTTCCAAATGTGTTTTGCTCTTCGCTGGACAGCAGTGCGGTATTGTTATACTGGTGGGGTTTGGGTTTAGGAGATGAGTATGTGTCAGTTACAGCACCAAAGGAAAGAAGGGATATAGGTTAAGATAGAGAAAAGGCTGAACGACAACAAGAGAGGAGGGGGGGGGGGGGAGGACAAACACGGACGGACACCCCAATGAGTTATGACTGTAGATGAGCGCCCCCCGGTGGTTCACTTACTCCACTTGCTTTTGGCCGCGTATTTGTTCTCTTTTCGTGTCTTATTGGCCTTTTTAAGGCAGTTGTCACACACAAAGCTGTGGACAAAGAGGGGGGAAGGAATATTTATTTCAATAACTCATTCATGTATTTCTACTATCGTACATCTTAACCGTGATTGATTAATTAATACATTTTCTGATCAGGAAAAAGCCGTGGCCCTAGTACATGGCATTTAAAGATATATAAGTAACAACCAAACCGTAATAACATCAAATATGTAACCTTGACAACCATGTACCTTGAACCAAACATGGCTGTTTTCATATCAGCACCACATCGGTTCTAAAGTGGTCGTTCTAGAGTAAGATGTAAAGAATGTACAGAATGTGTATGGAGGTTGGCTCTCACCCTGCCGGCCATATGGTGTCATTATGCAACACACAGATCTGGTGCATTTTACGACCACAGTCGGTACACTCCACTAGCCTAGTTAGAGAGAGGGAGGGAGGGAGGGAGGGAGAGGTGGACAAAGACGAGAGAGATGGAGTCACAAGTTAATGATACCATGTGTCACATGTGGAAATACATTATTTTCTGGGCAGGAGATTCAAGAAACTGGACACCTGAAGCACAAATGACAATGGTTTGAACAGATCCTACTGTAGCATTGCCCTTCAATCTAACAATGAAAAGTTGCAGGATATTAACAACTAAATATTTAGCATGATTAAATGTCAAGGCCAACCATCCAAATCTCACATGACCTCAAACATTATCTAAGGTTTTCATGCAATTGTTCCACATATAAATCATACGTTTTTTCAAATGCTTTAAGGAATAACTCAAACGTAATAGGAAGTAAAAAAACAGACTTACAACTCAGGGTCTAATGTATCGTTCTTCTTCCTCGCAAACTGATCTTTGCTGATGGACCTGTGGGAGGAGGGGAGAGAGGAGAAGAGGCCCAGTAGTAGGGAGTGTCAGAACAGTCAGGCCCAATCTAAACGCCATCTTTGGGCCATAAATCCATCCATCACGTCACAGAACAACAATAACAATGGAGGCCTCTCTGAGGCTTTCTACAGGCTGGGGGTTTCTGACATCAATGCATGTCCACATTCCAAGAGAACAGAAACGGAATTTAAAAATTGAACTTTTTCTAAATCATGCATAAACCCGAACACTCAAGGCTTTCAGTCTGAATAGAGAATGTCAAGTTTCACAGAAGAATAAAAAAGGCAAAAAGAGGTAGAAATGGTAGGAGAGCAAAATAGGACGCAGAGGGCAGTTGAGGTAAACTGCTGCCTTCAGAGGTAGAGAAGAGACAAATATATTCTATCACATCAGAGACCCCGTCGCAAGTAGATCTCACAGGGAAGGACGCAATAAAAAGAGAGACATTGAGTAATGACATTGAGTCCCATAAAAGAGATGAAGAATTCCTAAACATTTCAAATCAATCTCATGAATAATTTATTGTGGGGAATTTATTAATTGAAAACAAAACATTGACTAACGTCTCAGCTTATTCATCAAGATGAGCATTAGAGTAGACGTGTCAGTATTAAGATGGAGGAGGTTACGGAGATGGGGAGGTGGCGGCGGGGGGGAGGGAGGCTGATACTCACGTCTGAGGCTGCAAGGGGTCGTCGCCCAGGGATACACTCTCGCCCTGGATTTCGTTGAAACACTTCTCACAGAAGTGGTACCTGTCAGCAATAAGCCCATATTTTGGTGAACTACACCGTTCGCCAACAGCACAGCCAATCACAGAGAAGGC
This sequence comes from Nansenia antarctica, assembly GCF_963989245.1. Taxonomy (NCBI): domain Eukaryota; kingdom Metazoa; phylum Chordata; class Actinopteri; order Argentiniformes; family Microstomatidae; genus Nansenia; species Nansenia antarctica. The sequence goes on from NC_137675.1 coordinate 74,416,258, forward strand.
ACGAGGAAGCAGCCACCAATCAGGGCAGGACAGGGCGGGCACACGGGAGAGGCAGAGGGCAAGGTAGGTCGTCGCCAGGTAGCAGCCAATCATGATGCAGGATTTTTGTGTGGGCGGGTGTTTGATTTTGCAAGTAAATTTTGGAGTGGATGATTGGTCACACCAAAGCAGGCCAATGCAGACATCACAAGCGTTAAAAAAGGAGGGAGAGAAGGGAAGAAGGGAGATGGGGGAAGGAGGGCAAAATGAATATTTAAAAAGCGTGAAATAAATTGTTACAGGTCAGACGAGGACAATGGAGGGATGGAGAGGAGGAGGGGGGCAAGAGGAGAGGGGGATGGGGGGGAGAATGAGAACAACATCCAGTAGGAGACAGAGAGGCGAGGCAAAGCACAGATTAGCGTCAAAGACATCCAGTGGGCAAAAACAACATTACAGTCGAACGGTAACAGGAGAGTCCACTAGGGGTCAGGGGGAGAGGAGGGAGGGAGGGAGGGAGGGGGGAGGTGAGGCTCATAAAATCAAGGGTGGATGAAGAAAAACAAGTAGTGGTGCAACAGAGACCCATCATCCTTTCAGTCCATGTATAAAGAGGGTACCTTTCTTGTTCCATCATACAGAGGAAGTTAGTTAACCTATGATGTGTATGTGTAACTGATGTGATATGTCACCTGTGTCACTTCAATTCAATGCGTGCTGCAGATGTGAAGCACTAACTGCCCTAAGTCTGATCATCAATGTGCCCTAAGTCTGATCATCAATGTGTGAATCCATGTGGTCTATCCATTCCCTTAGATTATCAGGTGTATCAATCCAATCTGAATCAATCAATTATGCATTAAGTTAAGTGTTTATAAGCTGTTAAGTGTATGTGTTAGTTAAATGGTAATGTATGGGTTTAGAATCCATAGCATCAGTCAAGATAAGGAACCCGCTTTATAAATGACGTAAATGAAAATCAAAATGGTGAGCGATGGAAAATTTAAATGGTGGCAGGGTAAACCGTTGAAAGCCAAATTAAAACTGTACTCATCTGTGATTGAACAATGCTATATTTCAGATCATATCCGTGTTCACAATAATAATCACACGTCATTTTGTGATGTGAGAGTATGTTTGTGTGTATGTGTGTGTGTGTGTGTGTGTGTGTATATCTATATGTTCACGCTCCTTACCTGTTCTGGTAGCTAAAAAAAGCAGCGTCTCGCGGGATGGTGCATAACTGTTTCCCATAGCAGCATAGAGTTTGGGGGGAAAACTCAAGCTGCAAAACAGCAATTAAGAGCGGGAGGGAGAGAGAAAAAATGGTAAGAAGGGTGAAAAGATGAACACCATAGTTGATTAACTCAAAACAGCATATTATGGATTTGTAGAAGTGGTGGAAGCTGTGCCTCATCGATAATGTTATACACACCCATTCATTCAGGTTAGTGCACGCGCACACGCACACGCACGTACTCGCGCACTCACTCGCGCGCACACGCAAAACACACCTTCCTTCCACAGCAGTAGCCCATGCCCTGCATGACAGGGTCGATCTCTGCCTCGAACACTTCAGCCAGCTTGGAGCAGTACTTGTAGACACGCGATGTCTTGCGGTTGTACAGCCAGGCGTTGTTGAACATGAGCCAGATGTCGTCCACGTACTGCCAGGGCTCCTGGTACTGGCCCGTGTCCAGCTTCCGCTTGATGGTGGACAGGTCCATGGGGCTCTTCACTATGTCAAAATAGTCCTGGGGGAGGGGGGGGGGGGGGGGTGGCAGGTGCGGGTACCAGGAGGCGCATGGTTCAGTTGGAGAGGAGGGTGGGGGAGAGAGAGAATGGGTGGGTTTGGTCATCGATGCAGGAGAGGGGAGGTAGAGAGGACCATCGTCATCATAATTGAAGATGTATAGTCGTAGCAGGGGTTGTCGTCGTCATCCAGGTGGGACCAGAGCAGGGGAGAGAAGAGGGGGCAGGGAGACAATGTTGAGGGATGCATAGAGGTCCACGTGCAGACAGAAAGACATGACACATTCTCCCCTTCAGCACTGAACTTTGCACCGTTTCTAGTGTAGGCTACACCCACGGGGAAGAGGACATGGACGCGAAACAAGGGCCTGAACATGGGATGGTCAGACCCGTGCCGTCCCGTCCCATTAACTTGAATTGACACTAGAGGGAGGTAGAACGTCATCTACGTCATAGTTACCTGCTAACTCAAAGTAAAGCAATGTAATGGACCGTGTTACAAGACAGTGAGTCTACTACTCTGGTACAACTGCTACTACAAAAAGGGTCTGAAAAGCCCAAAGAGCGTTTCCACGACTCCTACGGTAGGGGATGGTGGTGCAAAGTTGAGGTGAACAGAGCAGTACCAACAGACAGTCAGTCATAGAAACCGTACACACGCTTGTACTGGCAGCATGGCGGTTGGCATTAATGTGAATGGCCAGCGCGTGAATGGCAACAAGGCACAGTCAAAGCCAAGAGCACTAAGTCAAAGAGGGCAGGACAGCAAGGACAAGGGAGGGGTCAGAGTGAAGAGTCCCTGTCCTGTTTCCAGGGCAACGCCGGACCAGGAAGTGGATGCTTCACTCTGACCAACAGGTCATATATAGCCAAGTGATGCATGTGTAAAACATGAAGAATAGTATTTTGTAACAGTCCAATATTGTCACTTATTAAAGGTCTATGGGCACTGTTGGTATGAGTGCATAGGAAATGTGTTGCTTGTGTCACCATCATAATCAAATAGTGTAAATGGTAGGGCATTAGACCAACAGATAAGCTCAGAAGCAGTTGCCTATGTTGAAATCCACATGGCACTCATGGATCCAGGCCAATTCAATATTACATAGATATTATTTACATCGATATTATTTAAATAGATTTTATCATAACTATTCATACAGGTAGGCCAGATGCATCACTAGAGCCATGGGGAGGTTACTGGGGTAGAGAAGTATGCCAATAACCATGGTAACGTCATGATACTGTATGACATGGGTCAGAATGGAGGTTGATCCATCCAAATAACTGTAAGCTAGTGGTGTGAATGTTATTCACTTGGTTAAAATCACAGATGACGTGAATGATTTGACTGCTAACTAAAGTAGTAATGCTAACTAAAGTAAAGTAATGTCTTCAACTCATGCCCATTCTGAAGCAGAGCGGATACGGTAATTGGCACACCTCTACACACAACCCACAATCAACTCCAACACAACAATGATTACTGGCGAGGAACTGTCTAGGAAGCTTGTACTATGAATAGGCATATGTGAGAAAAAATTAAATAACAAACAAAAATGTAAAAAAAATATATAATAATATTTAAAAAAATATATAATAAAAAAAAACAAATAAAGCCTGGAAGCATCAACAAATGCAATTAACAGAAAGCAGTATAAATGATAAAAGAAAGCAATGGGCTATGAACATTTTTGGGCACTTGAACTATTATTTTCCTGTTCATTGAAATGCAGAACGGTGATGCGGTGCTGATAAAATGGCTGCCTATATTTGGGGCTTTGATGTGCCATGAAAGGCAGAAAAACAAACAGCCATTAACAAGCCCCCGGGGGTTGATAACCTGAAGGACCAGAGCCCACAGACGCCACTAACGGCCATCTTCATACTCCGCAACAAACCAAAACTCAACAATTGAACGTATTATTGACACGCTGATCATTAACAATTTGTTTACGTTTCTTTTAAATGTGCAACTTGAAAATTGTTTGTTAAAAAAAGTTTGTTAATTAATAATAATAATTATAATCATAATCATAATAAGACCATTAATTATGTGTAAAATAGTCCAATTGTATTTCCAGTGGATTGAACCAGCGTTGACTGGTTGCAGTTTCCAGGGTAACCAGGCAAAAAGTGTTCCGAACAAAGCGAAAGAATAATGTTCATAGCATTGCTTTGTTTTATCCAGCGAACAATGATTTGTGTAGTGTAAGAGAATTAGAAAGAAGCAAGCATGAGCTGGCACGCGCACACACACACACACACACTCACACCTTCTAAAGTACCTGTAGTACAACCAACTGCCCTATGCTTGATGTACAGTATACACTACCTGAGCAGACACATAACACACTTATACATTCAAGACAGGAGCTTTCATCTCACTCACACACATTCTCTCTCTTCATGTCACACTGCAACTCCACCACCTAGGGTAACTCCATCCACACTTTCACACACACACGATGGGAGTGAGGATGGAGAGAGAGAGAGAGAGAGAGGGATGAAAGAAAAAGGGAAAATGACAAAAGAGAGAGAAAAGGGTGAAAACTAAAAAAACTAAAAAGGAACAGGTTTTTTTAAGGAGGGCAGCAAAATGGAAGCCAGCGCAGTCCCTTACCAGGTTAGTTTTGTTACTAGTTCGAATACGTACGGGTATTCCCAGTAACTGGGGGTCCACAGGCTGACGGAAGGGAAGGGACTCAGGGTCCTGGCGGTACAGAGCCTCCAGAGTGGGCATCAGAGCCTGTCTCAGCTCCTCTGGCTTGAAGACTGGGACAGGGGAGGGGGGGGAGGGAGAGAGGGAGAGAGGGAGAGAGAGAGAGAGAGAGAGAGAGAGAGAGAGAGAGAGAGAGAGAGAGAGAGAACAAGTGTAATAATCAGATGAGGAGATAAAGGAGGAAATAGATTAGAGATGGGGAAAGAAAGCGGAACAGGGGGTAACAATGTTAAAGTAGTCTGTCAAATCATATGGTGAACATTTAATAATGGATATTATTGGATTTCAAAACCATAGATCTGTACACCAGGACAACATTAAACTCGTCAAATCAGTGAGTCAACACTGGTGTATTACAATAAGGACGTCTGTGACTATTCGGTAGGCTAAAGGACGTGGGCCAATACTAGGGGCAGTAGGGGGTCTTACTTTTCCTCTTGTTCTGAGCACTGGCAGGGGAGCTGTTTGTGCCTGACGACCCAGAACCCTCCTCTTCCTCTTTGGGCTCAATCTTCACCTCCGGCTTCCTGTCTTCGCTCGTTGTCTTCCTGTCTTCACCCGACGACGTTGACGATGACGACGACGTGTCCATAGGCTCCCCCTTGCAACCGTCCCCCGAAGGCTTCTCTTTCTTAATCTGGGAAAGGAATCATGTCAAAAGGTTGTTTAAAACACCTAGCCTAGATCAAAACATAAGAACACATAGGGCCGGTTTCAGAGACGAGGCTTAAGCCTAGTCCTGGACTAAATCACACTTTCAATGTAAAATCTCCATTGAAGATGTTTTTTAGTCTAGGATTAGGCTTAAGCCTTGTCTGTGAAACCGGCCCTAAAACTACTAAAACGGTACTAGTGAAATGCTAAAAAATACTTTTAGTTCGTTATGACACTATGGCGGGACAAATTAGAATATGGCGGCCCGCCACAGTCTCGTCTACGTATGTGAAACACTGGATATACTGTAAGAGAACCTGAAAAGAAAAAAAAACATTACATCACTCGGACGTGAAGTATACACTTTTACTGGGAGACTAAATCAAAACACTCGCCTCTGGTTTCTCCTCAGACTTGATGTCTGCCTGCCCCTTTCCCATCTTCCCCTTGCCGTCTCCCTGGTCCTCCATCTCCTCCTCGTCCTGCTGCTGCTTCACCTCCACCTTGGGCTCGGCCAGGGCAGAGGCAGGGGCGTCGGGCGCCGTCAGCTGGGAGCTGGGGTCTGCACTGCTCACTGAGGTTGGAGTAGAGGCCTGGCCATCGGCCGTCAGAGACGACTTCTGAGACAGCTGGGAGGAGGAAGAGGAGAGGGGGAGGGTGGGGTGAGACCGGAACAGTAGAGGAATAGCCAACTAAAGCAAGTGAAAGTACAGACAAGGAAATGAGAAATAACCAACCAGACCATGAAGCCTGGGAAGAACGAGTGGACTACTGACAGGATTAGGAATCTCAATCAAAGAATAGCAGGACAAACTACTCACTGGAGTCCTCGGGTTCTGGGTTGGCACATGTGCATTCTGGGTAGGCACGGACTGAGCCTGCCCCGTCTGGTGGCCTCCGGCAGCTCCGCCTCCGTGCGACTGCTGCTGGAGCTGATTGGCCTTCTCAGAGTTCATCCCTTGACCCATTGGCTGAGGCAGTGTCGCTTGCTGCTGCTGCTGTTGTTGTTGTTGCTGCTGTTGTTGTTGTTGTTGTTGCTGCTGTTGTTGTTGTTGTTGTTGCTGCTGTTGTTGTTGCTGTTGTTGTTGCTGCTGCTGCTGTTGCTGCTGCTGCTGCTGTTGCTGTTGCTGTTGCTGTGGAGGAGGGAGCTGAGGCGGGTTGGGCGTGTGTGGCTGGGGTGTCTGTGAGCCCGGTAGACCCTGCGGAGGCGTCTGGTGTGGCGTGGGCGTGAGGCTGCGTGCGGGCGAGGGGGAGTTCTGTCTGATGGGAGGGCAGTGGGGGTGCGAGTTGGGCTGGGAGGAGTTGGAGGACGGGGGCAGGTTGGAGGGAGGACCTCCCCCTACACTACCAGGGCCCATGGAGCCCACAGGGGGACCCTGTCCTGCGTTGGAGCTGGGCTGGGCTGCAGGACTGCTGACGGGGAGCGAGGGAGGCGTGGGCATCTGGGCCTGCTGGAGGAGACCCGGGAGGAGAGTGTTAGAGCCTACACACAAACTGCAAACATATCTGACGACTACCTTCAATCCCTTATCTCTATACTCAACTGGTTTAAATCCAACACACACATTCTGCCAGGACGTTTTTTCATTATTTATTTTTTCATGCAAGTTGAGAAGAAAATATCTAAGTAGTTTCTCTGAAATAAGAGCTTGGCTCGTGGAAATACATGTTCACCATCAACCACAAATCACGATAGCATTGGCATCATCCACGTGTTTTTGAATCTTTACCTGTGCCATGCCTCCTTGTTGCCCTGGTTGGTTCATGCCGACTGGACCAGAACCAAGCCCAGGACTGGACCCAGGGAACTGTCCTGGGGGGAGGTACTGGTTCTGGAGCTGGGCCACGTTGGGCTGGCCCATCCTCGTTGGCCCCATACCCATCTGAGAAACAGACAGAGCAAATGGAGAGTTGATGCAACTCTTCTAATGACGCCCGTGGAGGATGAGCAACTGGCACGGCAGCATATTTTGTCGTAGCAGAACAAAGACAGATATTGTACAGACAAACAATGTTCTTCATAGATATAGAACGGTGTTCTCAGTCTTTACTGTAACAGATCGTGGAGCTCTATTGCTCCTCATAGGACTACTAACCTGATTTAGGGGTGCGCCGAGGGGGAGGGGAGGGGTTGACCTCTGACCTAACGACTGCATCCCCATCTGACCAAACTGGTTCATCCCTAGAGAGAGAGAGAGAGAGAGAGAGAGAGAGAGAGAGAGAGAGAGAGAGAGAGAGAGAGAGAGACTGAGTGCAAAGCACCAACACACACAAAAACATACACAACCACAACCAGTGGTTTGTGATGACTGCATGCAGGACTGTAAGTGAGAGTTCACCTGCAGGGTTCTGCATCCTGTTCACCATCTGATTGGGTCCAGTGGGTCGGACCATGGAGGGGTCGGAGTGAGGACCATCTGAGAGAGATGAGAAACAAACCATTTATCTACCGGCAGCAGTCCCATTTACATAAATTGGGGCGGGGGGGGGGGGGGTAATGGATTTGTTGGAGACATTATTCTCACCTATTTGAAAGAGTAGACTAGGTATTCAAGTGTGTGTGTGAGTGTGAGAGTGTGTGTGTGTGTGTGTGTGTGTGTGTGTGTGCGCACTCACTGGGGGGCTGTCCGGGGGCCAGAGGTGGCTGGCCCATCCCAGGAGGCCCCTGTGGCAGCCCAGAGGGGGGCATGCCAGGCTGGTTGGGCATCATGCCCTGCTTCTGTAACCGTGTCCGTCTTTTCTCCTCAAGCTCCTTCTGGATCTTATAGATCTTCTCTGCCAGGAGGTGGTAGTACTCAGCCTGAGAAATTAGGAAATAATCAAATAAATATATATATATATATATATTTGGTTGTGGTCCGCTTTGCAAACATTTATTCAAACCATTCATTTATTCAGATCATGGATTCTCTGTGCGTGTTGGGGGAGGGGGTCAGCTCTCACCCTGCTGTTGGCTGACTCGTACATGTCCCCCTCAACTTTGCGTGCGTAGGCCACCAGGTTCTCCATGCGTCTGTCCTTCAACGCAGCCGGGTCCGGGGTGGGGAAGATGGCCTGCACACTGCTCACCCAGCACACGGATAAAGAGATACAGAGAGATAAGCCAAAAGGACAGGGGTATCCACGCCTCACACAAGCCATCCACTTAGTAATTGTATGGTGCAGCCCAGGGTTACATACAGAGTTTGGCCAACTGAAACTGATATTGGGGTAAAATGATATCCATTAGTACAGTAAGAACCATTTGTTTGGAGTTCCATAGATTGCTATTGTTCAATATAAGGTCATACTTGATGCAATAAGTCGATACAGCCATAAGAATGGTGTGATGTATAACAGCAGCACCATAATATGTTTCATTGAAACTGCTGTGGCCCGCCCATCTCTCTCTCTCTCTCTCTCTCTCTCTCTCTCT
>NC_137675.1:74424979-74637479 GCF_963989245.1 Nansenia antarctica
TGTTGTTGTGCAGCATGGCGTCTGAGAGGAGGTTGGACTGACTGGGCGGCTGCACCCCCACCCCTCCGTTCACCCCCATGGGGTTCCCTGGTTGGAAGAGAAAGATAGAGAGGAGATTCGTTGTTATGTTTTTTTTTTATTTGCCATGCAATCAACTTGTCAATCGATTGTTGGAATTAGGCAATATACACATACAAGACAAAGACTCCCTCCTGAAGCGGGGATCGAACCAGCGACCTTCCGATTGCTAGCCGGCCTCCCTAACCTCTTCACAACCACTTAATTTTAAGGGTAACATTTACAATAGTGTTGTTCCGATACCATTTTTTGATCCCGATACCGATACCGATACCTGACCGTGCAGTACTTGCCGATACCGAGTACCGATCCGATACCACGGCGTTTGAAAAAACAAAACAAAAAAACATGTTTTTTGAGCCGCATACTAACCTCGATGTAAAATTATTGCTAACACTTAGTCTGGCACTGCTCAAAACCTTTGTAAAACTTAAGTAAAAAATAAATAAACAAAAAAAGTACTCGCCGATACCGATACCAGCATTTTGGTGCGTATCGGTGGCCATGCCGATACTAGTATCGGTATCGGAACAACACTAATTTACAAGTTAGATCATTGGGGTCTGCATTATTATTCCTCCCCATAACTTGTACCAAACCCCCCCCCCACACACACACACACACACACACACAGACACACACAGACACACACAGACACACGACTGTGCTCTGAGGCAGCCCACTCACCCATGGCATTGAGGGACCTCATTCCAGGCTGTCCCTGCAGCCCCTGGTTGGGCAGGTTGGACTGGGGGCTCTGCTGGGGCATCTGGTTGCCCTGGTAGGTGAGGCCCAGGGCGGCGTAAGCCCTCTCGATGGAGCTGGGATCAATCTGGCTGGGGGGATTGAGGTTAGGGGCGCTGGGCTGACCCCCTGGTACCGACCCTAGAGAGTTGCCCAGGCCGAGGCCGAGGCCCACCCCTGCACTGCTTAGGAGAGCTGTGCAGGTAAAAGAGGGAGAGAGAGAAGGAAAAGAGAGAAGGAAAAGATGTGAGGAAATAATTATCATAAGCACATAAAACCCAACAGTGAGAATACACTGTAAATGTGCATGAAATTGAATTGTACGAGTGAGACTAGAACTAGTGTTTATATAACGGAAGGGCATCCCTAATCGCTGACATATGAGCAAATGTAGACATCGAACAAAAGGTAGACGACGTAGACACACACATGGACACACGGACACACGGACACCTACATTGCTGGTTCCTCTTGTCTCCAGCATTCTTGAGCGGCAGGCAGACAGGACAGTCATGCCGTGTGCAGTTCTTCCAGTGGGAGATGATCTGTCGCGATGAGGCACAGTGCGCCACTGCAAAGTGGAGAGGGAGAGAGAGAGGTGAGATGATGGACCATGCAGTACAATGACACGTTGTCCCAGTGGAGAGCTAAATGTGAGTAGCAGGGAGGGGAAACCCAACAGTAGAAACAAGGGAAGCCCCAGAGCCAGCTTTCTATTTCATCCAACTGTCTGAAATAGAAAGCAAACCAAGGATTAGATGAGATTCAACCTTTTTGTCATTACACAAAATACAACTAAATGTTGTTGTTTTTTGCTCTAGGCACAAAGTCAGCGCCTCTGGAGCAATTAGGGGCACACTGGCAGTGATAGGTTAGATATGATGCCAGCGACCCTCCAGTCACCAGCTCACATGCTGCCCCAAACAAACCATGGAGCAGAGAACCCAAAATAAAAAGTAAAAGACAAGAGAGAGACTAAACGAAAGGTTGAACAACCAGACAACTTACCCTGGCAGGACTTGCCGGCCTGGCAGTGGGTCATGTGATTGAGGACGTTCTTCATGGTGCGGCAGTGGGGCAGGTTGCACTGGCGCACCTCTCCGTTGGCCTGCTCCCGCCGCTGGCACTTGTGGGCGTGGAGCAGGAGCACCAGCTGCTGCTGGATCAGCTTGCGCTTCTCCGGGTCAGCCGTAGGGGGTGCCGCCCCGGGACCCGCCCCAATGGCGCCGAGGCCAGCCTGGACTCCGGCCGTGCCCACTACTCCGCCTAACGACGCGGCGCCTACCGCTGAGCCCTGCTGAGAGGCCTGGAGGCACAGAGAGGAGGTTAGCCAGGGAGAGAGAGAGGAGACAGAGAGGAGGTTAGCCAGGGAGAGAGAGAGGAGATAGAGGAGGTTAGTCAGGGAGAGAGAGAGAGGAGATAGAGGAGGTTAGCCAGGGAGAGAGAGAGAGGAGACAGAGGAGGTTAGTCAGGGAGAGAGAGAGGAGACAGAGAGGAGGTTAGTCAGGGAGAGAGAGAGGGGAGATAGAGGAGGTTAGTCAGGGAGAGAGAGAGGAGATAGAGGAGGTTAGTCAGGGAGAGAGAGAGGAGACAGAGAGGAGGTTAGCCAGGGAGAGAGAGAGAGGAGATAGAGGAGGTTAGTCAGGGAGAGAGAGAGGAGATAGAGGAGGTTAGTCAGGGAGAGAGAGAGGAGACAGAGAGGAGGTTAGTCAGGGAGAGAGAGAGGAGACAGAGAGGAGGTTAGTCAGGGAGAGAGAGAGGAGAGAGAGAGGAGGTTAGTCAGGGAGAGAGAGAGGAGACAGAGAGGAGGTTAGTCAGGGAGAGAGAGAGACAGAGGAGGTTAGTCAGGGAGAGAGAGAGGAGACAGAGAGGAGGTTAGTCAGGGAGAGAGAGAGGAGACAGAGAGGAGGTTAGTCAGGGAGAGAGAGAGAGGAGACAGAGAGGAGGTTAGCCAGGGAGAGAGAGAGGAGACAGAGAGGAGGTTAGTCAGGGAGAGAGAGAGGAGACAGAGAGGAGGTTAGTCAGGGAGAGAGAGAGGAGACAGAGAGGAGGTTAGTCAGGGAGAGAGAGGAGACAGAGAGGAGGTTAGTCAGGGAGAGAGAGAGGAGACAGAGAGGAGGTTAGTCAGGGAGAGAGAGGAGACAGAGAGGAGGTTAGTCAGGGAGAGAGAGAGGAGACAGAGAGGAGGTTAGTCAGGGAGAGAGAGAGGAGACAGAGAGGAGGATAGTCAGAGAGAGAGAGAGGAGACAGAGAAGAGGTTAGTCAGGGAGAGAGAGGAGACAGAGAGGAGGTTAGCCACGGAGAGAGAGGAGACAGAGGAGGTTAGTCAGGGAGAGAGAGGAGACAGAGAGGAGGTTAGCCAGGGAGAGAGAGGAGATAGAGAGGAGGTTAGTCAGAGAGAGAGAGACAGAGGAGGTTAGCCAGGGAGAGAGAGGAGACAGAGGTTAGAGGGGAGAGGATGTGCGAGAGAGGAGAGGAGGAGCTTAAACTGGAGAGAATGAAACAGACAGAGACAGATAGGCCTAGACAGAGCCATTTCCCTCACCATCCCAGCCATGCCCTGTATGGGCGCTGTCTTCTTGTCCAGGCTGAACTGAGCAAGGCTGTTGGGCAGACCTGCCTTGTTCTGGAGCTGTGGGCCCAGCCCAGCACCACCCAGACCCTGGCCTGCAGACTGGCCATACGGACCACCATAGGGGCCCGTGTTAGCCATCATATTCATCTGAGGAAGAAGAGGAGGAAGGGAGATGGAGAGAAAAGAAGGGAGAAATCAGGAGAGAGGGTGTCAGGTTTACCATCCTTCTACTGAGCTTTTATGATCAGTGCACTTGGAATCATCCACGTCCCTACCAGGCAGTTTCAGTCAACAGCCAATCAGCTGGTCAGACAAAACTCTTTTTTAAAAAAAGATTACCAATTGCATGCAGCCACAGCATCTCACAAGACATAAATGGCCATACACTTTCTAGCCAAAATATAGACATTGTTTACAGAAAATGTACATTGATACATCTTACAACGCAATATCTTTCATATTGACCTAACTGACTTTTTCTGCTATTCAGCCAGACTATAATGGAACCGGTCTTGCCTGTCTGATAAGACCTGAAGTTGTGACTTTTCGGCACTTAAGACAAGCAAATAATACACAGAGCCTCATCCACTGCCCCTAGACATCCAACCTTGTGACAACACCGTCCGCTGACAACTGATAGGGTTACAATCTTTACAGCACCAACAAATAAGACCTTAACAGCACTGACATACAAAAGTCCCAATTATTTTCATAGCAATGTCAAGTACCTTTGTAACAATGTGCCTATGAAAATGTGATCGCTGGGAAGCAGCAGCCACAATAACAGGGTAAAGCGTCAAAGGATCTGCTCTGGCGTCATCACCGAAACACACCGAATCATGTCTCGCTAATTCCGTGCCTTAAGTTCCCCAGCATTTGATTTCCGTTCAGAGCAATCTGTGTGTCAATAAAGTTGGCTAAAGTGATTTTTGGTTTTGACAGATTGAGACGGTAGAGCAGGATGGTAGAGTGCACTCCAAGCCCAGCCCGGAGAAACCCTGAAGCAACGCCAACAAATAACAATCAATCCTACTCCTATAATCATCTAGGAACACCAGACCATTCAAGAACACAACTGACTAGAACCTCTTACCTTGTTCAGTGCTCCAGGTTGCTGGGGCCTCATCCCGGCCGGTCCACCCATCTGCTGCCCCCCCTGCTGCAGGGTCTCAGCCAGCAGGTTACTGTTACTCCCCATCCCAGGGTTCCCTGTGTACCCCATCCTGGGAGAGCCGTTCATCACCTGCCCCCCCATCATGCCCTGGGGCGTAGGCCCCTGCTGCTGTCCATTGTTGCCCTTCTGGGCCATCATGGCCCGGTTCAGTCCTCCCACCATGCCCGCCTGCTGCATTAGGCCAGCCTGCTGGGGCGATGGGTGTTGCTGCTGGGGACCGAGGCCCTGGGGACCAGGCCCCCCGGGGGAAGCGTTCATGTTGCCCAGGAGGCCCCCCATAGAGGCCCCTCCACCTGGGCTGTTGGTGGCCCCCTGGGGAGGAGCTCCGGCCCGGAGGAGTTCGGAGAGCTGTTTGTGTTTGGCGGCGGCATCCTGGCCTCCTCCCACTCCCATTCCTCCTCCCATGCTGGCGTGCAGCTGGCTGAGGTCTCCTCCGTTGACCAGGCCCAGCTCTGACGAGTTGATGAGCTCATCAGGGAGGTCATGCTCCAGGTCAAAAAGTGAACCGAAATCTAGGATGGGATGGGAGAGCAGGAGAGATCATGGTTAGTCTGGTATTCTGAAGTGGGTTTTAAAAGCAGTGAACAGTAGTGTGGGCATTTGGCCTTTGAAGTTGCATGCAAATTAATTCAACACTTTCTCAGAAGCATCATTGACATTAAGTTCAAGAAAGAAACCCAACTATCTAAAAAACACTCTACATAATAATTTCTCCAGTGCAGCAGCAGCTCCCTCCCAGAGCCGAGCTTCCTCCCCTGGGTATGAGTTTGTGGTTTGATGGGGTGCCAAACATGGAGAGTAGATGAGGTAGGGTCAAGGTGCTAAACCACAGAGGGGTAAATACTGACAGAACAGGTGTGTACATAGCAGTGCAGTACGTCTGTATGGGGGGAAAGCTCTAGCCTGGGTCTCTCTCTACAACGTCGGGAAAGAGAGCAGGTCTTTTGCTCTTGCTCAGCTGCATCTTGCAGATCCACTTTCCAATCCCTCTGAATGGAGCAGCACACTCAGTCACACTCTAACATTAACTTTCAGTGTATTGAAGATGCCAAACTCTAGGGGCCGGTTTCACAGATAAGGCTCAAGTCTAGTCCAGGATTAAAATCACAATTGCAATGGAAAATATCCATTGAGGATGCTTTTTAGTCTAGGACTAGGCTTAAGGCCTTGCCTGTGAAACCGGCCCTAGATCTTTTATCCACGATATTTGGCATGCAAACACCTCTGGATTTAACACTTAAACAGGAGGCAAATGGCCTGTTTATGGAGCAGGTTGAGGGGGTTTGCTTGGCAGCGACTGAACAATGCCAGAAGCTAACAGCATCTTGCTCACATTCTAACCCCTTGCCGTCTCCTACTTAAGAGCAGTAGCAGAGTGCAGCCATCTTAGAAATAACATGCCTGAAGCAAATCAGACCTGATCTACTGAGCACATCGCCTGTGCATCAAATGCGCAACTATGCATGCCAACTCATGCATCATATGAACATCTCTGTCAGAGTCACAGGTGTGTGTGTGTGTGTGTTCATCTACTCAAGTTTCTATACCACCATCACTACAGGAGCGCCCTGGTCGTTCCTGTCTGCAGGGTTCCAGCAATACAGGCAGTCTTCAGAACAGCCTTATAACACAGAGATGTAAGCACTGTCAAACCACCCATCATCTCTGCACTAGTGTCAATAATGACAGAAAACAAGCTCTCTGCATTCCCCGATTCCAACTCATATCGATTTATATCCTGGACAAACACTACAAACATTTTTTGTTTTGATCTCATATGCCTCAGGGGGGGGGTCCATGATTACGTTAAGGTGGTTAACATACAGCAGCAACCCTACCTTCAGTACCAAGTTGAAACAGTCATTGATTGCGCAAACATTCATCAACTACACTAGAGCTACTATTGGTCCACACAAGACTCGGCCAGGCAGTGATGCCTCAGACTCCTGTCACAACGGGAGGCAACCCACAGAAGCCATTTAATGGGCTGACTGACATGCCTATTCCAACAGCCACCATTTCCCCAGCAGCCCTGCTGCCTTACCCCTCACAGGCTGGTTGAAGTGCAGATGCTGAGTGCAGAAAGCAATCACAGTCAATGACAAAAATATCACTTGTGCTTATTCAGCATAGATTGGGCAGAAACATGTATCTGACTGTCACTTTATTATAACATAGGGTGTCATCACTCACAGTCACAGGACAACAATACATTGTTTGAAAAATATTGAGAACACAGCTATGGGCATTTTAGAATGTGCGCCTTAAATCGTCCTTATGATAGACACATAACAGAGGAGTTAAACTAAATGTGAAACTTTGGGTACCAAATTACCGGGCTAGGCAGCTCACTTCACAATGGCATGCAATTATCAACATGGAAGTTATTCACATTCAGGTATGCAGCATTCTTTCAGTATGCCCATTTGACATTTAGCGTAATATCCAACTACATCATTTAATGAACTTTGTGGATATGCAATCCCGGAATGATTTTTGGGGTGTCAACTATTGAATGGGGGGTGAACAAAAGCGGCCGACGGGACACAATGGTCATATCATCGAAGGCAACCTAACACGACAGTTACAATCCAGACACCAAAACTGAACGAATGTGAAAGTGACATGGCACCCGTGCGCACACACGTACGATGAATTGCTACATTGAAGCAACGACATGCGATTGTTACATTGTTTCGTCTGCTCACGAGACTCGAACTTCGCCCGCTAGCTCGCGGTAGCCACTAGACAACAATGCAGCACACAACACAGTGATGAGGGCCCAGCGCACAACAACGTAAGTATTCCAGCTGGGCAGGGTGGCAAACACAATCATACACAACAGATGTTGATCAACGAATCCCTCATTAAATCAATGTATTCTCAGCTCAAATACGGCTATCTATTGCCAGCTTAGCCCAGCCGATCAACTTTTAGCTAGCTAAGTCGGCTAAGTCGCACACATTTCAGCACTGAAAACATCAAAACATTAGCTGGCTAATATAGCCTTGAGCTTGGGCTTGCGAATGTCCAGCTAAGCATGTGTACTTTACCGCTTGCAACTTTCAAGTTGATCGTCCAGGTGGTTTACTAACCATGCCTGTCAGACTTTTGACTGACAAGCTGTCAAGCATCTCCCAACTTTATTCAGCTACGTAAACTGTACTGTAGCTGGCGACTTAGCGACCGAGCTAGATCATCATGCAATGGATGAGAGTTGACTCGACTTGTGTACATCTCTGTCTGGACAGCTTGCTGAGAAAACGGTTTATTTGTTAGTATTGAAAATGTTTACCGTTTCCATCGCTGGCAGACACTGAGAGAGCCGGGGAGGAGAGTTTAGGCCTCTTGGCTGAAGGCGGGCCAGACTCCAGAACATTATCGGCCATATTTTTTTCAAGAATTAAAAAATAGCTATAGATCCACAAAGGACAGTCGTATTCCCTTGTTTTGCGTCCTTTGTAAGTCCTGACGGACTTCTCCGAAAATGTTTTAAGATTCTTCCCCCACCGTTTGAGGACGGTAGGGGGAAAGGAGACAATCGCGTTTGACTCTTCCTTTCAGGGTTCCCACTCTCGATGTATCCTTTGCCGTAGCTATCAGTCCCCCTCCCTTGTCGGAGATCTGGTTCCTTTAGAGATTTCTCCCGAGTCGCGCAGGAGGAGGGAAGGTGGAGTCGGTGAAAAAGACAAGCGAGCAGGCCTTCGACAACCTCATGTAGCCTCTTCGGCGACGGAGAAATTGTCCCAAGACCTATCCTCCGTGGCAGCATTAGTCTTTTCCGCCATAGTCGGCGGCCAAATCGCGTGTTTAATTCTAGAGCGCTCTGCTTAATGGTCGTGGCCAGGGAAGCCAGATGGGAAACGCGATAAAAAGAACGCAACCTAGACGTACCCCAGTGGTAACTTTGGGGGCCTCGTCTCATGCAACAGTTATGAGAGCCCCGAGAACGGATAAATCTTCCACTTGATCTGAATTTCCATTGCAGTCTATGCAATTTGTCCCCAACATTACCTCAAAAAAGACGATTAGATCCTGCAGTTCATTGGTTTAATCCGAAAATACTGATAAATGTGTCCCGCAGTGAAAGAATATGACAACCATCCCCATACGTAGAAGCAAGCCGTTGATAGGCTTATCGATATTCTGAGATGTAAAACCGTGATACCCTGTCTCAATAGGTGACAGAGGTCTGAGATGCATTTAATACATTGATTTCTGCCAAATTCAACACTGACAACTTGGATTGTTTTTCAGAACTGAATAAAAAGCATTGAAGTGCAGCTATGTTGAAAAATTAATACCGACCAAGTTTCAATCTTGAAAAGGCTATGCTCAATTGAGTTCTTATTAGAAATTCCGATTTCCATGCATTTACTAAGTTCCCCGTTGCATGTAACTGCAGGCTACATCATGTAATGTTTGTTTAGTTTGAGTTATCAACCACCGGACACACATTTTGCACATTTCGATGTTGCACCTCTTTGCACGAATTCTGTCAGTGAGGTTAAAGGTTTTTGCAAAAAAGAAGAAAAAAATCGTAACCAACCGAGTAATCAAAAATCACCGCATGTCTCCTGACAAAGAATTTTCGATGAATTCCTGTTTATTTATCTTTGCCAAAATCGTTTCTTAAATCAAAGATCTTGCCAATTAATGGCCTATCAGATTGATCCAATTAGTCGTTTAGTTGTATTTCGCAGAGGACGTTCCATAGGGTTACTTGCCCTGTGCTTGAGAAGAGCTTTCTTCTTAAGCTTTAACAGGTAATAAAATACTGCAATAGGATAACCATTGATTTGAGAATATGAAATGGTTGATAAATATTGCAAAACAATTGTCTGTCACTGCGTACACTGATTAGTCTTGCAATGCAAGTGAAGAAAAAAAAATCCCAACCAAGAACAAGAGAATACAGCGATGAGCGACAATCGGATAAAGCGAGGGGGGGGTCGCTACAATATTATGGCTATTTTAGAAGTGGGAATCTTCGGTTCCCTAAAATAAAGATAGCAACACCCCCCAAAATATTTTGGGTCCACAAAATCCTTTCATTGAGTCTTTGTGATGGAGAATGCCCCCCTTCGCGTTTATCCTGATAATTTCTCCTTTCCTTTAAATCCGTATTTTCCTCCCCCCCCCCCTCTTATGCCCAACAGCTAGTTATGGTTATATATGTCTATGCGGGCATTTTTTCTTCCACGGGGATGGGTACATTATGATTTGTAATGTTCTATTTTTTCGCTCGCAGGTTTTCCTTCGTTAAAATATTGCCTTCTTCCGCCTCTCCTCTCCGCTCCGTAAAGACACCCCCTTCCTTGGATTTTTCAAAGATTTTTTTTTTTTTCACTCCCTCGTTCTTCTTCAACCTTATCTCTTGTTTGTCGGTTTTCTTTTTTTCCTCTTTTTGCTCCGACACGATGCCGCCACTCTTTCACCGGCGGCTCTCGGAGTCGCTGTTATCGGCGCTAAAGTCGCTCGCTTTCTCGGATCTCCTGCCTCTCTTCGCTCTGTCCGCACAAACAAAATGGCGGCTTGTTGTTTCTACTCCTCTGATACGGGGGGAGGGTTGGAGGTACAGCGACATTAGGCGTGAAGGGGGGTTGGTGCTCGGCATTGCCCGGAAAACGCTTTCGTGGTCTTTCGGAGTTGCAATACAGACATTCTCACCGGTAGGGGGCGGTCGTGTTCCACTAATACGCACCGGCGGAAGATAATTCCTGGGGCGCTTCGCCATAATAAACCATCTTGGCTTCGCCTCAGCTCGACATTTTCAAAGAATGTCATTGCGACATATCCTTCCAGTAGTATCTTCTACCGATGTTTTTAATAGTATTTGTCTTAAATAGGTCAGATAATGGTGCACAGCTGTCTTTCATGTGGGATCAACTACTCTTGAGTAGAGTGCACTGCACACGAAACAACATTTTCACTGAGGCACACATTTGATTTCAATAAACTCATCTCCTGTACTCAATCCAGTGAAAAACCAAGCAAAAAGTAAACCTGTCACTAGGCAGTTTACTATACTATCCTTCAAGGAACCTGTGAAATGTATTTGTTTTTATTGTGAGAACAAATATGATTCTATTATATATAGATATAAAAGAGAAAAGGGTTGATAACATTAACCCACAAACACTACCTGCTGCCACTCACTTTGAGGCAGATCTTCAGGTGCTCACATTCTCCTGAACGAACACACACAACTCCCAGAATTCTGGGGGCACGTACTCTCAACCATTCCATTTGAGAACAAGGTGCAATGTCTCCTTTGCCTCTCAAGCAGCACTATCTCTGTGCACAGGCTCTCTCCACATCAGCAATGGTTTTAGGTGCATCAGAGGACAGGATCAGGGGTTGTCCCTTGTCCTGAATCACAACGTCGTCCTCTATTCTAACTCCAAGTCCCCGAAATCTCTCAGGAACCTGGTCATCCTCCTCATTGATGTACAGCCCTGAAAGACAAGGAGATGGACAAATTGGAGTGTGCTCACAATGCATTAAATTCGTGCACAGACATTATACAGGATGTTATTGGCAAGCTCTTTCCACTGTATATGAATGTCTGTGTGGGAGGAGTGTAGAAGTACATAAGACCATGAACAATGTGCATGCATGGAAGAGAGAGAGAGTGTGTGAGTGTGTGTGTGTGTGTGTGTGTGTGTGTGTGTGTGTGTGTGTGTGTGTGTGGCCCTGGCTCATGCATACCTGGCTCTATGGTGATGGCCATCCCAGGCTGTAGGGGCTGAGAGCGGGACAGCTCAGGGGTGTCGTGCACATCCATGCCCAGGTAGTGGCCAACATGGTGGGGACAGTATCGTCGAGCCGCCTAAGAAGAGAGATATGGGTCATGGAAGCAAGAAATAAGGGACCCTGCAAGCCTAATCTCCTTTTTCAGTTTCAATCCCATTCACTGTGTTTCATATCCTAGGTAGTTATTGGTATAGTGAGAAATGTACATATTTGGTCTGTAGGTTTTGATTAAAAAAATATAAGTATTTTTTGTTGTTTATTTATCAATGAATTACCTGTAAATATATGTTTATCTGGAGAGAAGGTTAACTGTGGTACATTGACATTATAACCACATACTGTACCCATAGTATGTATGTACACTCTATAATTTGTTTCCTTATACCTTGGTACCAATATAATATTGTAGTTTGAGATGCTAAAGAAATCCTGTCCAAATGTACAACATTTAGTTCCTTCAGACACTAACCAACTGATAATCTTCATAATCAGGACTCCGCTTTGCATAATGGTCATTGAACAAACACTTAGGCTAATTCACTGTTAAACATATCTCTTGTGTTATTACTGTACACATACTGTACACCTTCTATTTCAGACCAGACACTTGAAATAGTCCAGTTGCTTAACTGTACATTAAGCTTTGGTTTGGCTTGCTTTCATCCCATTTCCCAGAGTTTAACTGCTACAGGAAAGGACTCTATTATACGTAGCACACTGGGATAGTGTGCTTTATGAAGGCTGTAATTAGGTCACTATTTTACAGTTTAAATTGGCCAGAAGAGGTCATGATCATTTCCTGACCACAGACCATTGGAAAGAGTAAAAATAAACACTAGATATCCAACGTTCCTAGATTCTTTGCCCTGGAAAGATGTTAACTGTAAGTGTTTGATCGTGTGTTTTGCTTTCAGTTGTGTAGCTGCTTTCTATTTGCACTTTATTTCTGAACTCGGCATGCAGGGGCAAAAATATTAACCTAAAATGTGAGGTAACATGGAAGGAAATGATATCACAAAAAAGGCCATCCACTGCTACACAATTAGTCATTGGTTTCTGACAGCAATAGCCTCTATGGTAAAAGCCACAAAACAAACAGACCATATTACTTAGTATTCAGCCTCATCACTAAAACACTTTTATGAGACAATAATGATGTGATCTTTGAAGTCAAACCCTATTGTTGTCAATGCTCAACATGATTCACTTAACATGGTGCCACTGCTACTATAAGTAAAGGAGTGTTTTAATCGGTCCCAACTACATTAATCAGAAGCACATTAAGATGTGGTTCAAGGAAAGTACCTTGAGTGCATCAGCATCACTAGTGGAGCTCTTCACCACACCCAGCTCTCTGAGTTGGTGTCCCAGCAGGGTCAGCATGGTGCTGTAGATGTGGTCTAGACTCACACCTGGGGAGCACAGAGACAGACAGGCCATCTGCACCTCCAGCACTGCCTCATACAGCTCCGCCTGGGCTGGGCTGAACCTGGGCGGGCGGGTGCACACGCAGAGACACACACACACACACACACACACACACAGAGAGGAGTAAAGAGGGGCTGGTTAGAGGAGGGAGGGAGTGAATAGAGAAGGTGCAAATGAAGGAGAAGAGGGGACACCACTCCAAAATGTCCCCCCAGACCTCTATCTTAACACTTACTGCATATGCACCACTTGTTTTAGGAAGATCACACTTACTTTCCATTAACTGGCCAGGTGCGAGTGATATCACTGACATAACCATAATATTCACATCCTCCATCAAGTAGCACTGTTTCCCCATCCTGAGAGAGAGAAGGTGGGATATTCAACACATCAATAGCAGGACCAAATGGAAGAGAACCAATGTTTCTTACTAATTTGTAAGCCTAAAAATCTAAAAAGTAATTATTTCTATCAGCCTATCATTTATAGTTTATCAAGTAATGTACTAATGAACACTTTTCAAATTGAAGATACCGATTTCATATGAAGATACAGTGCTGCTTGAAAGTATGTGAACCCCTTGTGCAATTCTAGATTTTTTTTGTTTACTTTATTAAATCAGAACCAGTCTTTTTTTATCTAACATAACAGGTTTATATTTACCAATTCCATATGTTGGTTTAGAGGGAATCATGCATGTAGTAGGAAAACTAAATTATAAAGAAATTAGTGCAGGTGCAAAAATAAGTGAATCTCTTCAGTCAATAGCTTGTGGCACCTCCGTTAGCAGCAATAACTTGGGAGTAAATATCTCGTATAGCCACTAATCAGTCTCTGACATCTGTTTGAGATATTTTGCCCACTCTTCCTTACAGAAGTGAGCGAATTGAGTGAGGTTTGTGGGGTGTCTGGCATGAACTGCCAGCTTCAGGTCCTGCCACAGCATCTCAATTGGATTTAGGTCAGAATTTGACTTCGGCCAATCCAAAACACAAATCTTCTTTATCCTGAGCCATTCTTTGGACTGATGTGCTCTGAGATCTCCTTTCCTCTCGGCATGGTGTGTTTTGCATTCACCTGTATGGATAACACAAAACTGACCAGGTTTCTTATTCTCTATTTATCCCACCCGAACTCTTTCCTAAAGATCTCTCCTTCAACTGGTTCATTTGGTACCCAATTATTTACCCACCGGATTCTACTTACCTACTTGATTTAACCAAGGCAACTTGGGGTTCACTTAATTTTGCACCTGCACTAATTTCTTTATAATTTAGTTTTTCTTCTACACCCATGATTCTCTCTGAACCAACATATGGAATTGGTCATTATAAACCTGTTATGTAAGATTAAATAAAGATTTATGGTAAAAACGAAAGAAATCTATAATTGCACAAGGGGTTCACATACTTTCAAGCCGCACTGTATACTGTATAATGTATACAAACTGTATAATGGCAACAAACAAAAAAAGTCTGACCTCCTTTTCAAGTACCAGCCCATATTCATCAGTAACATATCTCCCTTCACCTTGACAATCTGGTTGTTGTTTATGTAATGAAGTGTGTTGGATCTGTTTCCACCGGCGACAACGGGAGGGTAGGCCAGGAAGTTGGCTCCATGGGCACGGCACTCAAAGTCAAACTGAGATTTAGAGAGAGAAAGGGAGAGAGGTTAATGTGAAGTCATTATTCACAACCCTGAGAGGTGACAATTAACCATTTAGCAGTTTCAAATGCCAAAACATCTTTTAAATTCCACACTTCTACTGTACAGTGCCCTCCATAAGTATTGGCATGTCTTATTTACACTCTATAATCCAACAGTTTGAATTTGAAATCAAACAATTACTATGGGGTTAAAGTACAGACTCTCAGCTTTAATTCAATGGGGGTTGAAGAATATATTTATATATTATTATTTTTTACAGTAGAGAAACGTAGAGGGACAAGTTGATGTCTCAGGAGGGACAGTTAAGGTGTAGCCTGAAGAGATGGGTCTTCAGTCTACGGCGGTTCCACCAGCGGGCTGCCAGGACGGTAAAGAGTCATGACCGGGTAGCGCGACTGCCACATCCGCGTAGAGGTGGTGGTGCCAGTCGGCCAGCAGAGGTGGAAGAGCTGAGTGAACGGGCTGGTGTTTGTGAGGTGACCATTGCTTGCAGGTAGGCACTATCGTTTCGCAGAAATAGTGGTGTGCTGTAAATGTTGGGCAGATCCTTTTTTCTCCAAACTGTCCTCTTGCAATCACTCTAGTACATGATCATATTAGTCTTGTCTATCCACAAGACCATTTTCCAGTCCTCTGCAAGTTTTTTAGGTACTTTTTAGCAAACTGTAACCTGACCATCCTTTTTTGGGGGGGGGAAGCGTCATAATGGCTTCCTTGTCTCTTTGATCCTCATGTTGACAGGCACTAATAACAGACTCCAAAGGCAAATGCCAAGCCTAAAATCAATACTAGACATTGACAGCTCTCTTATGTTTGCACAAATAATGTGACGAAACACACCTGACTAACCAGGAACACCTGTCAAGCCAATATTCCCACATTTACACATATACAGTACACACAAATACATGTTAAAGGACAATCTGACATACAACAGCACCTCACCTTTGCATACAGTAGTGCTTCGTCAATGTTCCCTTGTTGAGACATACCCATAGTCTTCCTGAATGCCTGAAAAGTAGGGAGGTCGAGAGGGTCTCAAACAAGTACTTAAAGCAGTTTGAGGACTTAACTGATGACATGTGTGAGGTGACTCACCTGAGCTGTGATGCAGCCAGCCTTCTCCATGAGGGCCACCTCGGCAGGGCTCTTGAGGGCCCTAAGGGAGTGTGTGAGGGGCCTGAGAGAACGCACCATGGGCCCCCCTTCCAGTAGAGGCCAAACATGGGTCTGGTGGAGCTGTGGATGGCAGGGCTGGGAGCCATCATACCACACAGTGCTGCCTGAGATAGAGAGAGAGAGAGAGAGAGAGAGAGAGAGAGAGAGAGAGAGAGAGAGAGAGAGAGAGAGAGCAGGATGGAGAGAGAGGAGGAAGAGAGAGAGAGAGAAGCAATGATAAGACACTGGTCATATCACTGGTAGGGCACTGTAAGACACTGCCTCATTCTTTTGTCACTTTGCAAGGAAGGAAATTACTACAGCCCCGCACAGCTTCCCCCCCCCCCCCCAGGCATCCCCTACCTTTAAGGCTCTTAAGAACCAGGCCCAGCTCTTCCGTGCTGTGGACCCTCTCCACCCCTGTTAACGCTGCCGCCCCGTCCTTCCCCGACCTGGCCCCGTCCCACAGCTCCCGGGCCGGATCCCTGCGGGGCACAAAGAGGATGGCATGGTCGGGGCGGCCTGTGCCAGACAGAACCAGGGCACTGTTGGGCTCAAGGATGCCTGTGAGGTAGAGGAAGTCCTGGTTCTGGTGGAAGGGGTAGGGGATGTCGTTGGTCATGTAGCGGGTGGGGTGGGAGAGGACTATGACCAGGTGGGAGTTGGAGGATTCTGTGGGCCCCAGCCGGTCCGCCTGGGCCTCGATCAGGGAGGCTAGTCTTTGTCTGCGGAGCTCATACTCTGTTTGGGTCAGGCCAGGAGTCACCTCATCTATGAAGGAAAGAGGGAGGGAAAATAGTCAATATTGCAGGAGAAGAGGACAAGGAAGGAAATACCTATTATATTAGATGTGACATCTTATAGATTCAAAGATTGGTAGAGAAATCTAATCTTTCTGTAATTCTGTGTGAATCACACACAATTGCATGATTGCTATAGAGATCAGTGGTCACATACAGGACAAAATTAACATGTAAATGTGTGAACCCAGGAAATTTAGATTTCTCCTAAAATATTGCGGTGGGGGAATTGCAAGATTATTGAAGTTTATGTTTATACTTGTATAACCACAATATGTGATCATGATGTGTATAGTGTGAGTATATTACATGATTGTATAACTGATCATATCACTGAATCATTTCTAGCCTTATGAATACTTGTATGTTCTATTGACGAATCTCTAAGCTTGTCCACTGGTTTTCACGACCAGAATGTCCCTGACAGAAGTCAATCCACAGGTACCTCATGGTCTGTTTAAGTGAAGTCTTATATGTATATGAACTCTCTTTTGTATCTGTATGCTCTTTCTTAATGTGTTGATAGCACTTGACGTACAGGGTGAATCATCGACAGGCAATCATTTAATTCTATTCAATTCTTGGTATAAGCTGTGTCCTTCCTATTGGAGATTGGACAATTTCTCTGCTGTGATGCTGAAGATTGTTCCCTTGTTGCAACATGTTGATTGTACCTATTGAACCTATTGATCGATAGTACCTGCTGTTGCTCATTCCTGCACTTGAGAATAAACTACACTACACATATGCACACAAACAGACTCACCATGTTTGATAAGGTGTGGGTGAGAGAAGGGGCTTGGCTGGCCAAGGTATCTTGACGGAACCTTCTTCTGTTTCCACCCTCCTAGTTTGACAGAAACATTCCGGCACGGACACCAGACACACCCTGCAGACAGCGAGAGAGAGGTTTCAGTGAAGCAGACGAGGGTCACACAACAGGCCTACCTACCCGGCTCTTAGTACACAGCATTTGACAGTTAGTGTAAAAGTGAGACAGCTGACCACACAGATGATGGTCAGAAAGTGTGTTTAATGTGTTTAGTTGCTTCTACATTAAACCTAATGTTGAGTCTGGATTCATAAAGCTGTAAATAGAATTGGGGGAATAACGGTAGTGGCACAGACAGTGACAAGTATACTTCTTATACAAACATAATACTGCATGTGAACTTTCATAAGACCTTTGGGGTAACTGCCAACCACTTAATGCAAACATGTCAAAGACAAGCTCATTTGTTCTGGGCAAATACATTGCAAAAATGTAATATTCAATACATACGAGGCAATTCATTTACAACACAAATGATTCGAACCTCGACTGGACAGCAACTGGACGGCCGATCTGGTGAGAATGTTGGGGGAGTGCAACATGGTTGAGGCTGTCAACGACACACCACCATGATGTGTGTCCCGCTTAGAGAGTATTGATTGAGGTAGATACAGTAAAGATCAATGAGATATAGGGGTGAGCTAAAATAGACTATATTACCTATCACTACCTAAGCAACGGGGAAAGCATGTGAAGAACTCCCTACTCATGCATGTCGCAGGAGTGCCCTGCTTATGAGAAGGTGACAGTGTCGGCCTCCCCTTTAAGATCCATCCTGCCATTGGTGGAAGAAGCGGCGTGTGAGTTTTCTGATTGGATACAGAGTCGTATGACGTATATTGTTGGCGACAACCCGTTCATAACGCAGGACCTTTTTTTGTTTGTCATATGTTTCCGTCTAATTGACGCCTGACAACAAGTGATCGCACCGACACCCATCGACGATCAGCGCGGTCGTGTGGTAGAGGCTCGGTTCCATTTCTCCCCTCGCCATCGCCTGTCGTTGAAGATTTGACTGGTCATACAGGTAGCTAGCACTTTCACGCTGTGTTTTATTGCAATTCACTTCAGATGATTGCAGTTTGCATGGCCTTCGTTCAAAAAAAAAAAAAAAAAAACCCTACCCGCTAACACGGCTTCTCGCTAGAATTCCAGAATATTCTAGCCATCCTCAATCCACTCTCAAATGAACGGTCGAATTCATTCACAAATAGTGCACGTGTCCGTGTGTGTTGGCTAAATGTGTTCCACTCGTTGATAATCCATAGTTTCACTACTCGATCGCGTAGATCATATTTCGGTGAGTAGTTTTGCGATCGGTTCCTGAATGCAGTCAATGCAAACATGTGTCTAGCCAAGGTGGCTAACAGTTTCGATTTTTTTTTTACTCTTGTCTCTCCCCCGTGTAGCGAGTGCTGGACCAGAGGAGTCAGAATGGACCCCCGGAAAGTGTCCGAGTTGAAGGCCTTCGTGCAGCTGTGCGACGAGAATCCCTCCGTGTTGCACCTGCCCGAGCTCAGCTTCCTCCGCTCCTGGCTGGGGGGGTAAATACTCCATCTCCGTCTGCTGTCTGCTGTATCGCATATGCCTTTTGTCAACAACAGATCAGTGATTTCTTTCAATTCAAGGAATTCACGTTGATCACTCTTATCTGAACGTTGTTCAAATGCATTGTCATAAATGTGTCATACCATTAATGAATTACGGAACTGTGTAATGTCGAAACTGTTCTCCACTTTAATGTTAAGAGTATGTTCTAGTTAACATACCTCTTAATCTACACGGAGTTGAACATCATTGCCGCAGTCACGCCCACTCACTCCCTGCACCTTACGCTTGAGGACTGGTGGGTGCGGTGTAAATGTTCATAGTTGAGAGAATGATATTTCATAAAATACTCTTGTCTCTTTTTTTCTAGAATGGGAGCCAAAATTCCAAAACCGCCCAAAAATGAGTCGTCATCATGTAAGGTGAGATAACGGAAATCACAACACTGCCACAATTATTAAATAAAAACAAAAGACAAGCCTACAAAATATAGATAGACATTCCTCCATCCACTACAAATTGCACCTGTTAACTTGTAGGCCTCAGTAGGTACTCATTAACTTCTGGATAGCTAATCGTGATCCGTTCGGTAAATTAACTGTCTGTTTCTCTGTCCTCAGGGTGGGTGTCCATGTGCTGGAGCAGCTCCTCCCCCTGCCTATACTCCTGGGCCGGGTGGGCCCACCATGACCTCTGAGAGTGAGGAGAGTGACTTAGGTATGTTCACTCCTCGCAGTCCCTCCCCTGGTCCACACTTTTACCTAGGGGGTCTCATTGAGATCAGAAATAATTCTATACACATGATCAGAGTCAACAATGCTGTTGAAAGAAATTAGTGTTGTTCCGATACCATTTTTTGATACCGATACCTGACCGTGCAGTACTTGCCGATACCGAGTACCGATCCGATACCACGGCGTTTGAAAAAACAAAACAAAAAAACATGTTTTTTGAGCCGCATACTCACCTCGATGTAAAATTATTGCTAACACTTAGTCTGGCACTGCTCAAAACCTTTGTAAAACTCGTAAAGTTTAAGTAAAAAAATATATATATAACTTACGTTTTTGTAAAGTACTCGCCGATACCGATACCAGCATTTTTGTGCGTATCGGTGGCCATGCCGATACTAGTATCGGTATCGGAACAACACTAAAAGAAATGCACTTCAGTTCTTAAGCAATACTAACTAATCTACGGAATGTAATCTACTAATCTACTAAGGAATCTACAATTCCTGAGGAACTTTGAATTCACTTGTCCTTGTCTGTGTGTTTCTTCAGAAATTGACGATGAAGGGGTGATTGAGCCAGACACAGATGAACCCCAGGAGATGGGAGACTTGGAGGTGGAGGTGAGGATATTAACTGCACTTGTAAACCTCGACTGAAGGCTAATCAATCCATAGTTGTTTTGATGGAATACCACATGATGTTTGACAATCCGTCTAGTGAACAGGCAAGCTCTCAAATAGTGTGTTTTCCTAAAACCCATAAGTAAGATTTGTCTTGCCACCCAAACGGATCATGATCCAGATGTAATCTGAAATGTTCCATCAAACGGCACAAACAATTAGTGTATCACTGTTCTTGTTCTTTTAGGTCACAGAGGAAATGATGGATCAGGCCAATGAGAAGAAGATGCGGGCTATTGAAGCATTAGGAGAGGGTGAGTTGCTTTCCCATCCACTGTGCTTGTGCACTAATTTCGACATTGCAAGTTTCCATAAATGTAATGTTCACCCTGTTCTCAAATGCAGGTGAGTTGCAGAAAGCTTTGGACCTCTTCACTGAAGCCATCAAGTTCAACCCAAGTGTAGCCATCACGTATGCCAAGAGGGCTAGGTGAGTGCCGCTGCAAGACTTCACAATGCTCTGTCACATGACATGTTTTCGTACATTAGTGATGTAGGTTAATATTCAGTATAGTAGTGATACTAATCGCCTTTTTTTTTTTTTTTTTACTAGCGTTTACATCCGGATGCAGAAACCCAATGCCGCCAAGAGAGACTGCGACAGAGCGATCGACATCAACCCCGATTCTGCACAGCCCTACAAGTGGAGGGGAAAGGCCCACAAGTATGCTTTCTGACAGGCTATCATCTCCAACATTGATAGAATAGAATAGATAGAATAGACTTTATTGTCCTTGTACAGTTGCCTATACAATGAAATTGTAGTGGTTCTTCTGAAGGTGCAAAAACAGAAAACATATTCACATATTCACAAACATATACACATAACATATCACAAATATTACACACTAGACAATAAAAAAGTGAAAATGCTATAAAACAAGCTAAGAGACAATGAGGTCCGTGGTGTAAAGTGCAAATAAAGACAACAATCTTAAGAAAATAAAAACAATTATAAAAGCAAGCTAAAAGACATGATGCACATAGACTCAATGCAGTTTTACAGTACATGAAATATTTACTTGCTATTTGTATAAATGAAATAAAACAGGAAAAAAATGGGAGGCCTTCACTTTGACCAACAGTCTGTGTTGTCCTTCCTTTGTGTGTGTCAGGCTTCTGGGACAATGGGAGGAGGCAGCTAAGGACCTGGGTACAGCCTGTAAACTGGACTACGATGAAGACGCGAGTGCCATGCTGAAAGAGGTTCAGCCCAAGGTAGCCACCCACCCACTCACTGACTGACTCCCTGTTTGTCTATCTCCTTGAAACTGCCCTGATATCAAAGACACTTATTAGAGGGCTTGCTTGCATATTTATTTCCTGCCAATTCTCTGATTTTTTTTCCTGCCACTCCTCTTACAACTTCACATCAATCCAATTCTAAATTGTACCTGGACTTATATAGCGCCTTATTCCAAAGCGCTTTACACTGGCCCCTCATTCACCCATTCACACACACATTCATACACCAATGGCGGCAAGCTACCATGCAAGGCGCCGGCCCGCTCATTGGGAGCAATTTGGGGTTCAGTGTCTTGCTCAAGGACACCTCAACATGTGGCCAGCCAGGGTTCGAACCGCCGATCTGCCAACTTTGCGATCATTAGATGCCGGCTCTACCTTCTGCTCTACGTCTTCAATGTGCAGAGAGGACTAGCTGGGTGTGATATCAGCGAGGACTAGCTGGGATGTGCAGAGAGGACTAGCTGGGTGTGCTGTTACTTTTGGTTTTGCTGCCTATTAAGCTATTTGTAAATACAATTTAAAAAGAACTATCGTCCAAACCATTTTTAAAAAGGTTTTCTACTACCAAAATTACATTTAAATGTTTTACATTTAGCAGCTCTTATCCAAAGCAACTTACAACAAGTACATTTGTCCTGAAAGTGGACAGAGGGGTAGTGGAGGGTGAAGAAGTATTTAGGAATGACAGTCAAGATGTAGACTGAAGAGATGGGTCTTTAGTCTACAGCGGAAGATAGGTAGTGACTCTGCAGTCCTGACAGCAGTGAAGCCTGTTCCACCACTGGGGTGCCAAGTAAGGTTGGGCGGTTTCCAATTTTAGAAACCGTTAAACCGTCTCCAAATTTAACTGTGTTTCTCGGTGTAACCGTGGGATTCAAAATCACATTGTTGTAGGGCTTTGACGGAGCCACTCATTTCAAATGATGAAGCCCTATGATCCATTCTGCACCCGCAGAGCGTATTACAGCAGCCGAGTGCTGTGATCGCGTATTCTTCTTTCTGTCTGCGTTCTCATCACTTTCAATAGCGTCTTCAACCACACAGACAGTGGCGCTGCACAAACACTCTTTAGCCGTTTATTATTATCTCCTACCTCTTGTTTTATTGTATTGTGGTTTATTTACTATTGTTCAGCACTTGGAGTTACATTTAATGCATGACTTGTGCTATATAAATAAAGTTTGATTGATTTATATGAGCATTAGGCTGCAGATTCATTGACTATCATTATTATTCTCACACAACGACAAAAATGTGATACTCTGCAATGTAGCTGCCTGCACTGTAACCCATCGGGCCTGAGAGTACATACAATTATTAAATAGTCTGTTAGGCTATTGTAGGTTTTTTGCCAGAAAAACTAGCATGTTCACCTTTCCAGGCTTCAGCAGGGCTCATAACGGACTTAAAGCTTTGCCTGCTGTGCTGAACACGCACTCTGAAGCGCTCTGAACGCTGAATTGGATTTCCACCAGAGAAGAGGACCTTCGTCTCTGTCAACCACAAGTTCGCCTGTCACCTTGTCCATGCAAAGCCTACACACAGCCATGTCAATATTTGCTGGCTCACCCTTGTCATTAGGTCGGAAAAAACAAAATGCGTCCATATTGCAAACTTTTTTTTTTTTTTTTTAGGGATCAACCATTTCAACAACGGCATTTGTTTTCTTCATATTTCTCTGTCTTTTTAGACGGGTAATTTATTTGACAAATTACATTGTTTACAAAAATCACTTTCATAGCATCTTCAACCACACAATTTATGACTTGGTGATAAAATGTAAAAAAACATAAAAATCTGGTTTTATGACGGTATTGACAAACCGTTGCTATTTTCAGAGACCCCGGTTTTCGGTTTAACCGTAAAGCCGTCCAACACTAGCACCAAGACAGTGAAAAGCCGTGACTGAACAGCACGCCTGCTGCATCATCAAAATAAGACATTGCAAGCCCACTAATTTTCTTCTGGAACTTATCACTGTCTCTTTCTATCTTTCCCCCTTAGGCCAACAAAATCATGGAGCACAAGCGCAAGTACCAGCGGAAGAGGGAGGAGCGTGAGCTCAAGGAGAGGAAGGAGAGAGTGAAGAAAGCGAGGGAGGAGCATGAGAAGGCACAGAAGGTGAGTAAATTCGGGGGGCGCTTAGGTGGCGTAGCGGACTAAGCGTTGACCACGTAAGCGCAGGGTTCCCGGTTCGATTCCGGCCGCGGACATATCCTGCATGTCATCCCTTCTCTCTCTCACCCATCCTTTCTGTCAAATCTCTACTGTCTTATCACAATAAAAAAATATATATATGAGTGGGACTGCCCCAAAAAAGAACTCCCCCAAATAACTTTTGAACATCAAAAAAAAGGTGAGTAAATTCAAAGCAGCATGAGAACAATTGAAGCAAGAAGCATAGTTAACAACAACTTGAGTGTAATTGTCACCATCTACTGCTGTCCCATTTTTCTCCTTTTCCTGAAGTATGCACATGCACTTTCCCTGCATGTTTTTAACAGCGTATCACTGGGCATAAGGATGGGCTCTTGTGCCAGTCTAGTCCCATTCAAGTTTATCTAAGGGAGTGAACGAGTGTATACTTTGGGAAAGGGTGGAGAATTTGGACGCAGGATAGTCAGTCTATATCCTCTCTGACCCGTGCCTGTATCTGTCTCCACAGGAGGAGGAGGCCAGACAAGCAGCCGGGGGAGGAGCTGGTGGTGGAGGAGCTGGTGGTTTCCCTGGTGGTTTCCCTGGTTTCCCAGGTAAGATGAAGGGAATGTTTTGATGTCATCAAAGGGACTGTCTGTGTCATTTCACCACCCCTGGTGAAACCCCTAGTCAAGACCTCCTTGGCCTAGGTTGGAACACAACAACAAGAACCATCACACTTGAGTAGCCGTCCAGGACCGGGGTTGACCACTGCTATAGAGGATCGACCACTGTGGGGTCCAATACAGTCTGTTTTAAAGGCTGTTTCCTCTGTCTTCTCCTACAGGTTTCCCTGGAGGTGCCGGCGGTTTCCCTGGAGGTTTCCCTGGAGGTTTCCCTGGAGGTGCTGGTGGAGCTGGTGGAGCTGGTGGAGCTGGTGGAGCTGGTGGAGCTGGAGGTTCTCCTTTCGGCATGCCCGGACTGGGAGAACTTTTCAACGACCCTGAAGTGCTCAATGCCATGAAGGTATGGCACCTTCTGCTTTTCACCTGAAGCCTTGCACAGGCACACGTTGATAAGCAGAGTCCCATGTCTGTATCCATATCTAATCCTATTGGTCGTGTGTGTGTGTGGTTGTGTCTATAGGACCCAGAGGTGATGGCAGCTTTCCAGGACGTGGCTCAGAACCCAGCCAACATTGCAAAGTACCAGGGTAACCCCAAGGTCATGGCCCTCATCACCAAGCTGAGCTCCAAGTTCGGTAGCCCACAGGCCTAGAGTGGAGAATCAGGAGAATAGAAGGTGGTGGGAGAGGAGCAAGTGGATGTCGCTGGGTGTTTTGGAGAATAAAAAGGCTTCTTTTGAGATTATTCCACTGTGTATGGATCAAATATGGTTATGCTATGTTGATAGACTGACAGGTATGAGAGGTATAAGTGATGCGGGGGGCTAAAAACAGGCATGCAGCAAGTTTTACACTAGGCAAGGGATTGGGATGGGGGCAACAGCAATTTATGTTAATTAATTGAGGGTCAGTCTGTTAAAGGCAGTTATCGCTTAGCAGTTACAAAAGCTAACTAAATGATTGCTGATGGAGAATCCGAACAAGGCCTGTCGCAGCCTTATTATTCAGAGTCCCCCATTGACTCTTCCCACCCATCCCCTCCCCTTAGGGCTACGCTTCAATACAGGTTGATGTTTTCTTACCTGAACCTGGAATAGTCAGACCGGACCTCTCGCCATAGTCATCAGCAGAGGAATGTTTTAGAGACACTACTTTGTTGGGGTTATAGGTCACCATCTTCTGTGGCGTCTTCTGAGCTGACCAAAACAATGGCCGTTTGTCTTATTTCAGGAGTTGACGTATACAGTAGGGTTTTCGGTAAAATTATTTTTCCCTCAGGTTTTCTAATGTTTTACTCACCTTCACTGTAACGTAACATTTTTCCCTGTCTGTTTCTTCTTCCAAATGCGAAAAAAAATGATGTATTAACTGTTCTTTTGATTTTGAATCTGTGTTGGACAATATCAATTCAAATCAATAAATCTTTGGTTGTTGAAAAAAAAAAAATTTGTAAGGTTTCCTCCTTCTTGTGATGGTTTTGGTTTCTCAAGAATGCACTCTTCAAGATGTAATTATTTGATAGCCGTTAATCAGATTTGTTCGTTGGGAAAGCTTCAGTTTCACAAATGGTGTGTGACTAGAGTACTGTGCATATCATTTGGATAATGTTAGTCAGTGGTGCCAATCTTCACAGTTCATTTGGGATGGAACAAGAATACATTTTTACCTTAGTGGTAGCCAGTTCTGAATAGCCTTATTTGATCAGAAACACAGATATGACGCAACTCTGACATACTATACATATTCAGCAAGGGCTTGTCCATTGTATTGATAGAACTATGTTAAATGGGAGTCATCTCTACTAACAACCTGGCAAGTGGCACAGAAACAATAACACCAGTCTGTCTCTTAATGATCCACTTGGTATCTCCAGACAGTTTTACAAGCATTGTTCGCTGCTCCCTCAGCTCTGTAGAGGGGGAATTTAGCAGACGCCTTATTCCAAAGCGACTTACAATCAATACATTTGACTAAGCAAGTGAATCATCAATTCCCCAGTCGTAGCAGGAAGAGTAATCTAGCTCAGGCCAGGGGCCATTGGCAGTCGTCGTGATAGAAGAAAGAATTATTTATTTTTACACAGGAGAAACAGTACGGGGGCGGGGGGGGAGACAATCAAGGGGGAAGCAGGTGTCTCAGGAGGCACAGTGCTGGGTGGAAGAAGATGTCACAAGAGGAGCAGTTAAGGTGTAACCTGAAGAGATGGGTCTTCAGTCTCCGGCTCATCAAAAATAAGCCTGGATTTTCTTTTAGCGACATTGATGAAATACCCCCCAGGCCTAGAGCCTGGAGGAGCAGGCCTGACCTGCTAATATTCCATGGCTGTTTGTCTTCCTAATTGAGGATTACCACCCTGTGTCACATGGGTCCAGACAGACCCTGCTTTGGTCACTGTGTCTAAGCTGTCTCAACAGGCCTAGCCAGGTCAACTCATGCCAGTGAAGCTATGGCACTGGCAACCAGTTGTATGCCTAGGTTGTGTTCAGAAGGGTGACATGTTCAGGATGGTAAAGATACTGTCAGGTATGTTGCCACCCAGAATGACATGATACTGTAGCTAAAGGGTAGTGTGCTGCATGTATCTCAAAAGCCAGTGTTGTTTTCAGTGATGAAACAATTCATTCCAAAGAAACTTTATTTAACAACTTCCATTTCAGCAAATGTGTAACATTCCTAATAGACAAGCAACATTCTCAAGAAATAGCTTGAAAACCCCCACTTGTTTTCAAGAATGACATATGGATTATAGTAGTTAACACCATTCACAAGGCTGTTGGAACATTGAGATTTATTTATAATTTACAACAACATTGCAAATTCAACTTAAAAAGGTTTTCCCGCTAGCCTAAAACAGTGACATGGGGAAAATGGGGGTAGATGTCTTTTCAGATTTTACAATTTACCATTTAAAATTTTACAATTTACAACAACATTGCAAATTCAACTTAAAAAGGTTTTCCCGCTAGCCTAAAACAGTGACATGGGGAAAATGGGGGTAGATGTCTTTTCAGATTTTACAATTTACAATTTAAAATTGTACAATTTACAACAACATTGCAAATTCAACTTAAAAAGGTTTTCCCGCTAGCCTAAAACAGTGACATGGGGAAAATGGGGGTAGATGTCTTTTCAGATTTGTCATTAAGTGGATCACACAAAGGGTAACAACAGTAAGGA
Source organism: Nansenia antarctica (assembly GCF_963989245.1). NCBI lineage: Eukaryota > Metazoa > Chordata > Actinopteri > Argentiniformes > Microstomatidae > Nansenia > Nansenia antarctica. Next base: position 74,452,344 of record NC_137675.1, read on the forward strand.
TGAAACTTGAGGAAGCCCAACCAATGGTCCAAAGTTTTTCCCCTAGTGTCCATATCTGCATGAGAGAGAGACGAGGGAGAGATTCAGTCAATCAACACAAGACTCAACCACAATCAAAAATTAATGAGTAGCAATTACATTACACTTCAGGATATAGGTATTATTATAGGTAATAATAATAATAATAATAATAATAATAATAATAATAATAATAGGTATTATTATTCCACAATCCACAGGTCCCCCCCACCCCACAACACCATTTACAATCTATTTTCTCAGATAGATTATGAAAAGGGATTATACTCACTTTTCAAACTCCCACTCCTTGTTGTCAAGAGGGCACACATGTCTGGCCTTGAGCCAACGGGAGATACAGTGAAAATGGAAAGCATGCTGATGGAGAGAAAAAGAGAGAGAAACAATAAATATATGCATTTCAGAAAATCAACTGCAACTCTGACAATATACACTCTTTGTACTGTGATCATCTAAGTGGATACTGTAGTATCAAACGACTATTTCTAAGCAGAAAAATATGAATGTAATGGTCAAGTACAGTGCTTGATGTGGCATCGTTCCCTCTACGGGACAATCTGTGATCAGTTTGAGCATATCTGCAAAACCATTAAGTCTAACTCACATTGCAGGCTCCCCAGGCTACTGTGCACTCCCCAGGGGTGGCAGAGACCTGGTTTGCCTGGCACTCAATGCCTACAGGGATACAAGTCATGTGTTAGAACGTCATCCACTTATTTTAGGTCAGCCCTGTACAGTCAAATATACTATCTATTGAATACTCACAGAGATCCATAATGTGATTCCTACAGATAGCACAGTTGTCCAACACAAGGTCCCAGGCCCAAAGTGTCACTGCATTCCACTGTCGAAAAGAATAGTCAGAGTAAATAAGTGACATTCAAGTACAATCACTACGAACCACAGTAAGTTGGCCTGGAAATGCATGATGTTTGTGAGTTGTTTTGTGGGGATATGTTATGACAGGCAAGTAATAAATGACAAATTAAACGTATATCTGGGCCCAATCGTTCAAAATTGTTTATCTGGATCAGAATACTTGGGAGTTTTCACTTCCAATGATGTCAAGAACCACAAGTGTGTAATCACCTCTCCTAAAGGGCTTGTTGCCTGCTTGGGTGTTTTTTTTTGTTTCGCTTCAGCATGGTCCTTAAAATTCATAATCTTAATTTCACTTGCTCTGTGGTCCTCTTTTGGCCAGACTCAATGGTATTCACATTCTGGGTTAGGGTTAGGGGTCATTTCAACCCAAATGTTTTTTTTCTTCTTTTTGTTAGTCACGTCTCTACCCTTACTAGAATTAAAACTTGCTACTACTACTACTTCCTAATACTGAGGCACACCCTCCAGCAGTGTGTGGGTTTCTGCAACAGTGAAATTAGGTCCTTTGAGTCCATGGTTCCACCTCTTTGGTGTAGTGAACATAGAGTTTATAGGCCTTGGCCTTGCCATTGAACAAGCCAAAGCACATCTGCTAATTGATGTTTAATGGGTGTGTGTTTGAAAGGACCAATTACATAGCCATCTCATTCAGCCTTTCTCAGAGGAATTACAGAGAGGCACTGACATGGCAGGTACTGTCCATTGCCACCACCGTTTTGGTAGGAAAGGATACCATCAAAGGGTAATAGGTAGCCTAATGTCTACTTTATCACTAACAGTTAAACAAGTCAACTGCAAAATATAAATGAATGTACAGTACCAGTCAAACGTTTAGACACTTCAATTGAATAGGAAAGTGTATCCAAACTTTTGACTGGTACTGTATATTACGGTTTATTGCAGGCAGTTAAGTGATATCTAGCCATGACCATACTGCCTAATCGCATTTTGGGCCTATTGATTAAGGCAAGTAGCTATCCAGCTAGCAGCTATTTGCCATTGATTTTCGCAAAATGTCAGTGCTTCTACATGTTTTATACATATTTTTTGCCTAATCACGTTAGATTTCGCTGACTAGTGAGTTTAGTTTTGTAGTCTAGATTGTTAAGCAAACGGTTAGCTAGCTATTGATTGATTGATTGAAAACTTTATTAGAAGATTTGCAGAAGTAGGTACATGACAGTACATATTACATACAAGGTCAACTAACAGGATAAAAACCCAAACAATTTCAATTGTCACCCAAACAATTCAGTGAAACGCAGACTCATCATCCGTCATAATGAAGAGTCATTGTCTCCAGCTAGCTCCTCCCGCTAGCAAGCTCCTCCCGCTAGCAAGTGCGGGCTTCCTGTTACCTAGGTAATCAAGTCATCAAGTTTGCTATAATAATAATACTAGCATTTAGATGTTATTAAACTCCATTATATTGTGTTTAAAAACAGATAGATTCTCTACCTTTTTCACTTCAAAGCGTTTCTTGCTTGCTCCGCTGTTTGTGCCACTTGTGTCAACATCCATAGCGGCCGCCATCTTATAGGTATAGTGCAGGTGTAGTGCTGAAACAAACAAATTTCAAATTTCAAGCCTGCAAACTGCGACACTAACCCTCCGGTTGTGTTCCCGGTCAAATCTGACCGAGAGCAACTTTCATCAATCATAAATATTGTGTTTTACATTTGATTGCCTCAAGGCCTTATGATATCCTCCACACTAGGCATTTGAACATATACAATTGCTGACTAACCACTGGCATTGAATTTCGAGGTTTTAGTCAACTTTGTAACATCGGTGGGGTTTCTGGTCAAAAATGACCGCCATAGTAAATTAATGGATAACACAAGTTGTAACAAGCTACAACATTCCAGGATGTATCAGACCTGTTCAAATCCCTCATATATAAAGTTTGACACATTTCAAACTAAACAATTAGGTGTTTGTTATGGGAACCCTTCTCTTTCCCGTGCTTATATGCCCATCCAGTTATTCAGATTAACCAATAGTCTACATTGTTTATGCCTCATCAAATTTTGCACAGTATATGTTGAGATGTTGAAGAACTGATCCAATGTGTTGTTTGGCAGAGATATATAGAGTTTCAGGGTGTAACTGGCCTTCTTATTTGAAATTCTCAAAAACGGAAATGAAATATTCAATTTCTACTGTGTATTTAGTCACATTACAGTAATTTGGTCATATCTATGTTCATTTTTTAACATCTCACAGGTCTCAGCTTTCACCAAGTACCAAATTTAGCAAATCTGACTATGTAGTTTTGGAGATATGAAGCAGTTAATCAGACCGGTCTAATTAGACCGGGAACACCAATGATGGGGGGGCAAACATGAACACAACCGGAGGGTTAAATGAATGTGCAATAACACCATGTGCAATATGACAACCCTCGGGTACATAAGGTTCAGAGAATAGGAAATGTTAGAATAGGTATAGCATAGCATAGAGTACAGCACAGTGTTTTATTTGTACAGTATAGTATAGTGGATAGTGTACATAGCCTTTATTTATGTAAACCAGCTCCTTTCCCCTCTTTTTTTTCTTTTTTTTCTTCTTTTCTTTCCTCGCACCAGGGGAGCCACCCCTCCCAAATTTCGTTGTTTGGTACCTGTACTATATCAATGACAATAAAGACCATTCATTCATTCATTCATTCATTGATCTGATAGTATCAAATTTATGCCATCTGGTGGAAATATATGGTATTACACCATGGACTCCATTGCACAGCTAAACCCTATTTTTCAATGAAAGTATACTATAGTCACACAAGTATCGTTAACCCTGTGAGACCCAAGCAATGATCAAAATGACAAGAAAATAAAGAAAAGTCTGATAAAGAAAATAAATCCACTTTCTGAATCTCGGGTTTGTATAACAATTTTCCAGAAATGTTGGAAAAATTAGTGGGATACAAATTATGGGGTATGAAAATACAGAATGCTTTAAAAATCCTATAACATATGATATGACACATATAACACAATAAGACATATTTTATCAATAATTAAAAATGTATTAATAATAAAATCAAGAATATTGAACACTCCAAATGTAGTGCGGTTGAAGAAGTTTGGCATGGAGTTGAAAACCCTGCGGGCCTTCTACAGAGGCACAACCGAGAGTATACTGACTGGGTGCATCACTGCCTGGCAGGGCAACTGCACTGCCCTCAACCGCAGAGTGCTACAGAGGGTGATGTGGACAGCCGAGCGCATCACTGGATGTGAGCTTCCGTCCATCCAGGATATATAGGACAAACGGTGTGTCAGCAAAGCCCGGAGGATCATCAAAGATCCCAGCCACAGCCTGTTCGAACCAATGCGTCCAAAAGGCCAGGCCTCTTCCGGAGGCTCAGGGCCAAAACTCAGAGGCTAACCAACAGCTACTTCCCCCAGGCGTTCAAGCTCATGAACAAGCCCACTGTAGACAATTGACTATCATTTCCAAGCACACCACATGTATACGAACTACGTGAACCTTAAGCTCACAGCCACTTTACTATTGAACTATCCATTATTACTTGTTGCACCACTAGTGTATCCTGTCTTACCTGTACTATTGTCACTTTTAACTTGTATTATGCCTATTGCCTTATTGTCTGCAAATTGTCCAGATACTGATAACTATATCCTGTCTTATTATTCTTTGTCACTTATGTCCTGTACTACTGTTATTTTTGTTTTATCTTGAATTATTCCTATTGCCTTATGTCTTGTGTTGCAATGTCAGGAACCGAAGCCTAAGAATTTTACTGTCTTACTCTTGTGTAATGTGATGTAACAATAAACTTGAAACTAGTGTGTAATGTCAAAATCATAAAATAACATGAACATTTCAAAAAGAGAAACTTCTAGAAATATTTGGACAGTGACACAATTTCCATCAAGATGCAATTGAAGTGCAGACTTTCAGCTTTAATTCAAGGGGTTGAACTAAAATATTGTATGAACCCCTATTTTCAGGGGTTCAAATGTAATTGGACAAATCAAAATAATCATAAATAAAATGTTCCTTTGTAATAAATGTCGAGAATCATGTGGCCTTATGGCAACTGTCTTCAGTTGTTGTTTGTTTGTAGGTCTTTCTGCCTTTATTTTTGTCAAGTGAAATGCATGCTTGATCGGGTTGAAATCAGGTGATTGACTCAGGTGATTGACTCGGCCATTGCAGAATATTCCACTTCTTTGCCTTAAAAAACTCCAGGGCTGCTTATGCAGTATGTTTTGGGTCATTTCCATCTATATTGTGAAGCACCATCCAATCAACTTTGCTACATTTGGCTGAATCTGAGCAAACAGTATTTTTTCTTTACCATATAAAAGATCCTGTGATCATCCACCATGTTGTCTTCCATGGACGTCCAGACCTCTTTGTGGTGCCGAGCTCACCAGTGTTCTTTTTTTTCTCAGAATGTACCAAACTGTTGATTTGGAATGGATCTTTTGTTTTGCAGCCTAAGGATGGTCTGTTTCATTTGTATTGAGGGTGCTGTTGATTGTAAGTCGATTTGGAGTAAGGCATCTAAATGGCTAAATGCCCAAAATGTCAAATGTAAAAATGTCTGTTGACCACATGCTGTGTGTATACAGCAACAGCTTCCAAATGCAAATGCCACACTTGGCATTAACTCAGACCTTTTACCTGCTTAATTGATAAAGAAATAATGATGGAATAGCTCAACACAGGTCCATGTTTTGGTCCCTTGAAAAAGGGTACATATTAAAGAGCTGTAATTCCTAAACCCTTCCTACAATTTGGATGTGAATACCCTTACCCTAAAGCTGAGAGTCTGCACTTTAAGCCCATAAACAGCTAAAATGACAAAAATGTGTCCAAATATATGTGGGCCTATAACTGTTCTTCTCAAAAGTAGCACTCTTGCTTTTGAAACATTTATTTGCTCACTTCTGCAGAATGTTGGTAGGAATCTGATTTGCGTATCATTAATGAATCTATCCCTATGGTCACCCTTCAGGACCACAGTTTTGCAACATTAACATAACTGCCTAACTTATAGTACAGCGGCTAAGCTCTCATATTATGAGGAATTGTGCACTTTTTGAAGAAAGCATGACATTTCTACCATAGTTAGTACATACCATAAGGTTTATTTTCAGATGTGGAGGGAAGTCAGATTTGACCCCAGAGGCTCGGGAGAGGTCAAATTCAAGATGGCCGCCAGGCCCTGTGTCTTATGTTCAAACACGCTTAATTTTGGAACCAAACAGAGTAGAAAAACACTTTAGGTGTCCTTTCCAACTAAGTTAAGGATGCCTATTCATTTGGTGATACTTTTGAGATTGCCAGAATTCAAGAAAATGCATTTAGTTCAAGGTCTATGTAAAACTTTACCTCAGAAAACACAATTAGTTGTTCTCTTTTATTTATGAACTCTGTATTTATGAAAAAAATACTTTTTTATTGCCCTGCATTATTCAGTTATTAGTTATTATTTACTGGGATGTGTGGTTATTTTATTTATTCCTGCTAAGCACAGCGTTATCAGCAGATGGCCCTCTAGGGCACCAGTAGCTAACGCCAGTAGAGTAGAAGTCAGTACACTCCGTGATAGTGCAGTATGCACGAGACAGAGAGCACTTCTGACTAAATATCAACAGGTAAATATAACAAGTAAAATGACTTACTATGAACAGACAATATTAGTACGCTTGAGTAAAGCCTTAGTTCCTAACTGTAACATGCAAAGACATTGAATTTGATTATAGCCGGGAATGAGTTTGCTAGCTAGCTATGGCAGCGCTGATCAAAATAATTCTGCTAGATAAACTAGTGTAGGTCTGTTATTAGTCTTTTTATTACTGGTTTCAAAGCAAGTTTCAGAATAAGAGTCATAGTACCGAAATGTTGTAGTAAATACATTTTTGATTGGACAACACCTGTCACGCAAACACTTCCAAAGAACAAGTTGCCACTGTTCAGTAGGCCACCTGTCAAGATAAGGTCAAAAGACAAGGGACAACTTGCAGTACTGAAGAGTGACTCTGGTCTCTTTTCAAGGCTGTACATCTCCTGTCAAACACGAGATGGAGACATCCAACATTTCTTCTCCCATGAAAACCAGGCAGCCCCACCAGCTCTGTCAACTGGAGGAAAACTTTGGGGTTAAAGCAGATCTACTTCGCTGCCTGGAGTCAGATCTGCTCGAAGACAATAGTGTGCCGGTGGCTGATGCAGTAATTCTCGATGGTGCAGCTGTGGTTCAAATGCTAAATCCTAGCACATCAAGAACATTTCAAGAGTATGGAGAAACAGTGTTTGCACCATACATCTCTGCTCAACTTCAGAAAAACACCCACGTCAACCTTGTCTGGGATGTATACCTACCTGCCAGCCTGAAAGCCTCGTCCAGACAGAAGAGGGGAAAGGGCAGCAGGAAAAGGGTGGCTCCTCCTACTGTGATGCCTAAGAACTGGATGGACTTCCTTCGATGCAATGAGAACAAAACCGAGTTGTTTTCTTTCCTGTCACGCAAAGCTGTTCATCTACCTCTAGCACAGGGCAAGGAACTGTATGCAACAGATGGAACTGGAGTCTTCTGCTCTCCTGCTGAGTCATGCTTGGCCTGCCTTGCCCCATGTTCGCTAAACGAGTGCGACACTCGTCTACTTCTGCAAGTGGCAGATGCTGTGCAGAAAGGTTGTAAGAAGGTGACCATACGTACCGTTGATACTGATGTGGTGGTACTGGCTGTGGCTTCATTCAGCAAAATAGCTCCTGATGAGCTGTGGGTTGCCTTTGGTGTCGGGTCAAGCTTATGGTACATAGCTGTTCACCAAATGGTTGCCACAATGAATCCTACACAGTGCAAGACTCTAACAGTCTTTCACGATTTCACTGGGTGTGACACTGTCTCTGCATTCGCTGGCCGAGGAAAGAAGACTGCCTGGGAGACTTGGAAGTCTTTCCCAGAGGTCAATGATGCTTTCCATGAACTCCTGTGCATGCCAAGTGAGGTCAGTGAAGAATCAAAGTTACTGCTAGAACGATTTGTGGTGCTGATGACCGAACCAGTGAGAGCACGGAGGTGAATGATGCCAGGAAACAGCTCTTCACACAGAAGTCCAGAACTTTAGAGAACATTCCTCCAACCCAGGCAGCCCTCAAAGAGCACTTCAAGCGCACTTGCTACCAGGCCAACTGTTGGAACCAGGTACTGGTCCTGGATCCAGAGATGCCAGAGCCATCTGACTGGGGCTGGACAAAGGAAAGAACTGGGTGGCAGCCGCTCTGGACCACTCTCCCTGAAGCATCAAAATCGTGCCATGAATTAATCCGCTGTCGCTGTGAGACAGGGTGCACTGGATGGTGCAAGTGTGCCAAAGTTGCACTTAAGTGCACTGATCTGTGCTTTTGTTCCCCTCATGTCTTCCCTTATATCCCCTTATGTCTTCCCTTGTCTTTATATCCCCTCGTGTCCTCCCTTATATCCCCTCATGTCCTCCCTTATATCCCCTCGTGTCCTCCCTTATATTCCCTCATGTCCTCCCTTATATCCCCTCATGTCCTCCCTTATATCCCCTTGTGTCCTCCCTTATATCCCCTCATGTCCTCCCTTATATCCCCTCATGTCCTCCCTTATATCCCCTTGTGTCCTCCCTTATATCCCCTCATGTCCTCCCTTATATCCCCTCATGTCCTCCCTTATATCCCCTCATGTCCTCCCTTATATCCCCTTGTGTCCTCCCTTATATCACCTTATGTCCTCCCTTATATCCCCTTGTGTCCTCCCTTATATCCCCTCATGTCCTCCCTTATATCCCCTCATGTCCTTCTTTATATCCCCTAATGTCCTCCCTTATATCCCCGTGTGTCCTCCCTTATATCCCCTCATGTCCTCCCTTATATCCCCTCGTGTCCTCCCTTATATCCCCTCATGTCCTTCTTTATATCCCCTAATGTCCTCCCTTATATCCCCTCGTGTCCTCCCTTATATCCCCTCATGTCCTCCCTTATATCCCCTCGTGTCCTCCCTTATATCCCCTCATGTCCTCCCTTATATCCCCTTGTGTCCTCCCTTATATCCCCTCATGTCCTCCCTTATATCCCCTCATGTCCTCCCTTATATCCCCTCATGTCCTCCCTTATATCCCCTTATGTCTTCCCTTATATCCCCTTATGTCTTCCCTTGTCTTTATATCCCCTCGTGTCCTCCCTTATATCCCCTCATGTCCTCCCTTATATCCCCTCATGTCCTCCCTTATATCCCCTCATGTCCTCCCTTATATCCCCTCATGTCTTCCTTATATCCCCTCATGTCTTCCCTTGTCTTTCGTCGGTTTGTCGTTAGTTTGTTAGTTGTGTGTACTTTGAGTTCTGTGTACAATTTTGTTTTGGAAATTAAGCACCTTTTTGCATCCTTTGCCTGCCTATGTCTGCATAGTGTGTACTACTCCTCTACACTAACCATAACAATAGTGTCAAAATGGAAGCAAAGTTTCATGTAATCATGTAATTTCAATGTAATCTGACCTTGACTTTGACCTAATTGCATTTTCTTGAATTCTGGCAATCTCAAAAGTATCACCAAATGAATGGGCATCGCTAACTTAGTTGGAAAGGACACCTAAAGTGTTTTTCTACTCTGTTTGGTTCCAAAATTAAGCGTGTTTTAACATTAGACACGGTGGACTGGCGGTCATCTTGACTTTGACCTCTCCCGGGCCTCTGGGGTCAAATCTGACTTCCCTCCACATCTGAAAATAAACCTTATGGTATGTACTAACTATGGTAGAAATGTCATGCTTTCTTCAAAAAGTGCACAATTATTGTGCTAAGCCGCTCTACTACTAAATTTCGTTGTTTGGTACCTGTACTGTAGCAATGACAATAAAGACCATTCATTCATTCATTCATATTAGGAGTGTTTTGGGTGATATCTTTGTTCCTACATACTAGAAGAAATATCTTAGCAATATCGTAGCAAATGACCCGAGCCGTTTTTAATGTTTCAGAAGCTGCTGTGTAAACATAATTGATATTAACATTAAAAAATACCTATTCATGAAAGCTTTGGTTCCAAGGATATGCAGTTTAACCAATACAGGATGCCATTTATGTAATTTAGGCAAGTCTGACCGAGCTAATTCCACCCTAAGTGTTGTTTTCTATGTTTCTAGGTTAATTGGCCCTAACCATGCCATTATTAGTCAAAGCTGGAAAAACAGATAGGAAATCAATCCCAAACATTATATTTCTCATTCCAGTGTCTTCTTGTTCTTTTTGGTTGCAGGTACCACAGGGTTCCTCTGGGGCTTGGCTTTGGTCTTGGTTGGTTTAGCTTTGGCCTTTACAAGTTTGGCTTTCACTTTGGCCTCCTTGAGGACACTTGGTTTGCGTTTGCTCGATTTGGGGGCTTTGGGGTTCTTGAGGGGCTTGCCAGGAGGGGCACTCTCCTCTGGACAGCTCTTGAAGGCGTGGACGTCTCTCACACTTTGGCCCGAGAGCTCAGGAGGGTGACCACAGGTGGCTGTTACCTTCAGGGTGACATTCTCCATCCACCTGACGAGAGAAGGAGGGCACAGTGGTTAGGGCCAGAGAGAGAAGGAGAGCACAGTGGTTAGGGCCAGAGAGAGAGAGAGAGAAGGAGGGCACAGTGGTCAGGGCCAGAGAGAGAGAAGGAGAGCACAGTGGTTAGGGCCAGAGAGAGAGAGAAGGAGAGCACAGTGGTTAGGGCCAGAGAGAGAGAGAGGAGAGCACAGTGGTTAGGGCCAGAGAGAGAGAGGAGAGCACAGTGGTTAGGGCCAGAGAGAGAGAGAGAGAGAGAGGAGCGCACAGTGGTTAGGGCCAGAGAGAGAGAGAGAAGGAGAGCACAGTGGTTAGGGCCAGGGCCAGAGAGAGAGTGGGTGTGTTCTTATTTATTTTATTTTATTTAACCAGGAGGTCCCTTGAGATTAAAATCTCTTTTTTCGAGACCTGACCAGGATAGCACACCAGTACAAGTACAAGCCTACAAAATTGGAGAAAAACCATAATAAAAATGGGACAACAGATATATATTATAAAATCCATTTTAGGAATAGCATGTTACACAATTCTTAATCAGAGCTTTGAACTCTCCCAGTGAGACAAGATTTTTAAGATGTAGTGTGTTCTGGAGGTTATTCCATGACCAGGTTATTAAGCTGTAGTGTGTTAGAGCAACCCTCTAGTGGCTTTGTAAATAGAGATGTACCAGTGATGCTGTGTCCTTAGGCTTAATGAAGGCCAGGAAACCAGATCGTAGAGTACATAGTGATGTGTACGGGACAATGAGTTGGATAAAAAGTGAGTGTAGAGAACTGTGTCTAAGCTGTCTCAACAGGCCTAGCCAGGTCAACTCATGCCAGTGAAGCTATGGCACTGGCAACCAGTTGTATGCCTAGGTTGTGTTCAGAAGGGTGACATGTTCAGGATGGTAAAGATACTGTCAGGTATGTTGCCACCCAGAATGACATGATACTGTAGCTAAAGGGTAGTGTGCTGCATGTATCTCAAAAGCCAGTGTTGTTTTCAGTGATGAAACAATTCATTCCAAAGAAACTTTATTTAACAACTTCCATTTCAGCAAATGTGTTACATTCCTAATAGACAAGCAACATTCTCAAGAAATAGCTTGAAAACCCCCACTTGTTTTCAAGAATGACATATGGATTATAGTAGTTCACACCATTCACAAGGCTGTTGGAACATTGAGATTTATTTATAATTAACAACAACATTGCAAATTCAACTTAAAAAAGGTTTTCCCGCTAGCCTAAAACAGTGACATGGGGAAAATGGGGGTAGATGTCTTTTCAGATTTGTCATTAAGTGGATCACACAAAGGGTAACAACAGTAAGGATGAAACTTGAGGAAGCCCAACCAATGGTCCAAAGTTTTTCCCCTAGTGTCCATGTCTGCATGAGAGAGAGACGAGGGAGAGATTCAGTCAATCAACACAAGACTCAACCACAATCAAAAATTAATGAGTAGCAATTACATTACACTTCAGGATATAGGTATTATTATAGGTAATAATAATAATAATAATAATAATAATAGGTATTATTATTCCACAATCCACAGGCCCCCCCCCACCCTACAACACCATTTACAATCTATTTTCTCAGATAGATTACGAAAAGGGATTATACTCACTTTTGAAACTCCCACGCCCTGTTGTCTAGAGGGCACACCTGTCTGGTCTTGAGCCAACGGGAGATACAGTGAAAATGGAAAGCATGCTGATGGAGAGAAAAAATAAATATATGCATTTCAGAAAATCAACTGCAACTCTGACAATATACAGTACACTCTTTGTACTGTGATCATCTAAGTGGATACTGTAGTATCAAACGACTATTTCTAAGCAGAAAAATATGAATGTAATGGTCAAGTACAGTGCTTGATGTGGCATCGTTCCCTCTACGGGACAATCTGTGATCAGTTTGAGCATATCTGCAAAACCATTAAGTCTCACTCACATTGCAGACTCCCCAGGCTACTGTGCACTCCTCAGAGGTGGCAGAGGCCTGGTTTGCCTGGCACTCTATGCCTACAGGGATACAAGTCGTGTTAGAACGTCATCCACTTATTTTAGGTCAGCCCTGTACAGTCAAATATACTATCTATTGAATACTCACAGAGATCCCTAATGTGATTCCTACAGATAGCACAGTTGTCCAGCACAATGTCCCAGGCCCAAAGTGCCACTGCATTCCACTGTCGAAAAGAATAGTCAGAGTAAATAAGTGACATTCAAGTACAATCACTACGAACCACAGTAAGTTGGCCTGGAAAATTTGAAATGCATGATGTTTGTGAGTTGTTTTGTGGGGATATGTTATGACAGGCAAGTAATAAATGACAAATTAAACGTATATCTGGGCCCAATCGTTCAAAATTGTTTATCTGGATCAGAATACTTGGGAGTTTTCACTTCCAATGATGTCAAGAACCACAAGTGTGTAATCACCTCTCCTAAAGGGCTTGTTGCCTGCTTGGGTGTTTTTTTTTGTTTCGCTTCAGCATGGTCCTTAAGAGTCATAATCTTCATTTCACTTGCTCTGTGGTCCTCTTTTGGCCAGACTCAATGGTATTCACATTCTGGGTTAGGGTTAGGGGTCATTTCAACCCAAATGTTTTTTTTCTTCTTTTTGTTAGTCACTTCTCTACCCTTACTAGAATTAAAACTTGCTACTACTACTACTTCCTAATACTGAGGCACACCCTCCAGCAGTGTGTGGGTTTCTGCAACAGTGAAATTAGGTCCTTTGAGTCCATGGTTCCACCTCTTTGGTGTAGTGAACATAGAGTTTATAGGCCTTGGCCTTGCCATTGAACAAGCCAAAGCACATCTGCTAATTGATGTTTAATGGGTGTGTGTTTGAAAGGACCAATTACATAGCCATCTCATTCAGCCTTTCTCAGAGGAATTACAGAGAGGCACTGACATGGCAGGTACTGTCCATTGCCACCACCGTTTTGGTAGGAAAGGATACCATCAAAGGGTAATAGGTAGCCTAATGTCTACTTTATCACTATAACAGTTAAACAAGTCAACTGCAAAATATAAATGAATGTACAGTACCAGTCAAACGTTTAGACACTTAAATTGAATAGGAAAGTGTATCCAAACTTTTGACTGGTACTGTATATTACGGTTTATTGCAGGCAGTTAAGTGATATCTAGCCATGACCATACTGCCTAATCGCATTTTGGGCCTATTGATTAAGGCAAGTAGCTATCCAGCTAGCAGCTATTTGCCATTGATTTTCGCAAAATGTCAGTGCTTCTACATGTTTTATACATATTTTTGCCTAATCACGTTAGATTTCGCTGACTAGTGAGTTTAGTTTTGTAGTCTAGATTGTTAAGCAAACGGTTAGCTAGCTAGCACCCACACAATTCAGTGAAACGCAGACTCATCATCCGTCATAATGAAGAGTCATTGTCTCTATTTAGCTCCTCCCGCTAGCAAGCTCCTCCCGCTAGCAAGTGCGGGCTTCCTGTTACCTAGGTAATCAAGTCATCAAGTTTGCTATAATAATAATACTAGCATTTAGATGTTATTAAACTCCATTATATTGTGTTTAAAAACAGATAGATTCTCTACGTTTTTCACTTCAAAGCGTTTCTTGCTTGCTCCGCTGTTTGTGCCACTTGTGTCAACATCCATAGCTGCCGCCATCTTATAGGTATAGTGCAGGTGTAGTGCTGAAACAAACAAATTTCAAATTTCAAGCCTGCAAACTGCGACACTAACCCCCCGGTTGTGTTCCCGGTCAAATCTGACCGAGAGCAACTTTCATCAATCATAAATATTGTGTTTTACATTTGATTGCCTCAAGGCCTTATGATATCCTCCACACTAGGCATTTGAACATATACAATTGCTGACTAACCACTGGCATTGAATTTCGAGGTTTTAGTCAACTTTGTAACATCGGTGGGGTTTCTGGTCAAAAATGACCGCCATAGTAAATTAATGGATAACACAAGTTGTAACAAGCTACAACATTCCAGGATGTATCAGACCTGTTCAAATCCCTCATATATAAAGTTTGACACATTTCAAACTAAACAATTAGGTGTTTGTTATGGGAACCCTTCTCTTTCCCGTGCTTATATGCCCATCCAGTTATTCAGATTAACCAATAGTCTACATTGTTTATGCCTCATCAAATTTTGCACAGTATATGTTGAGATGTTGAAGAACTGATCCAATGTGTTGTTTGGCAGAGATATATAGAGTTTCAGGGTGTAACTGGCCTTCTTATTTGAAATTCTCAAAAACGGAAATGAAATATTCAATTTCTACTGTGTATTTAGTCACATTACAGTAATTTGGTCATATCTATGTTCATTTTTTAACATCTCACAGGTCTCAGCTTTCACCAAGTACCAAATTTTGCAAATTTGACTATGTAGTTTTGGAGATATGAAGCAGTTAATCAGACCGGTCTAATTAGACCGGGAACACCAATGATGGGGGGGGGGCAAACATGAACACAACCGGAGGGTTAAATGAATGTGCAATAACACCATGTGCAATATGACAACCCTCGGGTACATAAGGTTCAGAGAATAGGAAATGTTAGAATAGGTATAGCATAGCATAGAGTACAGCACAGTGTTTTATTTGTACAGTATAGTATAGTGGATAGTGTACATAGCCTTTATTTATGTAAACCAGCTCCTTTCCCCTCTTTTTTTTTTTTTTTCTTCTTTTCTTTCCTCGCACCAGGGGAGCCACCCCTCCCAAATTTCGTTGTTTGGTACCTGTACTATATCAATGACAATAAAGACCATTCATTCATTCATTCATTCATTGATCTGATAGTATCAAATTTATGCCATCAGGTGGAAATATATGGTATTACACCATGGACTCGATTGCACAGCTAAACCCTATTTTTCAATGAAAGTATACTATAGTCACACAAGTATCGTTAACCCTGTGAGACCCAAGCAATGATCAAAATGACAAGAAAATAAAGAAAAGTCTGATAAAGAAAATAAATCCACTTTCTGAATCTCGGGTTTGTATAACAATTTTCCAGAAATGTTGGAAAAATTAGTGGGATACAAATTATGGGGTATGAAAATACAGAATGCTTTAAAAATCCTATAACATATGACACATATAACACAATAAGACATATTTTATCAATAATTAGAATATTGAACACTCCAAATGTAGTGCGGTTGAAGAAGTTTGGCATGGAGTTGAAAACCCTGCGGGCCTTCTACAGAGGCACAACCGAGAGTATACTGACTGGGTGCATCACTGCCTGGCAGGGCAACTGCACTGCCCTCAACCGCAGAGTGCTACAGAGGGTGGTGGGGACAGCCGAGCGCATCACTGGATGTGAGCTTCCGTCCATCCAGGATATATAGGACAAACGGTGTGTCAGCAAAGCCCGGAGGATCATCAAAGATCCCAGCCACAGCCTGTTCGAACCAATGCGTCCAAAAGGCGAGGCCTCTTCCGGAGGCTCAGGGCCAAAACTCAGAGGCTAACCGACAGCTACTTCCCCCAGGCGTTCAAGCTCATGAACAAGCCCACTGTAGACAATTGACTATCATTTCCAAGCACACCACATGTATACGAACTACGTGAACCTTAAGCTCACAGCCACTTTACTATTGAACTATCCATTATTACTTGTTGCACCACTAGTGTATCCTGTCTTACCTGTACTATTGTCACTTTTAACTTGTATTATGCCTATTGCCTTATTGTCTGCAAATAGTCCAGATACTGATAACTATATCCTGTCTTATTATTCTTTGTCACTTATGTCCTGTACTACTGTTATTTTTGTTTTATCTTGAATTATGCCTATTGCCTTATGTCTTGTGTTGCAATGTCAGGAACCGAAGCCTAAGAATTTTACTGTCTTACTCTTGTGTAATGTGATGTAACAATAAACTTGAAACTAGTGTGTAATGTCAAAATCATAAAATAACATGAACATTTCAAAAAGAGAAACTTCTAGAAATATTTGGACAGTGACACAATTTCCATCAAGATGCAATTGAAGTGCAGACTTTCAGCTTTAATTCAAGGGGTTGAACTAAAATATTGTATGAACCCCTATTTTCAGGGGTTCAAATGTAATTGGACAAATCAAAATAATCATAAATAAAATGTTCCTTTTTAATAAATGTCGAGAATCATGTGGCCTTACGGCAACTGTCTTCAGTTGTTGTTTGTTTGTAGGTCTTTCTGCCTTTATTTTTGTCAAGTGAAATGCATGCTTGATCGGGTTGAAATCAGGTGATTGACTCAGGTGATTGACTCGGCCATTGCAGAATATTCCACTTCTTTGCCTTAAAAAACTCCAGGGCTGCTTATGCAGTATGTTTTGGGTCATTTCCATCTATATTGTGAAGCGCCAACCAATCAACTTTGCTACATTTGGCTGAATCTGAGCAAACAGTATTTTTTCTTTACCATATAAAAGATCCTGTGATCATCCACCATGTTGTCTTCCATGGACGTCCAGACCTCTTTGTGGTGCCGAGCTCACCAGTGTTCTTTTTTTTCTCAGAATGTACCAAACTGTTGATTTGGAATGGATCTTTTGTTTTGCAGCCTAAGGATGGTCTGTTTCATTTGTATTGAGGGTGCTGTTGATTGTAAGTCGATTTGGAGTAAGGCATCTAAATGGCTAAATGCCAAAAATGTCAAATGTAAAAATGTCTGTTGACCACATGCTGTGTGTATAC
The DNA here is from genome assembly GCF_963989245.1 of Nansenia antarctica. Taxonomy (NCBI): domain Eukaryota; kingdom Metazoa; phylum Chordata; class Actinopteri; order Argentiniformes; family Microstomatidae; genus Nansenia; species Nansenia antarctica. The sequence continues at coordinate 74,469,497 of NC_137675.1, forward strand.
AGCAACAGCTTCCAAATGCAAATGCCACACTTGGCATTAACTCAGACCTTTTACCTGCTTAATTGATAAAGAAATAATGATGGAATAGCTCAACACAGGTCCATGTTTTGGTCCCTTGAAAAAGGGTACATATTAAAGAGCTGTAATTCCTAAACCCTTCCTACAATTTGGATATGAATACCCTTACCCTAAAGCTGAGAGTCTGCACTTTAAGCCCATAAACAGCTAAAATGACAAAAATGTGTCCAAATATATGTGGGCCTATAACTGTTCTTCTCAAAAGTAGCACTCTTGCTTTTGAAACATTTATTTGCTCACTTCTGCAGAATTTTGGTAGGAATCTGATTTGCGTATCATTAATGAATCTATCCCTATGGTCACCCTTCAGGACCACAGTTTTGCAACATTAACATAACTGCCTAACTTATAGTACAGCGGCTAAGCTCTCATATTATGAGGAATTGTGCACTTTTTGAAGAAAGCATGACATTTCTACCATAGTTAGTACATACCATAAGGTTTATTTTCAGATGTGGAGGGAAGTCAGATTTGACCCCAGAGGCCCGGGAGAGGTCAAATTCAAGATGGCCGCCAGGCCCTGTGTCTAATGTTCAAACACGCTTAATTTTGGAACCAAACAGAGTAGAAAAACACTTTAGGTGTCCTTTCCAACTAAGTTAAGGATGCCTATTCATTTGGTGATACTTTTGAGATTGCCAGAATTCAAGAAAATGCATTTAGTTCAAGGTCTATGTAAAACTTTACCTCAGAAAACACAATTAGTTGTTCTCTTTTATTTATGAACTCTGTATTTATGAAAAAAATACTTTTTTATTGCCCTGCATTATTCAGTTATTAGTTATTATTTACTGGGATGTGTGGTTATTTTATTTATTCCTGCTAAGCACAGCGTTATCAGCAGATGGCCCTCTAGGGCACCAGTAGCTAACGCCAGTAGAGTAGAAGACAGTACACTCCGTGATAGTGCAGTATGCACGAGACAGAGAGCACTTCTGACTAAATATCAACAGGTTAATATAACAAGTAAAATGACTTACTATGAACAGACAATATTAGTACACTTGAGTAAAGCCTTAGTTCCTAACTGTAACATTCAAAGACATTGAATTTGATTATAGCCGGGAATGCGTTTGCTAGCTAGCTATGGCAGCGCTGATCAAAATAATTCTGCTAGATAAACTAGTGTAGGTCTGTTATTAGTCTTTTTATTACTGGTTTCAAAGCAAGTTTCAGAATAAGAGTCATAGTACCGAAATGTTGTAGTAAATACATTTTTGATTGGACAACACCTGTCACGCAAACACTTCCAAAGAACAAGTTGCCACTGTTCAGTAGGCCACCTGTCAAGATAAGGTCAAAAGACAAGGGACAACTTGCAGTACTGAAGAGTGACTGTGGTCTCTTTTCAAGGCTGTACATCTCCTGTCAAACACGAGATGGAGACATCCAACATTTCTTCTCCCATGAAAACCAGGCAGCCCCACCAGCTCTGTCAACTGGAGGAAAACTTTGGGGTTAAAGCAGATCTACTTCGCTGCCTGGAGTCAGATCTGCTCGAAGACAATAGTGTGCCGGTGGCTGATGCAGTAATTCTCGATGGTGCAGCTGTGGTTCAAATGCTAAATCCTAGCACATCAAGAACATTTCAAGAGTATGGAGAAACAGTGTTTGCACCATACATCTCTGCTCAACTTCAGAAAAACACCCAAGTCAACCTTGTCTGGGATGTATACCTACCTGCCAGCCTGAAAGCCTCGTCCAGACAGAAGAGGGGAAAGGGCAGCAGGAAAAGGGTGGCTCCTCCTACTGTGATGCCTAAGAACTGGATGGACTTCCTTCGATGCAATGAGAACAAAACCGAGTTGTTTTCTTTCCTGTCACGCAAAGCTGTTCATCTACCTCTAGCACAGGGCAAGGAACTGTATGCAACAGATGGAACTGGAGTCTTCTGCTCTCCTGCTGAGTCATGCTTGGCCTGCCTTGCCCCATGTTCGCTAAACGAGTGCGACACTCGTCTACTTCTGCATGTGGCAGATGCTGTGCAGAAAGGTTGTAAGAAGGTGACCATACGTACCGTTGATACTGATGTGGTGGTACTGGCTGTGGCTTCATTCAGCAAAATAGCTCCTGATGAGCTGTGGGTTGCCTTTGGTGTCGGGTCAAGCTTACGGTACATAGCTGTTCACCAAATGGTTGCCACAAGGAATCCTACACAGTGCCAGACTCTAACAGTCTTTCACGATTTCACTGGGTGTGACACTGTCTCTGCATTCGCTGGCCGAGGAAAGAAGACTGCCTGGGAGACTTGGAAGTCTTTCCCAGAGGTCAATGATGCTTTCCATGAACTCCTGTGCATGCCAAGTGAGGTCAGTGAAGAATCAAAGTTACTGCTAGAACGATTTGTGGTGCTGATGACCGAACCAGTGAGAGCACGGAGGTGAATGATGCCAGGAAACAGCTCTTCACACAGAAGTCCAGAACTTTAGAGAACATTCCTCCAACCCAGGCAGCCCTCAAAGAGCACTTCAAGCGCACTTGCTACCAGGCCAACTGTTGGAACCAGGTACTGGTCCTGGATCCAGAGATGCCAGAGCCATCTGACTGGGGCTTGGACAAGGGAAAGAACTGGGTGGCAGCCGCTCTGGACCACGCTCCCTGAAGCATCAAAATCGTGCCATGAATTAATCCGCTGTCGCTGTGAGACAGGGTGCACTGGATGGTGCAAGTGTGCCAAAGTTGCACTTAAGTGCACTGATCTGTGCTTTTGTTCCCCTCATGTCTTCCCTTATATCCCCTTATGTCTTCCCTTGTCTTTATATCCCCTCGTGTCCTACCTTATATCCCCTCATGTCCTCCCTTATATCCCCTTGTGTCCTCCCTTATATCCCCTCATGTCCTCCCTTATATCCCCTCATGTCCTCCCTTATATCCCCTTGTGTCCTCCCTTATATCCCCTCATGTCCTCCCTTATATCCCCTTATGTCCTCCCTTATATCCCCTTGTGTCCTCCCTTATATCCCCTCATGTCCTCCCTTATATCCCCTCATGTCCTCCCTTATATCCCCTCATGTCCTTCCTTATATCCCCTCGTGTCCTCCCTTATATCCCCTTGTGTCCTCCCTTATATCCCCTCATGTCCTCCCTTATATCCCCTCATGTCCTCCCTTATATCCCCTCATGTCCTCCCTTATATCCCCTCATGTCCTCCCTTATATCCCCTCATGTCCTCCCTTATATCCCCTTATGTCCTCCCTTATATCCCCTTGTGTCCTCCCTTATATCCCCTCATGTCCTCCCTTATATCCCCTCGTGTCCTCCCTTATATCCCCTTGTGTCCTCCCTTATATCCCCTCATGTCCTCCCTTATATCCCCTCATGTCCTCCCTTATATCCCCTTGTGTCCTCCCTTATATCCCCTCATGTCCTCCCTTATATCCCCTCGTGTCCTCCCTTATATCCCCTCATGTCCTCCCTTATATCCCCTCATGTCCTCCCTTATATCCCCTCATGTCCTTCTTTATATCCCCTCATGTCCTCCCTTATATCCCCTTGTGTCCTCCCTTATATCCCCTCATGTCCTCCCTTATATCCCCTCATGTCCTCCCTTATATCCCCTCATGTCCTCCCTTATATCCCCTCATGTCTTCCCTTATATCCCCTCATGTCTTCCCTTGTCTTTCGTCGGTTTGTCGTTAGTTTGTTAGTTGTGTGTACTTTGAGTTCTGTGTACAATTTTGTTTTGGAAATTAAGCACCTTTTTGCATCCTTTGCCTGCCTATGTCTGCATAGTGTGTACTACTCCTCTACACTAACCATAACAATAGTGTCAAAATGGAAGCAAAGTTTCATGTAATCATGTAATTTCAATGTAATTTGACCTTGACTTTGACCTAATTGCATTTTCTTGAATTCTGGCAATCTCAAAAGTATCACCAAATGAATGGGCATCCCTAACTTAGTTGGAAAGGACACCTAAAGTGTTTCTCTACTCTGTTTGGTTCCAAAATTAAGCGTGTTTTAACATTAGACACGGTGGACTGGCGGTCATCTTGACATTGACCTCTCCCGGGCCTCTGGGGTCAAATCTGACTTCCCTCCGCATCTGAAAATAAACCTTATGGTATGTACTTAACTATGGTAGAAATGTCATGCTTTCTTCAAAAAGTGCACAATTATTGTGCTAAGCCGCTCTACTATTAGGAGTGTTTTGGGTGATATCTTTGTTCCTACATACTAGAAGAAATATCTTAGCAATATCGTAGCAAATGACCGGAGCCGTTTTTAATGTTTCAGAAGCTGCTGTGTAAACATAATTGATATTAACATTAAAAAATACCTATTCATGAAAGCTTTGGTTCCAAGGATATGCCGTTTAACCAATACAGGATGCCATTTAGGTAATTTAGGCAAGTCTGACAGAGCTAATTCCACCCTAAGTGTTGTTTTCTATGTTTCTAGGTTCATTGGCCCTAACCATGCCATTATTAGTCAAAGCTGGAAAAACAGATAGGAAATCAATCCCAAACATTATATTTCTCATTCCAGTGTCTTCTTGTTCTTTTTGGTTGCAGGTACTACAGGGTTCCTCTGGGGCTTGGCTTTGGTCTTGGTTGGTTTAGCTTTGGCCTTTACAAGTTTGGCTTTCACTTTGGCCTCCTTGAGGACACTTGGTTTGCGTTTGCTCGATTTGGGGGCTTTGGGGTTCTTGAGGGGCTTGCCAGGAGGGGCACTCTCCCCTGGACAGCTCTTGAAGGCGTGGACGTCTCTCACACTCTGGCCCGAGAGCTCAGGAGGGTGACCACAGGTGGCTCTTACCTTCAGGGTGACATTCTCCATCCACCTGACGAGAGAAGGAGGGCACAGTGGTTAGGGCCAGAGAGAGAAGGAGAGCACAGTGGTTAGGGCCAGAGAGAGAGAGAGAGAGAAGGAGGGCACAGTGGTCAGGGCCAGAGAGAGAGAAGGAGAGCACAGTGGTTAGGGCCAGAGAGAGAGAAGGAGAGCACAGTGGTTAGGGCCAGAGAGAGAGAGAGAGAGAGAGAGAGAGAGAGAGAGAGAGAGAGAGGAGAGCACAGTGGTTAGGGCCAGAGAGAGAGAGGAGAGCACAGTGGTTAGGGCCAGAGAGAGAGAGAGAGAGAGAGAGAGAAGGAGAGCACAGTGGTTAGGGCCAGAGAGAGAGAGAGAGAGAGAGAGAGAGAGAGAGAGAGAGAGAGAGAGAGAGAGAGAGAAGGAGAGCACAGTGGTTAGGGCCAGAGAGAGAGAGAGAGAGAGAAGGAGAGCACAGTGGTTAGGGCCAGGGCCAGAGAGAGAGTGGGTGTGTTCTTATTTATTTTATTTTATTTAACCAGGAGGTCCCTTGAGATTAAAATCTCTTTTTTCGAGACCTGGCCAGGATAGCACATCAGTACAAGTACAAGCCTACACAATTGGAGAAAAACCATAATAAAAATGGGACAACAGATATATATTATAAAATCCATTTTAGGAATAGCATGTTACACAATTCTTAATCAGAGCTTTGAACTCTCCCAGTGAGACAAGATTTTTAAGATGTAGTGTGTTCTGGAGGTTATTCCATGACCAGGTTATTAAGCTGTAGTGTGTTAGAGCAACCCTCTAGTGGCTTTGTAAATAGAGATGTACCAGTGATGCTGTGTCCTTAGGCTTAATGAAGGCCAGGAAACCAGATCGTAAAGTACATAGTGATGTGTACGGGACAATGAGTTGGATATAAAGTGTAGAGAACTGTGTCTAAGCTGTCTCAACAGGCCTAGCCAGGTCAACTCATGCCAGTGAAGCTATGGCACTGGCAACCAGTTGTATGCCTAGGTTGTGTTCAGAAGGGTGACATGTTCAGGATGGTAAAGATACTGTCAGGTATGTTGCCACCCAGAATGACATGATACTGTAGCTAAAGGGTAGTGTGCTGCATGTATCTCAAAAGCCAGTGTTGTTTTCAGTGATGAAACAATTCATTCCAAAGAAACTTTATTTAACAACTTCCATTTCAGCAAATGTGTAACATTCCTAATAGACAAGCAACATTCTCAAGAAATAGCTTGAAAACCCCCACTTGTTTTCAAGAATGACATATGGATTATAGTAGTTCACACCATTCACAAGGCTGTTGGAACATTGAGATTTATTTATAATTTACAACAACATTGCAAATTCAACTTAAAAAGGTTTTCCCGCTAGCCTAAAACAGTGACATGGGGAAAATGGGGGTAGATGTCTTTTCAGATTTTACAATTTACCATTTAAAATTTTACAATTTACAACAACATTGCAAATTCAACTTAAAAAGGTTTTCCCGCTAGCCTAAAACAGTGACATGGGGAAAATGGGGGTAGATGTCTTTTCAGATTTTACAATTTACAATTTAAAATTGTACAATTTACAACAACATTGCAAATTCAACTTAAAAAGGTTTTCCCGCTAGCCTAAAACAGTGACATGGGGAAAATGGGGGTAGATGTCTTTTCAGATTTGTCATTAAGTGGATCACACAAAGGGTAACAACAGTAAGGATGAAACTTGAGGAAGCCCAACCAATGGTCCAAAGTTTTTCCCCTAGTGTCCATGTCTGCATGAGAGAGAGACGAGGGAGAGATTCAGTCAATCAACACAAGACTCAACCACAATCAAAAATTAATGAGTAGCAATTACATTACACTTCAGGATATAGGTATTATTATAGGTAATAATAATAATAATAATAATAATAATAATAATAATAGGTATTATTATTCCACAATCCACAGGCCCCCCCCACCCTACAACACCATTTACAATCTATTTTCTCAGATAGATTACGAAAAGGGATTATACTCACTTTTGAAACTCCCACGCCCTGTTGTCTAGAGGGCACACCTGTCTGGTCTTGAGCCAACGGGAGATACAGTGAAAATGGAAAGCATGCTGATGGAGAGAAAAAATAAATATATGCATTTCAGAAAATCAACTGCAACTCTGACAATATACAGTACACTCTTTGTACTGTGATCATCTAAGTGGATACTGTAGTATCAAACGACTATTTCTAAGCAGAAAAATATGAATGTAATGGTCAAGTACAGTGCTTGATGTGGCATCGTTCCCTCTACGGGACAATCTGTGATCAGTTTGAGCATATCTGCAAAACCATTAAGTCTCACTCACATTGCAGACTCCCCAGGCTACTGTGCACTCCTCAGAGGTGGCAGAGGCCTGGTTTGCCTGGCACTCTATGCCTACAGGGATACAAGTCGTGTTAGAACGCCATCCACTTATTTTAGGTCAGCCCTGTACAGTCAAATATACTATCTATTGAATACTCACAGAGATCCCTAATGTGATTCCTACAGATAGCACAGTTGTCCAGCACAATGTCCCAGGCCCAAAGTCCCACTGCATTCCACTGTCGAAAAGAATAGTCAGAGTAAATAAGTGACATTCAAGTACAATCACTACGAACCACAGTAAGTTGGCCTGGAAAATTTGAAATGCATGATGTTTGTGAGTTGTTTTGTGGGGATATGTTATGACAGGCAAGTAATAAATGACAAATTAAACGTATATCTGGGCCCAATCGTTCAAAATTGTTTATCTGGATCAGAATACTTGGGAGTTTTCACTTCCAATGATGTCAAGAACCACAAGTGTGTAATCACCTCTCCTAAAGGGCTTGTTGCCTGCTTGGGTGTTTTTTTTTGTTTTGCTTCAGCATGGTCCTTAAGATTCATAATCTTCATTTCACTTGCTCTGTGGTCCTCTTTTGGCCAGACTCAATGGTATTCACATTCTGGGTTAGGGTTAGGGGTCATTTCAACCCAAATGTTTTTTTCTTCGTTTTGTTAGTCACTTCTCTACCCTTACTAGAATTAAAACTTGCTACTAATACTACTTCCTAATACTGAGGCACACCCTCCAGCAGTGTGTGGGTTTCTGCAACAGTGAAATTAGGTCCTTTGAGTCCATGGTTCCACCTCTTTGGTGTAGTGAACATAGAGTTTATAGGCCTTGGCCTTGCCATTGAACAAGCCAAAGCACATCTGCTAATTGATGTTTAATGGGTGTGTGTTTGAAAGGACCAATTACATAGCCATCTCATTCAGCCTTTCTCAGAGGAATTACAGAGAGGCACTGACATGGCAGGTACTGTCCATTGCCACCACCGTTTTGGTAGGAAAGGATACCATCAAAGGGTAATAGGTAGCCTAATGTCTACTTTATCACTATAACAGTTAAACAAGTCAACTGCAAAATATAAATGAATGTACAGTACCAGTCAAACGTTTAGACACTTCAATTGAATAGGAAAGTGTATCCAAACTTTTGACTGGTACTGTATATTACGGTTTATTGCAGGCAGTTAAGTGATATCTAGCCATGACCATACTGCCTAATCGCATTTTGGGCCTATTGATTAAGGCAAGTAGCTATCCAGCTAGCAGCTATTTGCCATTGATTTTCGCAAAATGCCAGTGCTTCTACATGTTTTATACATATTTTTGCCTAATCACGTTAGATTTCGCTGACTAGTGAGTTTAGTTTTGTAGTCTAGATTGTTAAGCAAACGGTTAGCTAGCTATCACCCAAACAATTCAGTGAAACGCAGACTCATCATCCGTCATAATGAAGTCATTGTCTCGAGCTAGCTCCTCCCGCTAGCAAGCTCCTCCCGCTAGCAAGTGCGGGCTTCCTGTTACCTAGGTAATCAAGTCATCAAGTTTGCTATAATAATAATACTAGCATTTAGATGTTATTAAACTCCATTATATTGTGTTTAAAAACAGATAGATTCTCTACCATGGTCACTTCAAAGCGTTTCTTGCTTGCTCCGCTGTTTGTGCCACTTGTGTCAACATCCATAGCGGCCGCCATCTTATAGGTATAGTGCAGGTGTAGTGCTGAAACAAACAAATTTCAAATTTCAAGCCTGCAAACTGCGACACTAACCCTCCGGTTGTGTTCCCGGTCAAATCTGACCGAGAGCAACTTTCATCAATCATAAATATTGTGTTTTACATTTGATTGCCTCAAGGCCTTATGATATCCTCCACACTAGGCATTTGAACATATACAATTGCTGACTAACCACTGGCATTGAATTTCGAGGTTTTAGTCAACTTTGTAACATCGGTGGGGTTTCTGGTCAAAAATGACCGCCATAGTAAATTAATGGATAACACAAGTTGTAACAAGCTACAACATTCCAGGATGTATCAGACCTGTTCAAATCCCTCATATATAAAGTTTGACACATTTCAAACTAAACAATTAGGTGTTTGTTATGGGAACCGTTCTCTTTCCCGTGCTTATATGCCCATCCAGTTATTCAGATTAACCAATAGTCTACATTGTTTATGCCTCATCAAATTTTGCACAGTATGTTGAGATGTTGAAGAACTGATCCAATGTGTTGTTTGGCAGAGATATATAGAGTTTCAGGGTGTAACTGGCCATTTGAAATTCTCAAAAACGGAAATGAAATATTCAATTTCTACTGTGTATATAGTCACATTACAGTAATTTGGTCATATCTATGTTCATTTTTTAACATCTCACAGGTCTCAGCTTTCACCAAGTACCAAATTTAGCAAATTTGACTATGTAGTTTTGGAGATATGAAGCAGTTAATCAGACCGGTCTAATTAGACCGGGAACACCAATGATGGGGGGGCAAACATGAACACAACCGGAGGGTTAAATGAATGTGCAATAACACCATGTGCAATATGACAACCCTCGGGTACATAAGGTTCAGAGAATAGGAAATGTTAGAATAGGTATAGCATAGCATAGAGTACAGCACAGTGTTTTATTTGTACAGTATAGTATAGTGGATAGTGTACATAGCCTTTATTTATGTAAACCAGCTCCTTTCCCCTCTTTTTTTTTCTTTTTTTCTTTTTTCTTTCCTCGCACCAGGGGAGCCACCCCTCCCAAATTTCGTTGTTTGGTACCTGTACTATATCAATGACAATAAAGACCATTCATTCATTCATTCATTCATTGATCTGATAGTATCAAATGTATGCCATCTGGTGGACATATATGGTATTACACCATGGACTCCATTGCACAGCTAAACCCTATTTTTCAATGAAAGTATACTATAGTCACACAAGTATCGTTAACCCTGTGAGACCCAAGCAATGATCAAAATGACAAGAAAATAAAGAAAAGTCTGATAAAGAAAATAAATCCACTTTCTGAATCTCGGGTTTGTATAACAATTTTCCAGAAATGTTGGAAAAATTAGTGGGATACAAATTATGGGGTATGAAAATACAGAATGCTTTAAAAATCCTATAACATATGACACATATAACACAATAAGACATATTTTATCAATAATTAAAAATGTATTAATAATAAAATCAAGAATATTGAACACTCCAAATGTAGTGCGGTTGAAGAAGTTTGGCATGGAGTTGAAAACCCTGCGGGCCTTCTACAGAGGCACAACCGAGAGTATACTGACTGGGTGCATCACTGCCTGGCAGGGCAACTGCACTGCCCTCAACCGCAGAGTGCTACAGAGGGTGATGTGGACAGCCGAGCGCATCACTGGATGTGAGCTTCCGTCCATCCAGGATATATAGGACAAACGGTGTGTCAGCAAAGCCCGGAGGATCATCAAAGATCCCAGCCACAGCCTGTTCGAACCAATGCGTCCAAAAGGCGAGGCCTCTTCCGGAGGCTCAGGGCCAAAACTCAGAGGCTAACCAACAGCTACTTCCCCCAGGCGTTCAAGCTCATGAACAAGCCCACTGTAGACAATTGACTATCATTTCCAAGCACACCACATGTATACGAACTACGTGAACCTTAAGCTCACAGCCACTTTACTATTGAACTATCCATTATTACTTGTTGCACCACTAGTGTATCCTGTCTTACCTGTACTATTGTCACTTTTAACTTGTATTATGCCTATTGCCTTATTGTCTGCAAATTGTCCAGATACTGATAACTATATCCTGTCTTATTATTCTTTGTCACTTATGTCCTGTACTACTGTTATTTTTGTTTTATCTTGAATTATGCCTATTGCCTTATGTCTTGTGTTGCAATGTCAGGAACCGAAGCCTAAGAATTTTACTGTCTTACTCTTGTGTAATGTGATGTAACAATAAACTTGAAACTAGTGTGTAATGTCAAAATCATAAAATAACATGAACATTTCAAAAAGAGAAACTTCTAGAAATATTTGGACAGTGACACAATTTCCATCAAGATGCAATTGAAGTGCAGACTTTCAGCTTTAATTCAAGGGGTTGAACTAAAATATTGTATGAACCCCTATTTTCAGGGGTTCAAATGTAATTGGACAAATCAAAATAATCATAAATAAAATGTTCCTTTTTAATAAATGTCGAGAATCATGTGGCCTTACGGCAACTGTCTTCAGTTGTTGTTTGTTTGTAGGTCTTTCTGCCTTTATTTTTGTCAAGTGAAATGCATGCTTGATCGGGTTGAAATCAGGTGATTGACTCAGGTGATTGACTCTGCCATTGCAGAATATTCCACTTCTTTGCCTTAAAAAACTCCAGGGCTGCTTATGCAGTATGTTTTGGGTCATTTCCATCTATATTGTGAAGCACCATCCAATCAACTTTGCTACATTTGGCTGAATCTGAGCAAACAGTATTTTTTCTTTACCATATAAAAGATCCTGTGATCATCCACCATGTTGTCTTCCATGGACGTCCAGACCTCTTTGTGGTGCCGAGCTCACCAGTGTTCTTTTTTTTCTCAGAATGTACCAAACTGTTGATTTGGAATGGATCTTTTGTTTTGCAGCCTAAGGATGGTCTGTTTCATTTGTATTGAGGGTGCTGTTGATTGTAAGTCGATTTGGAGTAAGGCATCTAAATGGCTAAATGCCAAAAATGTCAAATGTAAAAATGTCTGTTGACCACATGCTGTGTGTATACAGCAACAGCTTCCAAATGCAAATGCCACACTTGGCATTAACTCAGACCTTTTACCTGCTTAATTGATAAAGAAATAATGATGGAATAGCTCAACACAGGTCCATGTTTTGGTCCCTTGAAAAAGGGTACATATTAAAGAGCTGTAATTCCTAAACCCTTCCTACAATTTGGATGTGAATACCCTTACCCTAAAGCTGAGAGTCTGCACTTTAAGCCCATAAACAGCTAAAATGACAAAAATGTGTCCAAATATATGTGGGCCTATAACTGTTCTTCTCAAAAGTAGCACTCTTGCTTTTGAAACATTTATTTGCTCACTTCTGCAGAATGTTGGTAGGAATCTGATTTGCGTATCATTAATGAATCTATCCCTATGGTCACCCTTCAGGACCACAGTTTTGCAACATTAACATAACTGCCTAACTTATAGTACAGCGGCTAAGCTCTCATATTATGAGGAATTGTGCACTTTTTGAAGAAAGCATGACATTTCTACCATAGTTAGTACATACCATAAGGTTTATTTTCAGATGTGGAGGGAAGTCAGATTTGACCCCAGAGGCCCGGGAGAGGTCAAATTCAAGATGGCCGCCAGGCCCTGTGTCTAATGTTCAAACACGCTTAATTTTGGAACCAAACAGAGTAGAAAAACACTTTAGGTGTCCTTTCCAACTAAGTTAAGGATGCCTATTCATTTGGTGATACTTTTGAGATTGCCAGAATTCAAGAAAATGCATTTAGTTCAAGGTCTATGTAAAACTTTACCTCAGAAAACACAATTAGTTGTTCTCTTTTATTTATGAACTCTGTATTTATGAAAAAAATCAAATTTTTATTGCCCTGCATTATTCAGTTATTAGTTATTATTTACTGGGATCATGGGATGTGTGGTTATTTTATTTATTCCTGCTAAGCACAGCGTTATCAGCAGATGGCCCTCTAGGGCACCAGTAGCTAACGCCAGTAGAGTAGAAGTCAGTACACTCCGTGATAGTGCAGTATGCACGAGACAGAGAGCACTTCTGACTAAATATCAACAGGTAAATATAACAAGTAAAATGACTTACTATGAACAGACAATATTAGTACACTTGAGTAAAGCCTTAGTTCCTAACTGTAACATGCAAAGACATTGAATTTGATTATAGCCGGGAATGAGTTTGCTAGCTAGCTATGGCAGCGCTGATCAAAATAATTCTGCTAGATAAACTAGTTTAGGTCTGTTATTAGTCTTTTTATTACTGGTTTCAAAGCAAGTTTCAGAATAAGAGTCATAGTACCGAAATGTTGTAGTAAATACATTTTTGATTGGACAACACCTGTCACGCAAACACTTCCAAAGAACAAGTTGCCACTGTTCAGTAGGCCACCTGTCAAGATAAGGTCAAAAGACAAGGGACAACTTGCAGTACTGAAGAGTGACTGTGGTCTCTTTTCAAGGCTGTACATCTCCTGTCAAACACGAGATGGAGACATCCAACATTTCTTCTCCCATGAAAACCAGGCAGCCCCACCAGCTCTGTCAACTGGAGGAAAACGTTGGGGTTAAAGCAGATCTACTTCGCTGCCTGGAGTCAGATCTGCTCGAAGACAATAGTGTGCCTGTGGCTGATGCAGTAATTCTCGATGGTGCAGCTGTGGTTCAAATGCTAAATCCTAGCACATCAAGAACATTTCAAGAGTATGGAGAAACAGTGTTTGCACCATACATCTCTGCTCAACTTCAGAAAAACACCCAAGTCAACCTTGTCTGGGATGTATACCTACCTGCCAGCCTGAAAGCCTCGTCCAGACAGAAGAGGGGAAAGGGCAGCAGGAAAAGGGTGGCTCCTCCTACTGTGATGCCTAAGAACTGGATGGACTTCCTTCGATGCAATGAGAACAAAACCGAGTTGTTTTCTTTCCTGTCACGCAAAGCTGTTCATCTACCTCTAGCACAGGGCAAGGAACTGTATGCAACAGATGGAACTGGAGTCTTCTGCTCTCCTGCTGAGTCATGCTTGGCCTGCCTTGCCCCATGTTCGCTAAACGAGTGCGACACTCGTCTACTTCTGCAAGTGGCAGATGCTGTGCAGAAAGGTTGTAAGAAGGTGACCATACGTACCGTTGATACTGATGTGGTGGTACTGGCTGTGGCTTCATTCAGCAAAATAGCTCCTGATGAGCTGTGGGTTGCCTTTGGTGTCGGGTCAAGCTTATGGTACATAGCTGTTCACCAAATGGTTGCCACAATGAATCCTACACAGTGCCAGACTCTAACAGTCTTTCACGATTTCACTGGGTGTGACACTGTCTCTGCATTCGCTGGCCGAGGAAAGAAGACTGCCTGGGAGACTTGGAAGTCTTTCCCAGAGGTCAATGATGCTTTCCATGAACTCCTGTGCATGCCAAGTGAGGTCAGTGAAGAATCAAAGTTACTGCTAGAACGATTTGTGGTGCTGATGACCGAACCAGTGAGAGCACGGAGGTGAATGATGCCAGGAAACAGCTCTTCACACAGAAGTCCAGAACTTTAGAGAACATTCCTCCAACCCAGGCAGCCCTCAAAGAGCACTTCAAGCGCACTTGCTACCAGGCCAACTGTTGGAACCAGGTACTGGTCCTGGATCCAGAGATGCCAGAGCCATCTGACTGGGGCTGGACAAAGGAAAGAACTGGGTGGCAGCCGCTCTGGACCACTCTCCCTGAAGCATCAAAATCGTGCCATGAATTAATCCGCTGTCGCTGTGAGACAGGGTGCACTGGATGGTGCAAGTGTGCCAAAGTTGCACTTAAGTGCACTGATCTGTGCTTTTGTTCCCCTCATGTCTTCCCTTATATCCCCTTATGTCTTCCCTTGTCTTTATATCCCCTCGTGTCCTCCCTTATATCCCCTCATGTCCTCCCTTATATCCCCTCGTGTCCTCCCTTATATCCCCTCATGTCCTCCCTTATATCCCCTCATGTCCTCCCTTATATCCCCTTGTGTCCTCCCTTATATCCCCTCATGTCCTCCCTTATATCCCCTCATGTCCTCCCTTATATCCCCTTGTGTCCTCCCTTATATCCCCTCATGTCCTCCCTTATATCCCCTCATGTCCTCCCTTATATCCCCTCATGTCCTCCCTTATATCCCCTTGTGTCCTCCCTTATATCACCTTATGTCCTCCCTTATATCCCCTTGTGTCCTCCCTTATATCCCCTCATGTCCTCCCTTATATCCCCTCATGTCCTTCTTTATATCCCCTAATGTCCTCCCTTATATCCCCGTGTGTCCTCCCTTATATCCCCTCATGTCCTCCCTTATATCCCCTTGTGTCCTCCCTTATATCCCCTCATGTCCTCCCTTATATCCCCTCGTGTCCTCCCTTATATCCCCTCATGTCCTCCCTTATATCCCCTCGTGTCCTCCCTTATATCCCCTCATGTCCTCCCTTATATCCCCTTGTGTCCTCCCTTATATCCCCTCATGTCCTCCCTTATATCCCCTCATGTCCTCCCTTATATCCCCTTGTGTCCTCCCTTATATCCCCTTATGTCTTCCCTTGTCTTTATATCCCCTCGTGTCCTCCCTTATATCCCCTCATGTCCTCCCTTATATCCCCTCATGTCCTCCCTTATATCCCCTCATGTCCTCCCTTATATCCCCTCATGTCTTCCTTATATCCCCTCATGTCTTCCCTTGTCTTTCGTCGGTTTGTCGTTAGTTTGTTAGTTGTGTGTACTTTGAGTTCTGTGTACAATTTTGTTTTGGAAATTAAGCACCTTTTTGCATCCTTTGCCTGCCTATGTCTGCATAGTGTGTACTACTCCTCTACACTAACCATAACAATAGTGTCAAAATGGAAGCAAAGTTTCATGTAATCATGTAATTTCAATGTAATCTGACCTTGACTTTGACCTAATTGCATTTTCTTGAATTCTGGCAATCTCAAAAGTATCACCAAATGAATGGGCATCGCTAACTTAGTTGGAAAGGACACCTAAAGTGTTTTTCTACTCTGTTTGGTTCCAAAATTAAGCGTGTTTTAACATTAGACACGGTGGACTGGCGGTCATCTTGACTTTGACCTCTCCCGGGCCTCTGGGGTCAAATCTGACTTCCCTCCACATCTGAAAATAAACCTTATGGTATGTACTAACTATGGTAGAAATGTCATGCTTTCTTCAAAAAGTGCACAATTATTGTGCTAAGCCGCTCTACTACTAAATTTCGTTGTTTGGTACCTGTACTGTAGCAATGACAATAAAGACCATTCATTCATTCATTCATATTAGGAGTGTTTTGGGTGATATCTTTGTTCCTATATACTAGAAGAAATATCTTAGCAATATCGTAGCAAATGACCCGAGCCGTTTTTAATGTTTCAGAAGCTGCTGTGTAAACATAATTGATATTAACATTAAAAAATACCTATTCATGAAAGCTTTGGTTCCAAGGATATGCAGTTTAACCAATACAGGATGCCATTTATGTAATTTAGGCAAGTCTGACCGAGCTAATTCCACCCTAAGTGTTGTTTTCTATGTTTCTAGGTTAATTGGCCCTAACCATGCCATTATTAGTCAAAGCTGGAAAAACAGATAGGAAATCAATCCCAAACATTATATTTCTCATTCCAGTGTCTTCTTGTTCTTTTTGGTTGCAGGTACCACAGGGTTCCTCTGGGGCTTGGCTTTGGTCTTGGTTGGTTTAGCTTTGGCCTTTACAAGTTTGGCTTTCACTTTGGCCTCCTTGAGGACACTTGGTTTGCGTTTGCTCGATTTGGGGGCTTTGGGGTTCTTGAGGGGCTTGCCAGGAGGGGCACTCTCCTCTGGACAGCTCTTGAAGGCGTGGACGTCTCTCACACTTTGGCCCGAGAGCTCAGGAGGGTGACCACAGGTGGCTGTTACCTTCAGGGTGACATTCTCCATCCACCTGACGAGAGAAGGAGGGCACAGTGGTTAGGGCCAGAGAGAGAAGGAGAGCACAGTGGTTAGGGCCAGAGAGAGAGAGAGAGAAGGAGGGCACAGTGGTCAGGGCCAGAGAGAGAGAAGGAGAGCACAGTGGTTAGGGCCAGAGAGAGAGAGAAGGAGAGCACAGTGGTTAGGGCCAGAGAGAGAGAGAGAGAGGAGAGCACAGTGGTTAGGGCCAGAGAGAGAGAGGAGAGCACAGTGGTTAGGGCCAGAGAGAGAGAGAGAGAGAGAGAGGAGCGCACAGTGGTTAGGGCCAGAGAGAGAGAGAGGAGAGCACAGTGGTTAGGGCCAGGGCCAGAGAGAGAGTGGGTGTGTTCTTATTTATTTTATTTAACCAGGAGGTCCCTTGAGATTAAAATCTCTTTTTTCGAGACCTGACCAGGATAGCACACCAGTACAAGTACAAGCCTACAAAATTGGAGAAAAACCATAATAAAAATGGGACAACAGATATATATTATAAAATCCATTTTAGGAATAGCATGTTACACAATTCTTAATCAGAGCTTTGAACTCTCCCAGTGAGACAAGATTTTTAAGATGTAGTGTGTTCTGGAGGTTATTCCATGACCAGGTTATTAAGCTGTAGTGTGTTAGAGCAACCCTCTAGTGGCTTTGTAAATAGAGATGTACCAGTGATGCTGTGTCCTTAGGCTTAATGAAGGCCAGGAAACCAGATCGTAGAGTACATAGTGATGTGTACGGGACAATGAGTTGGATAAAAAGTGAGTGTAGAGAACTGTGTCTAAGCTGTCTCAACAGGCCTAGCCAGGTCAACTCATGCCAGTGAAGCTATGGCACTGGCAACCAGTTGTATGCCTAGGTTGTGTTCAGAAGGGTGACATGTTCAGGATGGTAAAGATACTGTCAGGTATGTTGCCACCCAGAATGACATGATACTGTAGCTAAAGGGTAGTGTGCTGCATGTATCTCAAAAGCCAGTGTTGTTTTCAGTGATGAAACAATTCATTCCAAAGAAACTTTATTTAACAACTTCCATTTCAGCAAATGTGTAACATTCCTAATAGACAAGCAACATTCTCAAGAAATAGCTTGAAAACCCCCACTTGTTTTCAAGAATGACATATGGATTATAGTAGTTCACACCATTCACAAGGCTGTTGGAACATTGAGATTTATTTATAATTAACAACAACATTGCAAATTCAACTTAAAAAAGGTTTTCCCGCTAGCCTAAAACAGTGACATGGGGAAAATGGGGGTAGATGTCTTCAGATTTGTCATTAAGTGGATCACACAAAGGGTAACAACAGTAAGGATGAAACTTGAGGAAGCCCAACCAATGGTCCAAAGTTTTTCCCCTAGTGTCCATGTCTGCATGAGAGAGAGACGAGGGAGAGATTCAGTCAATCAACACAAGACTCAACCACAATCAAAAATTAATGAGTAGCAATTACATTACACTTCAGGATATAGGTATTATTTTAGGTAATAATAATAATAATAATAATAATAGGTATTATTATTCCACAATCCACAGGCCCCCCCCCCACCCTACAACACCATTTACAATCTATTTTCTCAGATAGATTACGAAAAGGGATTATACTCACTTTTGAAACTCCCACGCCCTGTTGTCTAGAGGGCACACCTGTCTGGTCTTGAGCCAACGGGAGATACAGTGAAAATGGAAAGCATGCTGATGGAGAGAAAAAATAAATATATGCATTTCAGAAAATCAACTGCAACTCTGACAATATACAGTACACTCTTTGTACTGTGATCATCTAAGTGGATACTGTAGTATCAAACGACTATTTCTAAGCAGAAAAATATGAATGTAATGGTCAAGTACAGTGCTTGATGTGGCATCGTTCCCTCTACGGGACAATCTGTGATCAGTTTGAGCATATCTGCAAAACCATTAAGTCTCACTCACATTGCAGACTCCCCAGGCTACTGTGCACTCCTCAGAGGTGGCAGAGGCCTGGTTTGCCTCGCACTCTATGCCTACAGGGATACAAGTCGTGTTAGAACGTCATCCACTTATTTTAGGTCAGCCCTGTACAGTCAAATATACTATCTATTGAATACTCACAGAGATCCCTAATGTGATTCCTACAGATAGCACAGTTGTCCAGCACAATGTCCCAGGCCCAAAGTGCCACTGCATTCCACTGTCGAAAAGAATAGTCAGAGTAAATAAGTGACATTCAAGTACAATCACTACGAACCACAGTAAGTTGGCCTGGAAAATTTGAAATGCATGATGTTTGTGAGTTGTTTTGTGGGGATATGTTATGACAGGCAAGTAATAAATGACAAATTAAACGTATATCTGGGCCCAATCGTTCAAAATTGTTTATCTGGATCAGAATACTTGGGAGTTTTCACTTCCAATGATGTCAAGAACCACAAGTGTGTAATCACCTCTCCTAAAGGGCTTGTTGCCTGCTTGGGTGTTTTTTTTTGTTTCGCTTCAGCATGGTCCTTAAGATTCATAATCTTCATTTCACTTGCTCTGTGGTCCTCTTTTGGCCAGACTCAATGGTATTCACATTCTGGGTTAGGGTTAGGGGTCATTTCAACCCAAATGTTTTTTTCTTCTTTTTGTTAGTCACTTCTCTACCCTTACTAGAATTAAAACTTGCTACTACTACTACTTCCTAATACTGAGGCACACCCTCCAGCAGTGTGTGGGTTTCTGCAACAGTGAAATTAGGTCCTTTGAGTCCATGGTTCCACCTCTTTGGTGTAGTGAACATAGAGTTTATAGGCCTTGGCCTTGCCATTGAACAAGCCAAAGCACATCTGCTAATTGATGTTTAATGGGTGTGTGTTTGAAAGGACCAATTACATAGCCATCTCATTCAGCCTTTCTCAGAGGAATTACAGAGAGGCACTGACATGGCAGGTACTGTCCATTGCCACCACCGTTTTGGTAGGAAAGGATACCATCAAAGGGTAATAGGTAGCCTAATGTCTACTTTATCACTATAACAGTTAAACAAGTCAACTGCAAAATATAAATGAATGTACAGTACCAGTCAAACGTTTAGACACTTCAATTGAATAGGAAAGTGTATCCAAACTTTTGACTGGTACTGTATATTACGGTTTATTGCAGGCAGTTAAGTGATATCTAGCCATGACCATACTGCCTAATCGCATTTTGGGCCTATTGATTAAGGCAAGTAGCTATCCAGCTAGCAGCTATTTGCCATTGATTTTCGCAAAATGTCAGTGCTTCTACATGTTTTATACATATTTTTGCCTAATCACGTTAGATTTCGCTGACTAGTGAGTTTAGTTTTGTAGTCTAGATTGTTAAGCAAACAGTTAGCTAGCTAGCACCCACACAATTCAGTGAAACGCAGACTCATCATCCGTCATAATGAAGAGTCATTGTCTCTATTTAGCTCCTCCCGCTAGCAAGCTCCGCCCGCTAGCAAGTGCGGGCTTCCTGTTACCTAGGTAATCAAGTCATCAAGTTTGCTATAATAATAATAATACTAGCATTTAGATGTTATTAAACTCCATTATATTGTGTTTAAAAACAGATAGATTCTCTACCATGGTCACTTCAAAGCGTTTCTTGCTTGCTCCGCTGTTTGTGCCACTTGTGTCAACATCCATAGCGGCCGCCATCTTATAGGTATAGTGCAGGTGTAGTGCTGAAACAAACAAATTTCAAATTTCAAGCCTGCAAACTGCGACACTAACCCTCCGGTTGTGTTCCCGGTCAAATCTGACCGAGAGCAACTTTCATCAATCATAAATATTGTGTTTTACATTTGATTGCCTCAAGGCCTTATGATATCCTCCACACTAGGCATTTGAACATATACAATTGCTGACTAACCACTGGCATTGAATTTCGAGGTTTTAGTCAACTTTGTAACATCGGTGGGGTTTCTGGTCAAAAATGACCGCCATAGTAAATTAATGGATAACACAAGTTGTAACAAGCTACAACATTCCAGGATGTATCAGACCTGTTCAAATCCCTCATATATAAAGTTTGACACATTTCAAACTAAACAATTAGGTGTTTGTTATGGGAACCCTTCTCTTTCCCGTGCTTATATGCCCATCCAGTTATTCAGATTAACCAATAGTCTACATTGTTTATGCCTCATCAAATTTTGCACAGTATATGTTGAGATGTTGAAGAACTGATCCAATGTGTTGTTTGGCAGAGATATATAGAGTTTCAGGGTGTAACTGGCCTTCTTATTTGAAATTCTCAAAAACGGAAATGAAATGTTCAATTTCTACTGTGTATATAGTCACATTACAGTAATTTGGTCATATCTATGTTCATTTTTTAACATCTCACAGGTCTCAGCTTTCACCAAGTACCAAATTTAGCAAATTTGACTATGTAGTTTTGGAGATATGAAGCAGTTAATCAGACCGGTCTAATTAGACCGGGAACACCAATGATGGGGGGGCAAACATGAACACAACCGGAGGGTTAAATGAATGTGCAATAACACCATGTGCAATATGACAACCCTCGGGTACATAAGGTTCAGAGAATAGGAAATGTTAGAATAGGTATAGCATAGCATAGAGTACAGCACAGTGTTTTATTTGTACAGTATAGTATAGTGGATAGTGTACATAGCCTTTATTCATGTAAACCAGCTCCTTTCCCCTCTTTTTTTTTCTTTTTTTTTTTTTCTTTCCTCGCACCAGGGGAGCCACCCCTCCCAAATTTCGTTGTTTGGTACCTGTACTATATCAATGACAATAAAGACCATTCATTCATTCATTCATTCATTGATCTGATAGTATCAAATTTATGCCATCTGGTGGAAATATATGGTATTACACCATGGACTCCATTGCACAGCTAAACCCTATTTTTCAATGAAAGTATACTATAGTCACACAAGTATCGTTAACCCTGTGAGACCCAAGCAATGATCAAAATGACAAGAAAATAAAGAAAAGTCTGATAAAGAAAATAAATCCACTTTCTGAATCTCGGG
Source organism: Nansenia antarctica (assembly GCF_963989245.1). NCBI lineage: Eukaryota > Metazoa > Chordata > Actinopteri > Argentiniformes > Microstomatidae > Nansenia > Nansenia antarctica. Next base: position 74,491,332 of record NC_137675.1, read on the forward strand.
TTTGTATAACAATTTTCCAGAAATGTTGGAAAAATTAGTGGGATACAAATTATGGGGTATGAAAATACAGAATGCTTTAAAAATCCTATAACATATGACACATATAACACAATAAGACATATTTTATCAATAATTAAAAATGGATTAATAATAAAATCAAGAATATTGAACACTCCAAATGTAGTGCGGTTGAAGAAGTTTGGCATGGAGTTGAAAACCCTGCGGGCCTTCTACAGAGGCACAACCGAGAGTATACTGACTGGGTGCATCACTGCCTGGCAGGGCAACTGCACTGCCCTCAACCGCAGAGTGCTACAGAGGGTGATGTGGACAGCCGAGCGCATCACTGGATGTGAGCTTCCGTCCATCCAGGATATATAGGACAAACGGTGTGTCAGCAAAGCCCGGAGGATCATCAAAGATCCCAGCCACAGCCTGTTCGAACCAATGCGTCCAAAAGGCGAGGCCTCTTCCGGAGGCTCAGGGCCAAAACTCAGAGGCTAACCAACAGCTACTTCCCCCAGGCGTTCAAGCTCATGAACAAGCCCACTGTAGACAATTGACTATCATTTCCAAGCACACCACATGTATACGAACTACGTGAACCTTAAGCTCACAGCCACTTTACTATTGAACTATCCATTATTACTTGTTGCACCACTAGTGTATCCTGTCTTACCTGTACTATTGTCACTTTTAACTTGTATTATGCCTATTGCCTTATTGTCTGCAAATTGTCCAGATACTGATAACTATATCCTGTCTTATTATTCTTTGTCACTTATGTCCTGTACTACTGTTATTTTTGTTTTATCTTGAATTATGCCTATTGCCTTATGTCTTGTGTTGCAATGTCAGGAACCGAAGCCTAAGAATTTTACTGTCTTACTCTTGTGTAATGTGATGTAACAATAAACTTGAAACTAGTGTGTAATGTCAAAATCATAAAATAACATGAACATTTCAAAAAGAGAAACTTCTAGAAATATTTGGACAGTGACACAATTTCCATCAAGATGCAATTGAAGTGCAGACTTTCAGCTTTAATTCAAGGGGTTGAACTAAAATATTGTAGGAACCCCTATTTTCAGGGGTTCAAATGTAATTGGACAAATCAAAATAATCATAAATAAAATGTTCCTTTTTAATAAATGTCGAGAATCATGTGGCCTTACGGCAACTGTCTTCAGTTGTTGTTTGTTTGTAGGTCTTTCTGCCTTTATTTTTGTCAAGTGAAATGCATGCTTGATCGGGTTGAAATCAGGTGATTGACTCAGGTGATTGACTCGGCCATTGCAGAATATTCCACTTCTTTGCCTTAAAAAACTCCAGGGCTGCTTATGCAGTATGTTTTGGGTCATTTCCATCTATATTGTGAAGCACCATCCAATCAACTTTGCTACATTTGGCTGAATCTGAGCAAACAGTATTTTTTCTTTACCATATAAAAGATCCTGTGATCATCCACCATGTTGTCTTCCATGGACGTCCAGACCTCTTTGTGGTGCCGAGCTCACCAGTGTTCTTTTTTTTCTCAGAATGTACCAAACTGTTGATTTGGAATGGATCTTTTGTTTTGCAGCCTAAGGATGGTCTGTTTCATTTGTATTGAGGGTGCTGTTGATTGTAAGTCGATTTGGAGTAAGGCATCTAAATGGCTAAATGCCAAAAATGTCAAATGTAAAAATGTCTGTTGACCACATGCTGTGTGTATACAGCAACAGCTTCCAAATGCAAATGCCACACTTGGCATTAACTCAGACCTTTTACCTGCTTAATTGATAAAGAAATAATGATGGAATAGCTCAACACAGGTCCATGTTTTGGTCCCTTGAAAAAGGGTACATATTAAAGAGCTGTAATTCCTAAACCCTTCCTACAATTTGGATGTGAATACCCTTACCCTAAAGCTGAGAGTCTGCACTTTAAGCCCATAAACAGCTAAAATGACAAATATGTGTCCAAATATATGTGGGCCTATAACTGTTCTTCTCAAAAGTAGCACTCTTGCTTTTGAAACATTTATTTGCTCACTTCTGCAGAATGTTGGTAGGAATCTGATTTGCGTATCATTAATGAATCTATCCCTATGGTCACCCTTCAGAACCACAGTTTTGCAACATTAACATAACTGCCTAACTTATAGTACAGCGGCTAAGCTCTCATATTATGAGGAATTGTGCACTTTTTGAAGAAAGCATGACATTTCTACCATAGTTAGTACATACCATAAGGTTTATTTTCAGATGTGGAGGGAAGTCAGATTTGACCCCAGAGGCCCGGGAGAGGTCAAATTCAAGATGGCCGCCAGGCCCTGTGTCTAATGTTCAAACACGCTTAATTTTGGAACCAAACAGAGTAGAAAAACACTTTAGGTGTCCTTTCCAACTAAGTTAAGGATGCCTATTCATTTGGTGATACTTTTGAGATTGCCAGAATTCAAGAAAATGCATTTAGTTCAAGGTCTATGTAAAACTTTACCTCAGAAAACACAATTAGTTGTTCTCTTTTATTTATGAACTCTGTATTTATGAAAAAAATCTAATTTTTATTGCCCTGCATTATTCAGTTATTAGTTATTATTTACTGGGATCATGGGATGTGTGGTTATTTTATTTATTCCTGCTAAGCACAGCGTTATCAGCAGATGGCCCTCTAGGGCACCAGTAGCTAACGCCAGTAGAGTAGAAGTCAGTACACTCCGTGATAGTGCAGTATGCACGAGACAGAGAGCACTTCTGACTAAATATCAACAGGTAAATATAACAAGTAAACTGACTTACTATGAACAGACAATATTAGTACACTTGAGTAAAGCCTTAGTTCCTAACTGTAACATGCAAAGACATTGAATTTGATTATAGCCGGGAATGAGTTTGCTAGCTAGCTATGGCAGCGCTGATCAAAATAATTCTGCTAGATAAACTAGTGTAGGTCTGTTATTAGTCTTTTTATTACTGGTTTCAAAGCAAGTTTCAGAATAAGAGTCATAGTACCGAAATGTTGTAGTAAATACATTTTTGATTGGACAACACCTGTCACGCAAACACTTCAAAAGAACAAGTTGCCACTGTTCAGTAGGCCACCTGTCAAGATAAGGTCAAAAGACAAGGGACAACTTGCAGTACTGAAGAGTGACTGTGGTCTCTTTTCAAGGCTGTACATCTCCTGTCAAACACGAGATGGAGACATCCAACATTTCTTCTCCCATGAAAACCAGGCAGCCCCACCAGCTCTGTCAACTGGAGGAAAACGTTGGGGTTAAAGCAGATCTACTTCGCTGCCTGGAGTCAGATCTGCTCGAAGACAATAGTGTGCCTGTGGCTGATGCAGTAATTCTCGATGGTGCAGCTGTGGTTCAAATGCTAAATCCTAGCACATCAAGAACATTTCAAGAGTATGGAGAAACAGTGTTTGCACCATACATCTCTGCTCAACTTCAGAAAAACACCCAAGTCAACCTTGTCTGGGATGTATACCTACCTGCCAGCCTGAAAGCCTCGTCCAGACAGAAGAGGGGAAAGGGCAGCAGGAAAAGGGTGGCTCCTCCTACTGTGATGCCTAAGAACTGGATGGACTTCCTTCGATGCAATGAGAACAAAACCGAGTTGTTTTCTTTCCTGTCACTCAAAGCTGTTCATCTACCTCTAGCACAGGGCAAGGAACTGTATGCAACAGATGGAACTGGAGTCTTCTGCTCTCCTGCTGAGTCATACTTGGCCTGCCTTGCCCCATGTTCGCTAAACGAGTGCGACACTCGTCTACTTCTGCAAGTGGCAGATGCTGTGCAGAAAGGTTGTAAGAAGGTGACCATACGTACCGTTGATACTGATGTGGTGGTACTGGCTGTGGCTTCATTCAGCAAAATAGCTCCTGATGAGCTGTGGGTTGCCTTTGGTGTCGGGTCAAGCTTATGGTACATAGCTGTTCACCAAATGGTTGCCACAATGAATCCTACACAGTGCCAGACTCTAACAGTCTTTCACGATTTCACTGGGTGTGACACTGTCTCTGCATTCGCTGGCCGAGGAAAGAAGACTGCCTGGGAGACTTGGAAGTCTTTCCCAGAGGTCAATGATGCTTTCCATGAACTCCTGTGCATGCCAAGTGAGGTCAGTGAAGAATCAAAGTTACTGCTAGAACGATTTGTGGTGCTGATGACCGAACCAGTGAGAGCACGGAGGTGAATGATGCCAGGAAACAGCTCTTCACACAGAAGTCCAGAACTTTAGAGAACATTCCTCCAACCCAGGCAGCCCTCAAAGAGCACTTCAAGCGCACTTGCTACCAGGCCAACTGTTGGAACCAGGTACTGGTCCTGGATCCAGAGATGCCAGAGCCATCTGACTGGGGCTGGACAAAGGAAAGAACTGGGTGGCAGCCGCTCTGGACCACTCTCCCTGAAGCATCAAAATCGTGCCATGAATTAATCCGCTGTCGCTGTGAGACAGGGTGCACTGGATGGTGCAAGTGTGCCAAAGTTGCACTTAAGTGCACTGATCTGTGCTTTTGTTCCCCTTATGTCTTCCCTTGTCTTTATATCCCCTCGTGTCCTCCCTTATATCCCCTCATGTCCTCCCTTATATCCCCTCGTGTCCTCCCTTATATCCCCTCATGTCCTCCCTTATATCCCCTCATGTCCTCCCTTATATCCCCTTGTGTCCTCCCTTATATCCCCTCATGTCCTCCCTTATATCCCCTCATGTCCTCCCTTATATCCCCTTGTGTCCTCCCTTATATCCCCTCATGTCCTCCCTTATATCCCCTTGTGTCCTCCCTTATATCCCCTCATGTCCTCCCTTATATCCCCTCATGTCCTCCCTTATATCCCCTCATGTCCTCCCTTATATCCCCTCATGTCTTCCTTATATCCCCTCATGTCTTCCCTTGTCTTTCGTCGGTTTGTCGTTAGTTTGTTAGTTGTGTGTACTTTGAGTTCTGTGTACAATTTTGTTTTGGAAATTAAGCACCTTTTTGCATCCTTTGCCTGCCTATGTCTGCATAGTGTGTACTACTCCTCTACACTAACCATAACAATAGTGTCAAAATGGAAGCAAAGTTTCATGTAGTCATGTAATTTCAATGTAATTTGACCTTGACTTTGACCTAATTGCATTTTCTTGAATTCTGGCAATCTCAAAAGTATCACCAAATGAATGGGCATCGCTAACTTAGTTGGAAAGGACACCTAAAGTGTTTTTCTACTCTGTTTGGTTCCAAAATTAAGCGTGTTTTAACATTAGACACGGTGGACTGGCGGTCATCTTGACTTTGACCTCTCCCGGGCCTCTGGGGTCAAATCTGACTTCCCTCCACATCTGAAAATAAACCTTATGGTATGTACTAACTATGGTAGAAATTTCATGCTTTCTTCAAAAAGTGCACAATTATTGTGCTAAGCCGCTCTACTACTAAATTTCGTTGTTTGGTACCTGTACTGTAGCAATGACAATAAAGACCATTCATTCATTCATTCATTCATATTAGGAGTGTTTTGGGTGATATCTTTGTTCCTACATACTAGAAGAAATATCTTAGCAATATCGTAGCAAATGACCTGAGCCGTTTTTAATGTTTCAGAAGCTGCTGTGTAAACATAATTGATATTAACATAAAAAAAATACCTATTCATGAAAGCTTTGGTTCCAAGGATATGCAGTTTAACCAATACAGGATGCCATTTATGTAATTTAGGCAAGTCTGACAGAGCTAATTCCACCCTAAGTGTTGTTTTCTATGTTTCTAGGTTAATTGGCCCTAACCATGCCATTATTAGTCAAAGCTGGAAAAACAGATAGGAAATCAATCCCAAACATTATATTTCTCATTCCAGTGTCTTCTTGTTCTTTTTGGTTGCAGGTACCACAGGGTTCCTCTGGGGCTTGGCTTTGGTCTTGGTTGGTTTAGCTTTGGCCTTTACAAGTTTAGCTTTCACTTTGGCCTCCTTGAGGACACTTGGTTTGCGTTTGCTCGATTTGGGGGCTTTGGGGTTCTTGAGGGGCTTGCCAGGAGGGGCACTCTCCCCTGGACAGCTCTTGAAGGCGTGGACGTCTCTCACACTTTGGCCCGAGAGCTCAGGAGGGTGACCACAGGTGGCTGTTACCTTCAGGGTGACATTCTCCATCCACCTGACGAGAGAAGGAGGGCACAGTGGTTAGGGCCAGAGAGAGAAGGAGAGCACAGTGGTTAGGGCCAGAGAGAGAGAGAGAGAGAAGGAGGGCACAGTGGTCAGGGCCAGAGAGAGAGAAGGAGAGCACAGTGGTTAGGGCCAGAGAGAGAGAGAGAAGGAGAGCACAGTGGTTAGGGCCAGAGAGAGAGAGAGAGAGAGGAGAGCACAGTGGTTAGGGCCAGAGAGAGAGAGAGAGAGAGAGAAGGAGAGCACAGTGGTTAGGGCCAGAGAGAGAGAGAGGAGAGCACAGTGGTTAGGGCCAGAGAGAGAGAGAGAGGAGAGCACAGTGGTTAGGGCCAGAGAGAGAGAGAGAGAGAGAAGGAGAGCACAGTGGTTAGGGCCAGAGAGAGAGTGGGTGTGTTCTTATTTATTTTATTTTATTTAACCAGGAGGTCCCTTGAGATTAAAATCTCTTTTTTCGAGACCTGACCAGGATAGCACACCAGTACAAGTACAAGCCTACAAAATTGGAGAAAAACCATAATAAAAATGGGACAACAGATATATATTATAAAATCCATTTTAGGAATAGCATGTTACACAATTCTTAATCAGAGCTTTGAACTCTCCCAGTGAGACAAGATTTTTAAGATGTAGTGTGTTCTGGAGGTTATTCCATGACCAGGTTATTAAGCTGTAGTGTGTTAGAGCAACCCTCTAGTGGCTTTGTAAATAGAGATGTACCAGTGATGCTGTGTCCTTAGGCTTAATGAAGGCCAGGAAACCAGATCGTAGAGTACATAGTGATGTGTACGGGACAATGAGTTGGATAAAAAGTGAGTGTAGAGAACTGTGTCTAAGCTGTCTCAACAGGCCTAGCCAGGTCAACTCATGCCAGTGAAGCTATGGCACTGGCAACCAGTTGTATGCCTAGGTTGTGTTCAGAAGGGTGACATGTTCAGGATGGTAAAGATACTGTCAGGTATGTTGCCACCCAGAATGACATGATACTGTAGCTAAAGGGTAGTGTGCTGCATGTATCTCAAAAGCCAGTGTTGTTTTCAGTGATGAAACAATTCATTCCAAAGAAACTTTATTTAACAACTTCCATTTCAGCAAATGTGTAACATTCCTAATAGACAACCAACATTCTCAAGAAATAGCTTGAAAACCCCCACTTGTTTTCAAGAATGACATATGGATTATAGTAGTTCACACCATTCACAAGGCTGTTGGAACATTGAGATTTATTTATAATTAACAACAACATTGCAAATTCAACTTAAAAAAGGTTTTCCCGCTAGCCTAAAACAGTGACATGGGGAAAATGGGGGTAGATGTCTTTTCAGATTTGTCATTAAGTGGATCACACAAAGGGTAACAACAGTAAGGATGAAACTTGAGGAAGCCCAACCAATGGTCCAAAGTTTTTCCTCTAGTGTCCATATCTGCATGAGAGAGAGACGAGGGAGAGATTCAGTCAATCAACACAAGACTCAACCACAATCAAAAATTAATGAGTAGCAATTACATTACACTTCAGGATATAGGTATTATTATAGGTAATAATAATAATAATAATAATAATAATAATAATAATAATAGGTATTATTATTCCACAATCCACAGGCCCCCCCCCCACCCTACAACACCATTTACAATCTATTTTCTCAGATAGATTACGAAAAGGGATTATACTCACTTTTGAAACTCCCACTCCCTGTTGTCTAGAGGGCACACCTGTCTGGTCTTGAGCCAACGGGAGATACAGTGAAAATGGAAAGCATGCTGATGGAGAGAAAAAATAAATATATGCATTTCAGAAAATCAACTGCAACTCTGACAATATACACTCTTTGTACTGTGATCATCTAAGTGGATACTGTAGTATCAAACGACTATTTCTAAGCAGAAAAATATGAATGTAATGGTCAAGTACAGTGCTTGATGTGGCATCGTTCCCTCTACGGGACAATCTGTGATCAGTTTGAGCATATCTGCAAAACCATTAAGTCTCACTCACATTGCAGACTCCCCAGGCTACTGTGCACTCCTCAGAGGTGGCAGAGGCCTGGTTTGCCTGGCACTCTATGCCTACAGGGATACAAGTCATGTGTTAGAACGTCATCCACTTATTTTAGGTCAGCCCTGTACAGTCAAATATACTATCTATTGAATACTCACAGAGATCCATAATGTGATTCCTACAGATAGCACAGTTGTCCACCACAATGTCCCAGGCCCAAAGTGCCACTGCATTCCACTGTCGAAAAGAATAGTCAGAGTAAATAAGTGACATTCAAGTACAATCACTACGAACCACAGTAAGTTGGCCTGGAAAATTTGAAATGCATGATGTTTGTGAGTTGTTTTGTGGGGATATGTTATGACAGGCAAGTAATAAATGACAAATTAAACGTATATCTGGGCCCAATCGTTCAAAATTGTTTATCTGGATCAGAATACTTGGGAGTTTTCACTTCCAATGATGTCAAGAACCACAAGTGTGTAATCACCTCTCCTAAAGGGCTTGTTGCCTGCTTGGGTCTTTTTTTTTGTTTCGCTTCAGCATGGTCCTTAAGATTCATAATCTTAATTTCACTTGCTCTGTGGTCCTCTTTTGGCCAGACTCAATGGTATTCACATTCTGGGTTAGGGTTAGGGGTCATTTCAACCCAAATGTTTTTTTTCTTCTTTTTGTTAGTCACTTCTCTACCCTTACTAGAATTAAAACTTGCTACTACTACTACTTCCTAATACTGAGGCACACCCTCCAGCAGTGTGTGGGTTTCTGCAACAGTGAAATTAGGTCCTTTGAGTCCATGGTTCCACCTCTTTGGTGTAGTGAACATAGAGTTTATAGGCCTTGGCCTTGCCATTGAACAAGCCAAAGCACATCTGCTAATTGATGTTTAATGGGTGTGTGTTTGAAAGGACCAATTACATAGCCATCTCATTCAGCCTTTCTCAGAGGAATTACAGAGAGGCACTGACATGGCAGGTACTGTCCATTGCCACCACCGTTTTGGTAGGAAAGGATACCATCAAAGGGTAATAGGTAGCCTAATGTCTACTTTATCACTATAACAGTTAAACAAGTCAACTGCAAAATATAAATGAATGTACAGTACCAGTCAAAAGTTTAGACACTTCAATTGAATAGGAAAGTGTATCCAAACTTTTGACTGGTACTGTATATTACGGTACATGTGGGAGGGTTAGGGTTAGGTGCTAGGGTGCTACGGTTAGGGTTAGGTTTAGGGTTAGACATGCCAGCATGTACCAAGTCGACGTAGCACCTAACCCTAACCCTAGTATTCCCACATGTACCGTATTCCCACATGTACCGTAACGTATATACTACATGATCCAAATGTTGCATTATTTTACCAATGTTCAAGTTTTATTACATTTTGTTCCCCCTCCTGCTGGGATCAGGATAACACAGATTTGTTGGCTCAAAGCTATCCCAATCCTACTCAAATGTTTTGAACAACACACACTGAAGGGTTGATCCAGATTAAATTCAAGACTGGATTACGTTATCTAATCCGATTTCAGAATCCTTTTTTCCTTTTGAACAACCCATTTTCAAGATTTGATCCAACCGATAGCCGAAATCCGATCAGATTACTTCTGGGCCCTGGTGGAAGAAACTGATTCCGAATGAAAGCAGTTGTTTGTGCATTACAACATTGATTGGGACAGGCAGTTAAGTGATATCTAGCCATGACCATACTGCCTAATCGCATTTTGGGCCTATTGATTAAGGCAAGTAGCTATCCAGCTAGCAGCTATTTGCCATTGATTCGCAAAATGTCAGTGCTTCTACATGTTTTATACATATTTTTGCCTAATCACGTTAGATTTCGCTGACTAGTGAGTTTAGTTTTGTAGTCCAGATTGTTAAGCAAACGGTTAGCTAGCTAGCACCCACACAATTCAGTGAAACGCAGACTCATCATCCGTCATAATGAGATACATTGTCGCTAGCTAGCTCCTAGCTTAGAGATACATTGTCGCTAGCTAGCAAGTGCGGGCTTGCTGTTACCTAGGTCATCAAGTCATCAAGTTTGCTATAATAATAATACTAGCATTAAATTCCATTATATTGTGTTTAAAAACAGATAGATTCTCTACCTTTTTCACTTCAAAGCGTTTCTTGCTTGCTCCGCTGTTTGTGCCACTTGGGGTGTCAACATCCATAGCTGCCGCCATCTTGACTGTCCCAATCTTCGCGTGATTGCGCACCGGGTGCGTGTGTAACAAGAAATATCTCCGACCACGAATTAAAGGGGATGTTTTAATAGCAAGTCGGCTATTGTGACGTTGTGGAATACTTTAGTTCCATTCTTTTTCCACTTATAAATAGTACTCTATGGTGACATCCAATTGACCAGACGCGAAGGTGATGCATTTCTTGAGTGATCCAAATAATTCTGGACAAGACAAAATGATAGGTTCTACCGAGATTTGAACTCGGATCGCTGGATTCAGAGTCCAGAGTGCTAACCATTACACCATAGAACCACACCGCTGCATCCGAGAAGAAATTTAGCATTTTGTCAAATCAATTAAAAATGTATGTTTGGCTGTGATATTTCTTATGCGTATTGGCCAATCACCCTTTCCTCGGTGCGCTTTGGTATCGGACGATGAGCCCGAATTGTGTGCCTTCTGCACACACAGATATTCTTTGATATGAGTCTCAAGTGTAAAGAAAAAGAGCAATCTTCCATGTGCAGCAAACAGTATAAACAAAGCAGAAGAATCGCACGTTAAAGCCCAACTCCTCATGTAGGATGTTTTACATAAATATATTAATTTACATTTCTCAGGCCGCAGCCTCATCCATGGAAAATGAGAGGTCAAACAATGTTATGGCAAATCAGGGAAGTCATGAACATGATTGTGCACTGTATTTAATGTGCACAGTTGTTGGAAGCTATGAACACAATTAACTATCAGGGTAATGTGCACTGGTCTAATACACATATATTATGTATTTATGGTTATGATCTGCCCTGATCTTAGTCATTCAGTTTTCACATTAGCGTAGGATGCAGTTAATGGAGAATACAAAACTGTTTGGGCATAATAATCTGATAGTATCAAATGTATGCCATCTGGTGGAAATATATGGTATTACACCATGGACTCGATTGCACAGCTAAACCCTCTTTTTCAATGAAAGTATACTATAGTCACAAAAGTATCGTTAACCCTGTGAGACCCAAGCAATGATCAAAATGACAAGAAAATAAAGAAAAGTCTGATAAAGAAAATAAATCCACTTTCTGAATCTCGGGTTTGTATAACAATTTTCCAGAAATGTTGGAAACATTAGTGGGATACAAATTATGGGGTATGAAAATACAGAATGCTTTAAAAATCCTATAACATATGACACATATAACACAATAAGACATATTTTATCAATAATTAGAATATTGAACACTCCAAATGTAGTGCGGTTGAAGAAGTTTGGCATGGAGTTGAAAACCCTGCGGGCCTTCTACAGAGGCACAACCGAGAGTATACTGACTGGGTGCATCACTGCCTGGCAGGGCAACTGCACTGCCCTCAACCGCAGAGTGCTACAGAGGGTGATGTGGACAGCCGAGCGCATCACTGGATGTGAGCTTCCGTCCATCCAGGATATATAGGACAAACGGTGTGTCAGCAAAGCCCGGAGGATCATCAAAGATCCCAGCCACAGCCTGTTCGAACCAATGCGTCCAAAAGGCGAGGCCTCTTCCGGAGGCTCAGGGCCAAAACTCAGAGGCTAACCAACAGCTACTTCCCCCAGGCGTTCAAGCTCATGAACAAGCCCACTGTAGACAATTGACTATCATTTCCAAGCACACCACATGTATACGAACTACGTGAACCTTAAGCTCACTGGATGCAATCCTACTTAGAGGGGAGGGAACAGGTGGTTAGTGTGAACGGAACACTGTCCCCCCCCCTCCCAGTGACCTGCGGCGTTCCACAAGGAAGCATTTTGGGACCTTTACTGTTCCTAATATATGTGAATGACATGTCATCAGCATGTGATTGCAATTTGTTCCTGTTCGCGGATGACTCGGCTCTGCTGGTCTCTGACAGGGACATATTGCAGGTGGAAAAAGCGCTAAGCACTGAACTGAGTAGAATCTGCATCTGGCTAGCTGACAATAAACTATCAATACACCTAGGTAAAACTGAAACCATCCTATACGGATCCCCATCTAAACTCAGAAAGGCTGAAAATTTTAAAATAAAAGTGGGTAACATTAATATCACAAGAAAAGAGGATATTACATACCTGGGCTCCATCTTAGAGGCAAATCTTTCCGGAGATAAAATGGCAGCAAAAGTAATCAAAAAAGTGAACCATAGAACTAGATTCTTGTACAGGATATCCTCACTTGTCAGTAAAAACACACTGAGGACCCTATCAGGAGCTCTCATTCAATGTCACTTCGACTATGCCGTAACATCATGGTACTATAGAACCACAAAGGCCCATAAAACAAGACTCCAGACAGCCCAAAATAAACTGGTTAGGCTTCTGCTAGGCCTCAACCCTAGGACACATCTAACCGCTGCTCATTTTTTGAGCCTTGATTGGCTACGAGTAGTTGACAGAGTGCAGCAGCTTGCACTGGGCCTGGTCTTCAAGATACGCTACACCACAAAGACACCCAAGTACCTGTCAACATACTTCCAAAAAGTGAACAACGTCCACACATACAACACCAGAGGAAGCTCCACGAACCACGTTCAACCGCGTTGCACCACAAACAAGGGGTTAAACTCGTTTGCAAACTATGCAGTAAAAATGTGGAACGCCCTTCCTATAATCTTAAAGGAGTGCAAAACACTGCCCACTAGGGGTGTAACGGATCACCTAACTCACGGATCGGATCGTGTCACGGATTTTGAGTCACGGATCGGATCATTTTTCGGATCAACACAAAACATTTTTTTTTTTAAATAAAAACAACATTTTCCTTGAATTCTGTAAAAAGAGGATGCATTTGCTAATTCGCCGACAATTAGGATCCTCTCCTTTTCATAGAGGTCGGGCACAACCTTCTCACTGAAGTGGGGGCGCGAGGGGATTTTGTAACGTGGCTCAAGCACATTGATCATATTTTGAAACCCTCCGTTCTCCACAACGGAGTATGGCCTCATGTCTGCCGCGATAAACTTCCCAATTGAATTGGTAATGGCTTTAGCCCGGTCTGAGTCTGCAGGAATCGTCTGTTTAAATGACGTTTGGAGAAGTTGTTGTTGAGCTACTTTTTTCTTGCCCCCCGTCATCAACACACCAGGGTGATGTCGCGTTAAATGTGTGGCCATGCTTGACGTATTGCCTGCCTCATAAGATTTCCGCGTGGCACAATGCCTACACACCGTAACTTTCCCTCCTTCCATCATTATTATAAGTAACAGGGAAGCCAAAGTGCTCCCATACATGTGATTTCAATGACGAGGGAGGCCTTTCCAGTTCGCCAACGTTGCTAGCACTCGCCATGATACTTGTTGCTGTGGATTCCCAGCTTCACGTGGAGTGAGTACGTAACAGAGTACTTTTTTTGTGTGTTTACACAATCACCCAGGCTGCTTAGCGGGTGATATGACGTGATATAAGTGGGACAGAGATGAGTGAATGAATGTTGTTGTCAACTCAGTACACATGCAGAGAGTGAGAATAAAGCGCACATGATTGTTTTTCTACCGGTTACATTTGAATGAATGAATGAATGGTCTTTATTGTCATTGCTACAGCACAGGTACCAAACAACGAAATTTAGGAGGGGTGGCTCCCCTGGTGTTAGAAAAAAAAAAAAAAAAAAAAAAAAACGGTTTTGCTATTGATCCGCGGTACACATGCGTTCCGAACCGTGGAGGGCGATCCGAACGGATCACGGATTATCCGTGATCCGTTACACCCCTACTGCCCACCTTCAAAACCACTCTCAAAAAACATTTACAGGAGGCTGCAATCCGTAACTGGACCCTCTAAATCAAAAATCAGATTAAAAGACCCGAACTACCCACTGTACATACTTTGTGTTTTGTCCCCCGCCCCCACCTGTGGTGTATGTCCCCACCTGTCCTACCCGCTGTACATACCTTATGTTTTGTTGTATTGTTCTTCCCATGATGGATGTGTGTTTATCTTGTAGATAGTAATAGTTATTTGTCTGTATTATCTTGTAGATAGTACTAGCTTTTTTGTCTGTCTTACATGTAACGATGAATTGAGAATCAAGGACCCCAATTGAAATAAGCCAGTGGCTTTCTTGGGTTTTTATCCTGTTAGTTGACCTTGTATGTAATATGTACTTTCATGTACCTACTTATGCAAATCTTCTAATAAAGTTTTCAATCAATCAATCAATCAATCACAGCCACTTTACTATTGAACTATCCATTATTACTTGTTGCACCACTAGTGTATCCTGTCTTACCTGTACTATTGTCACTTTTAACTTGTATTATGCCTATTGCCTTATTGTCTGCAAATTGTCCAGATACTGATAACTATATCCTGTCTTATTATTCTTTGTCACTTATGTCCTGTACTACTGTTATTTTTGTTTTATCTTGAATTATGCCTATTGCCTTATGTCTTGTGTTGCAATGTCAGGAACCGAAGCCTAAGAATTTTACTGTCTTACTCTTGTGTAATGTGATGTAACAATAAACTTGAAACTAGTGTGTAATGTCAAAATCATAAAATAACATGAACATTTCAAAAAGAGAAACAATTTCCATCAAGATGCAATTGAAGTGCAGACTTTCAGCTGTAATTCAAGGGGTTGAACTAAAATATAGTATGAACCCCTATTTTCAGGGGTTCAAATGTAATTGGACAAATCAAAATAATCATAAATAAAATGTTCCTTTTTAATAAATGTCGAGAATCATGCGGCCTTACGGCAACTGTCTTCAGTTGTTGTTTGTTTGTAGGTCTTTCTGCCTTTATTTTTGTCAAGTGAAATGCATGCTTGATCGGGGTGAAATCAGGTGATTGACTCAGGTAATTGACTCGGCCATTGCAGAATATTCCACTTCTTTGCCTTAAAAAACTCCAGGGCTGCTTATGCAGTATGTTTTGGGTCATTTCCATCTATATTGTGAAGCACCATCCAATCAACTTTGCTACATTTGGCTGAATCTGAGCAAACAGTATTTTTTCTTTACCATATAAAAGATCCTGTGATCATCCACCATGTTGTCTTCCATGGACGTCCAGACCTCTTTGTGGTGCCGAGCTCACCAGTGTTCTTTTTTTTCTCAGAATGTACCAAACTGTTGATTTGGAATGGATCTTTTGTTTTGCAGCCCAAGGATGGTCTGTTTTATTTGTATTGAGGGTGCTGTTGATTGTAAGTCGATTTGGAGTAAGGCATCTAAATGGCTAAATGCCAAAAATGTCAAATGTAAAAATGTCTGTTGACCACATGCTGTGTGTATACAGCAACAGCTTCCAAATGCAAATGCCACACTTGGCATTAACTCAGACCTTTTACCTGCTTAATTGATAAAGAAATAATGATGGAATAGCTCACACAGGTCCATGTTTTGGTCCCTTGAAAAAGGGTACATATTAAAGAGCTGTAATTCCTAAACCCTTCCTACAATTTGGATGTGAATACCCTTACCCTAAAGCTGAGAGTCTGCACTTTAAGCCCATAAACAGCTAAATTTACAAAAATGTGTCCAAATATACAGTATATGGGCCTATAACTGTTCTTCTCAAAAGTAGCACTCTTGCTTTTGAAACATTTATTTGCTCACTTCTGCAGAATGTTGGTAGGAATCTGATTTGCGTATCATTAATGAATCTATCCCTATGGTCACCCTTCAGGACCACAGTTTTGCAACATTAACATAACTGCCTAACTTAGGAGTGTTTTGGGTGATATCTTTGTTCCTACATACTAGAAGAAATATCTTAGCAATATCGTAGCAAATGACCCGAGACGTTTTTAATGTTTCAGAAGCTGCTGTGTAAACATAATTGATATTAACATTAAAAAATACCTATTCATGAAAGCTTTGGTTCCAAGGATATGCCGTTTAACCAATACAGGATGCCATTTAGGTAATTTAGGCAAGTCTGACAGAGCTAATTCCACCCTAAGTGTTGTTTTCTATGTTTCTAGGTTCATTGGCCCTAACCATGCCATTATTAGTCAAAGCTGGAAAAACAGATAGGAAATCAATCCCAAACATTATATTTCTCATTCCAGTGTCTTCTTGTTCTTTTTGGTTGCAGGTACCACAGGGTTTCTCTGGGGCTTGGCTTTGGTCTTGGTTGGTTTAGCTTTGGCCTTTACAAGTTTGGCTTTCACTTTGGCCTCCTTGAGGACACTTGGTTTGCGTTTGCTCGATTTGGGGGCTTTGGGGTTCTTGAGGGGCTTGCCAGGAGGGGCACTCTCCCCTGGACAGCTCTTGAAGGCGTGGACGTCTCTCACACTCTGGCCCGAGAGCTCAGGAGGGTGACCACAGGTGGCTGTTACCTTCAGGGTGACATTCTCCATCCACCTGACGAGAGAAGGAGGGCACAGTGGTTAGGGCCAGAGAGAGAAGGAGAGCACAGTGGTTAGGGCCAGAGAGAGAGAGAGAAGGAGGGCACAGTGGTCAGGGCCAGAGAGAGAGAAGGAGAGCACAGTGGTTAGGGCCGGAGAGAGAAGGAGAGCACAGTGGTTAGGGCCAGAGAGAGAGAAGGAGAGCACAGTGGTTAGGGCCAGAGAGAGAGAGGAGAGCACAGTGGTTAGGGCCAGAGAGAGAAGGAGAGCACAGTGGTCAGGGCCAGAGAGAGAAGGAGGGCACAGTGGTCAGGGCCAGAGAGAGAGAAGGAGAGCACAGTGGTCAGGGCCAGAGAGAGAGAAGGAGAGCACAGTGGTTAGGGCCAGAGAGAGAGAGAGAGAGAGAGAGAGAGAGAGAGAGAGAGAGAGAAGGAGAGCACAGTGGTTAGGGCCAGGGCCAGAGAGAGAAGGAGAGCACAGTGGTTAGGGCCAGAGAGAGAGAGAAGGAGAGCACAGTGGTTAGGGCCAGAGAGAGAGAGAGAGAGAGGAGAGCACAGTGGTTAGGGCCAAGGCCAGAGAGAGAGAGGGTGGGTTCTTATTTATTTTATTTTATTTAACCAGGAGGTCCCTTGAGATTAAAATCTCTTTTTTCGAGACCTGGCCAGGATAGCACATCAGTACAAGTACAAGCCTAAAAAATTGGAGAAAAACCATAATAAAAATGGGACAACAGATATATATTATAAAATCCATTTTAGGAATAGCATGTTACACAATTCTTAATCAGAGCTTTGAACTCTCCCAGTGAGACAATATTTTTAAGATGTAGTGTGTTCTGGAGGTTATTCCATGACCAGGTTATT
Organism: Nansenia antarctica; assembly: GCF_963989245.1. NCBI lineage: Eukaryota > Metazoa > Chordata > Actinopteri > Argentiniformes > Microstomatidae > Nansenia > Nansenia antarctica. The sequence goes on from NC_137675.1 coordinate 74,508,833, forward strand.
AAGCTGTAGTGTGTTAGAGCAACCCTCTAGTGGCTTTGTAAATAGAGATGTACCAGTGATGCTGTGTCCTTAGGCTTAATGAAGGCCAGGAAACCAGATCGTAAAGTACACAGTGATGTGTACGGGACAATGAGTTGGATATAAAGTGTAGAGAACTGTGATACACAGAGTCTAGGCAGCGAAGTGTAGAGGAGGCAGTATGCATGTATATAATATCCCCATAGTCTAGAACACTTAAGAACATTAACAACAGCCTGAACAAGTGTTTGCCTAGCTGCTAAATTGAGGCAGGCTTTATTTCAATAATAAAAACCTAGCCTAACCTTCAGTTTCTTTACTAGGTTCTGAATATGCACTGTGTGTGTGTGTGTGTGTGTGTGTGCTCTCAGGGTGGATGCTCATAAATATGTCTGTGCATTTGACACATTTGCGCAGCAGCATCCACATAGTTTCCATGCATGAAGCAGTGGATCAATTATGTATGTGCATGTGTTACTGTCTACCCGTCCCGTACACTACCCATGCATGAATATGTGCCAGACTGACTTGCGTAGGGGCAGCAGCGGGCAGTCGCAGAGCAGGGGGTTATCTGCCAGGTTGATGACCTCCAGTCCAGTGAGAGGGCTCAAGTCAGGTATCTCCTCCAGCTGGTTCCCCCCCAGAGAAAGCACCTTCAGCCCAGACCCCAGCCCAGCCAGGGAGTCCCTGGACATCTATGGAGGGAGAGAGAGGAAGAGGAAAACAGAGAGCAGAAAAGAGGATATATGAGGGTCAATAGGGAATGAAGATAGAGGGTAAGAGCCTCAATTCCTATGAGGCTCATTATCTGACACATGTTGGGGAAAAGATGATCTATAAATTAAAGTGTTGGTCTCCTACCTTCTCCAGGCCCATGTCATCCATATACAGCTGCTTTAGACTATTCGATAGAGGCAGGAACGCCTTCGGTCCCACCCAGCGAATGCGATTCCCCGAAAGGCGGAGCTCTTCCAAATTGGACGCCCTGGACACCGCGTCGCTAGGAACCTCCGTGAGCTGATTAGCTTCCAGGTGAAGCGTTTCCAGGTGGGCGGAGGCCAGGGCGCCGGGGACGATGGTAGTGATGGTGTTATTGGTCAGGTAGAGTCCTCTCATCTTGGGGGTTAAGGAGAGCAGGCCTGCTGCCTCCAGCTTTGTGATAGCGTTGCGCTCCAGGTGTAACACCAGCAGGCTGGGTAGAGGAGCCATGGCCTTTACTGGAAACTGAGCCAGCTTGTTCCCTTCTAGATGGAGATAAATGAGCTCAGGGGCCCCGTTAAAGATCTCAGGGCCCAGGGAGGTGAGGTCGTTGTCAGACAGGTATAGGTAGACCAGGCCCTTCATCCCTCGGAAGGCGCCGCCCTCGATATCGTGGATCTTACAGAACTCCAGATGCAGAGAGACTACCTGGTCGGCGCCGGGGAAACTGTTGCCGGGGAGGTAGTGGAAGTGGTTGCTACGCAGGTCCAGGAGCTGGGTGTTGGAGGGGAAGCCACGGGGGACTTTGGTGTGACCACGGCCCTCACATGTGGCATGCTGCGCTTCGACCTGGGCAGGAGAAAAAGTAGGACAGAGGGGACTTTGCAGTGTGCAGTGGGAGGCAGAAAACACTTACAGTAGCCTATAATGAGTTATTTCTAGATAATGACTTATTAGTCAAACTCTTATCATAGGCTCTGATGGCACGTATGCTGCCAAGACAACCATTTTGACAATGATACGCTGCACCCATTAAATCAATGTGCAAGAGGAGCCCGCCCACACACAAACACTCGCAAACCACAGCAACTCACATCACAATCACAGTTATCCGGACACTTGATTCCCTTCTTCTTCGGTTTCGGCGTGGGCAGTAAACTTTCCCTGCTCTCCGCCTGCTCCTCGAACTCATCCTTCACCATGTCCTCACTGCTGCGGCAGCGCAGCTCTATCGCTCCCACCGTCTCCAGGGGTTCTTCAGAGAGGTGAGGGGGCCCGACGCAGGCCCCCAGCAGCCTCACCTTCCCCCGCTTGGCCCACTCCTTCAGGGGCCTCAGGTAGCAGTTGCAGTGGACGGGGTTGCCCGTCAGGTTGAGGCGGGCCAGCGCTTTGGGGCCGGAGAGGGGCTCCAGGGAACGTAGCTGGTTGTGGCTGAGGTCCAGGTAGGAGAGGAAGGGGGCCTGCGACAGGGCGGTGTCGGACAGGTCCTGGAGGGACATGTGGTCCAGGTAGAGGTGTGTGAGCTTGGGCATGGACACACTCTCCTCACCCAAGTAGGTCATGGGGTTGAAGCTCAGGTCCAGGCGGGTGACCTCAGTCAGTCTTAAAGGAGAGAGAGAGAAAATTTAGAGCATGAATACCTCAATCACTGTTGTTCAACACTATTCAATATAGGCCTACATCGAACTTTGACACGGTTGAACTCGGAGGGCTGACTAGCAATGGCTTGCATTGACAATGACAAGAGAATCTCAACTTGTCAGTGTCCTTATCAGTGGAGGCTGGTGGATGTAGACATTGGAAGACAGGATTCACTGTAACGAATGGAGCTGGTTGAGGAATGGTCTCAAACACATTTCTACCGCCACCTGCCTCCAGGGGTCCTTACTTATTCTCATTGTTCAGAATGATTGATAACTGCCTACTGAAAAGCAGCAGCTTCTTGCAACAGCATGTCAAACTGTATATTAGAACATTAGATGTCGTTTTCTCACCTGGTCATAGTCAGTGTGGGGAAGAACTGCAGCTCGTTGTGGTCGAGGCTGAGGCGTGTGAGGGTGAAGAGGCCTGCAAAGGCCTCGGGCGCCAGGTTGTTGAGGGAATTACGGCTGAGACGCAGCCACTTGATGTTCTGCATGCCCTGGAAGGCCATATTTGGGATGTAGACCAGCTGGTTGTGTGTGAGGGACAGCATGTTAAGGAAGCCCAGTTGGGTGAAGGCCCCTGGCTGGATCTCCTCCACACGGTTATGGTCCAGCTGCAGCTGCTTCAGGGACGAGAGGCCATCGAACGACTCCTGTTGTCCGAGGGGGAGAGAGGAAGCATTATGATTGTGCCACAGTACATGATTGTTAACACTTGAGAGTGTGGTCAACTGACAGCTATGGATATAAAATAAGAATAACCTATGGGCCAGATATACAAAATTACCATATCTTGTCTGTGATCTTGTGCATGACAGAGGTGTTTTTTTGTCATGCACAAGATCACTAACAAGACCACCCTCCCCCCAAACACACAGTTCCCTGAGTGTGACTAGTACGTGCCCCTGCCAGCTCTGTACTGACCTGGTAGAGGATCTCGATATTGTTGTTGGCCAGGTTCAGTGAGACCAGGCGGCCCAGGGTGCGGAACGCCCCCTCGCGCACCGCCCTGATGTTACAGCGCTGTAGGGTGAGGTGGGTGAGGTATGGAGTGTGCAGGAACGCACCGGTTGGCAGAACCTGCATGTCATTGTTTCTCAGGTCCAATTTCACTGTGATCTGAGTGGAGTGGTAGTGATGGGATGGAATAAGTAAGAGAGATTTAGCTTGATGATGTGAAGAAGAATGTTAGGGAATTCATATCCAAAAATAAACCACAGCATAGGCTTACAACAATCATGCAAATAATAGAGAATTCATGGAGAACCAACTTGATATTAGACATCCGAGAAAGGGCTGTCCTATATAGCCTGCAATTGTGTATTATATTAAGACTATTGGGATGAATAAAAAACTTCACTGCATGTACATCTCACCTCGTCTATGGTGGGGGGAACCTGGGTCAGATTCTTGCCGATGCAGGCCACGGTGAGTTTGGAGTTGTCGCAGCTGCAGACCTTTGGGCACTTGCCCGCTTGCACTGGTGAGACTGTGATTAAAAACATAAAAACCCCGACAGGCCACCTGGAGAAGCAATCCGCTAAGGAACGCATCTGTGGTGACAAAAACATTAGCTTCAAATCAATTCAATTTAGAACGATATTAAACGCAAACTGAACTTAAAGGAATGCACAATAATGTGACTGCAGTCGTGCGAAATTACGCGCAGACGCTCTCCAAAAAAGACGGATCTTCTCGCAAAAGTTATTCTACTACTCCAGAATAAGTTTACAGAATTTCCCCCTAACTTTCCCGTCGTTATTAAACACACGCTAATAGAATCTGGTTGACACCATGTAGCCTACAGCATTCAAAGAAATACGTTTCAAAATAAGTGGGGGAAAAAGTAGCCAACACGGACTTACCTTATTCATATCATTTAAGCGCACTTCCATCCAGCGTAGAGGTAGACTCCTAAAAAGTCTGACGAAGTTTCCTTCTCGGGACAGGGTTTGCTAAGAGGATCAATGAGCTGCGCGCAACGGGAATGTGAAAGTCTCTAGTGTCTTCGCGCAGACACTAGACTTTCAAATTGTTCGAATAACTGACCAGTTGTAAGAGCGAGGAGTCTGACAAACACAGCTTTGGTAAATTCTTTAGTGGTGACCCCCGGTCCCTTCGTCTCCTCTCTTCAAATTAACACCATGGCAAGACATTTTCTGACAGGTTAGAGGTTGAGCGGTCTATGGTAGGCTATTCAAGATAGGTCGGATGACTTATTGGGTGGGCTATGAAACTATGGGAAATATATATACCGGTATAATAAATGCCATTGGTATTAGGCTTATTCTGATTGGCTAAATTCTATGGGCACAAAAAGAGAAACCTGAAAGAGAAGCGCGCCCACAAAGAAGCGCTGTTTCCCTCACCTGAGAAGAGGCAGTCGACTGTTCATGAACGCGGGTCTGGTGGAATAATTTCCCACTATTTTGATCAGCCAATTCCGAATCTCAGATTATAATATAACAAAACGTTATCCAACCAGATGTGTCATCAGGCAAATACATCCAATAACATCGAACTATACATGTAATATACAACTCTTAATGAAATGTTATGGTGGTGACGTTTCTGGACCCAGACAAACTGATAGACAAGAGTGGGATTTTAGTATGTCAAACAAACAGTGTATTCATTCAAAAGCACATCAAGAGGCCTGATCTCAATCCCAGATGAAGTGGCAGGACCCAATGTCAGTGGATCAAGTGAAGCACACTGCTTTTTCATTGAATCAAATCATTCTTTGTGTAGGCTACTGCAAAAAAAAACAAAGAAAAACATGTCCAACCATTCACACTATTTGTTAAACTTCCATGTGTAGTCCTTATATATCCCCAGTATATACACAGCAAAGTTATTCCTTAGTATATTTATAATGGCAAATCATTCACAAATATAACATATGGTAAACATTTTTTTAGAAACTAAAGATCCAAATAGAAATATTAAAATAGTCGGGTATTATTACTGAGTCGGGTTAACCAGGGAAGGAGAGTCTTTGTGCAGCGCCAGTATTGAAGATAGTCATTCAGTCATTCAGTCATTCAGTCATTCAGTCATTCAGTCATTCAGTCCGTTCACTGGGAGAGAGATGGGGAGATGGCACTCAGTCTTCATGGGCCGGTTTCATGGACGTAGAATAAGACTAATCCTAGACTAAAAAGCATCCTCAATTGAGATTTTCCATTGCAAGTGTGATTTAACTTTGGATTAGGCTTAAACCTTGTCTGTGAAACTGGCCCAATATGTTTTGTCCTGTTTTAAGAGTGTGAGCGTGTGAGTGTGAGTGTGTGTGTATAATATTTCAGTCTGTCCACCCACACAGTGTAATCATATTCCACTTCAGAGAGAATATCCATGAGATGTGATGGTGATATACTAGGCTCCATCTGTGAGTCATCCAGAGCTGGTGAAACAGTGCTGCAGGTAAGTAAGTGCACTTTGTCAGTCGTGGTCCGTCCTCAGGCTTCTGTTCAGAAATCCATCGGAGGGAAAAGTGAGCGAATCCCAAACGGCACCCTATTCCTCAGACAGTGCACTACTTCCAACCAGAGACACACTGCTGCTCTGGTCAAGAGTACTGTGCTGTATGGGGTGCAGGGAGCTCCATCTGAGATGTGGCCAGTCTGTCCATGGGGGGTGCTGTGAGACTCAGCTCTCAGACTTGAACCGCTGTAGTGTGGACGCCAGGCTGCTCCTGGCACTGCTACAGGACTCCAGGGCCTGACTGTGTCTGCAGAGAGTGCGCGCGCGCACACACACACACACACACACACACACACACAGACACAGACACAGACAGTCACATATCTGTACTATCGGACAGTTTTTTTAAAAACAGAGAGCTCAGCTGACATGATTCTTAATGTCACATGACATCTGTTTAAGACGATACAGGTCATTTCAGGTACATGAGATATTGAGGAGTGCCATGGGGCTGGTACTAAAAAGCCTGGGTAGGCAGTGTTTCCCCTAGGTTTGCTGCCTTGGGGGGGTGGCATTGGACCGTGGCATGGGGAGGTGGGGGGTTCCGTTGGGGGGGCGGCCCGCCCCCCAAGGCAATTGTAGGGGAAACACTGGTAGGTGCGTACCTGTGTGTGCAGAAGCAAGATGTGCGTGTGTGTGTGTGTTTGCATGCATGCTTGGTAAGTGTGTATGTGTACCCATGTGTGTGTGTGCTAGGTTCTCTGCTGTCGGAGGGGGTACCTGAGAGCTATGCCGCCGCCCCTCACTCACGCCCTTACCGGGACATGAAGGCCTTAAGCACGGCGATGTGTTCCTCAGGAAAGTAGTCCTGGCGCACGGCATACTCCAGAGCTTGCAGGTGACCAGGCACCACACGCACCGGCTTCACCTTATCCTCACTCTGACAGCAGAGAGGGGGGGGGGGCGCGTAGAGTGAGTGAAAGAAAGGAAGGAGTAAGAAAGAGACATGGGTTAGAAGACAGGCCAGAGGTAAACCAGAAGTATATAGGGAAACATTGAGCATAGCACACATACAGCATTGAGTGGATACAATATTGGCGTGTGTGTGTGTGTGTGTGAGAGAGTGTCCATACCTTGAGTAGTCCCAGCATCACTAAAAGAGTTGATACAAAGTTGTATCCTTGGAAGGAGGGGCTGGTGAAGGCTTTCCTGAGAATTGCATCTGCATGAGAAGGAAAACAAACACACACACACTTTCATAAAAACAGAGCGAGAAGGTACAATTCTTGGATTCATGGAGCATACAAAGTATGAAATAAGAGAAGATTATCTTATGGGCAGACAGGCCCCTGGCTAGAAACGACAAGCATTTAGCAATTAGCACAGACATAAATGAAAGCAGGCCCCTCACCTATACTGTCCAGCACAGCAGTCTTGACCTCCTCGTCCTCCTCCTTGTAGACTGAGGAGATCTTCAGGAAGGCCTCCGCTGTTTTCCCAGCATCAGCTACATCCACCTGGACAGAGACAGAGAGGAGGATGTGATAAACATCATTTTAGCTTAAATTAACTGAGACCTGTACTGCATTTGCACCGAACTGTTCTGTACTGCTGTAATTTTCCATTGTATGCGGATGCGCGCTGAATGCAAGGGTCGTGTGCAGGAGACATGTTACCCCCTCACCCTGATATCAGTGGACGTACAACCTATAACAGTGCTCCTTTTACAAAACATTTTCATTGGTCCCAACCAGTTGCCATTTCATATAGTTACTACCAAAAGCCGGCTTTACTCATTGTAATCATGGGACTGTTCTGCAAGGATGTGCGTGTGCACGTGTGTGTGTGCGAATATGAGTGCATGCGAGCGAGTGAGTGAGTGAGTGAGTGAGTGCGTGAGTGAGTGAGTGCATGCAAGTGAGTGAGTGTGTATATATTACCTGCTGTTCAATGAGCAGGGCCCTCTTGGCCCCCAGCTTAAGCAGTTTGTCTGGGGAGGGGAAACTGAGGAAGGACGAGACGTCTGGGGGTCGTGGGGCTGACGGAGGGGTGGACACCTGGGAGGAGGAGGAGGAGGAGGAGGTGTCAGGTCATCTTACCAACAACTTGTCATGGCGTTCAGACGCTAATGTCACTGATTTTATCCAAAGCGACTTATGCAGTGAATGCATACTGTACATTTTTCAGTATATATATATATATATATATATATATATAGACAATTGTTTTGTAGGGACCCATCTGCAGATCTGACTAAGACGGACATTATAGAGTTGAGAGGCAGCGCGAACAATCGCAGTTGCCTGTTGTCTGAATAGATGCAAATGAGTGATTCTTTTTGGTTGGATGCTAAACTGCATTTCGTTGTATTTACTACTTAGTACTTAGTACTCTGCGATAGGGGTGGGACGATTAGAAAATGTCATGTCACGATTATTGTAGGCAAAATAATCGCGATCCACGATATTATCGCGAGAATTTCAAAGTCTGTGTTGCCCAGCGACAGCCCCAAAACATCACTGCTCTAGAGGAGATCTGCATGGAGGAATGGGCCAAAATACCAGCAACAGTGTGTGAAAACCTTGTGAAGACTTACAGAAAACGTTTGACCTCTGTCATTGCCAACAAAGGGTATATAACAAAGTATTGAGATGAACTTTTGTTATTGACCAAATACTTATTTTCCACCATAATTTGCAAATACATTCTTTAAAAATCAGACAATGTGATTTCCTGGATTCTTTCCCCCCATTCTGTCTCTCATAGTTGAAGTGTACCTATGATGAAAATTACAGGCCTCTCTCATCTTTTTAAATGGGAGAACCTGCACAATTGGTGGCTGACTAAATACTTTTTTGCCCCACTGTAATTGTGAGTTATTAAAAAAATCCGTAGTAATCAAGTGCATCCTCTAACCTGGTTTGCATGGCTATCCTCCTCTTCCTCTTCGTCTTCTTCTTCATCATCATCATCATCAACATCATCATCATCGTCGTCGTCTTCTTCATCATCATCATCTTCGTCATCGTCATCCTCTGGCTCCCCCTCGTCATCGCTTCAAGTAAAGATAGGAGAGATTATACCTATGAAGTCTTGTGATTTCTTATGATGGCTTGTAATTCATTGTGAAGGGATTTCTTACGAAGGCTTCTGATTTCTTATGAAGGCTTATGATTGAGAGGTGTTTCATATCATTGGAAGTTAATCTGACACAAATTTGATTTCCTTTTGAACTGATACTGTAGATGTAATCGATGCTTTACAAAACAGTGTGATATGGGTAAGACTTAAGGCAGTGCGTTTAGTTCATTACCTGAGGGATCCCAGCAAGTCTGCCATGTTCATGGTGTCCATGGCCTCTCTGAGATTATCACACCCCTCCTCCCCCAGGCAGTTACCTACACACACAGACAGACAGACAGACACACAGACACACAGACAGACACACAGACAGACAGACAGACACGCAAGCAAATGAATGCAAACCCAGAGGCAATACCAGTCATCCATAAAAATGTTCAACGTTTCTTACATGCGCTATAAAGTGTAATCTGTATGTGTCTGTACCATTTAGGTCCAGTTTCTCTAGCTGAGCTTTGTTCTGTACTGCTTGAGCCACATGAAGTGCACCTTCCTCTGTAATCTCCCCAAACGACAGATTCAGCTCCTGACAGAAAGAAGAAAAGAAAGAAAATAGAATTTGAATTTTCTCCTGAACCTAGCATTGTTGGTGTGCTCATCAATAAAGAAAGATCCACTTTGTAGTTCCTGTTACCTTGAGAATGGGTAGCCCCTCTACCACTGCGTCTGCGATGGCTATGGCCCCCTCAGTGCGCACAAGACAGTCCCCAAAGTTGATCACCTGGACACTGCGCAGATGTTTCAGGGCCTGAAGAAGACACATCGTCACTGCCATGATAACTGCATATAAAAACGACTTCAGCCTTCCATCATTCTATGGACTAAGGTTATGAAAGTACCCGTAGCCCGGGAGTTACAGTATATACATTCCACAATGCATTCCTCTGTATGTATATTTATATTATGCCTGTAATACTATTTTGATGTGTATTTGTATCCTTCTTTAATATATATATATATAAAAAAAAATTATATACCTCTGCCATGGCAATAGCTCCTTTCTTGGTGAAGGTGTTGTCATTGAGGTTGATAACGCGGAGCTGAGGGTTGTGCTCCATGGCGGCGGCCAGAGCAGTCACTCCAGGGTGGTTGATCCCATTCTGGGGCATGTGAACCTCCTCCAGACTGCCAATCAACTGAGTCAACACACAGGGAGTCAAACAGTAGCATCAGACAAAGCTAGGGGGATAGACATTACACAGACAGCTATTCAAAACTGTTGAATGACAATGGGAATATACAGTACACAGCTAGGTCTGGAAGTTTGCATCAGACAGTTCGATCAGCAGTAGCATCAGAAAGAGATTGAAGATAATCTGGACATACAGCAAACGTATTCTGGAACGATTAATAAGTCAGACGTTTGTGGGTGGTTTACAAGTCGTTTCATTTGTGTGTCGGTAAATACATGCGCTAAGGAGCACCCTGTCGCATATCATAAGAAATGGGAAGGGTGATGGGATAGATGGGACCTAGACCACCAGCAGTTTATCAACCACAGATAGGTATCTTTAGCTCTAGCTGTGTCTGTCTGTCCGTAACAATAGTTAGCCATGTTTGGCTCTAGCTTTAGAAGCTAATGTTTGTCCGTAACCACGGTTAGCCATGTTTAGCTCTAGCTACAGGGGCTAGCGTCTGTCCATACCCGGAAGGCCTGAGCGAGGGCTGTGGCCCCGTCGTTCTCCAGACGGTTCCTGCCTGCGATGAACACCTTCAGCTTCAGAGGGTTTCCCACGGCGCTGGACTGCTTATGGCACTCTGTCAACGCTGCCGCCAAGATCTGAGGAAGATCACACACACACAGCGAAGGAAAGAATACGACAACGAAGGACGTGTCATTGTTATCATTACATTGTCGTAACAGAGATAAATATGAGATATACAGTGACAGTAGGATCCTAATATCACTTCTGATGCTGGCATTAAACATCAATGGCATAATGTGATGATGGCATCAGTAATTAACCTTTAACACAAGTCATCACAAACATAAAGAAGTAGATCGAAGAGGTCAAAAGATGATTCTAGATAGGCTAGATCTCATTGTGGGAGTCCCTGTTAAACATAATCACAGTACAACTCGCATAAAACTGGTGAGACACACCATAGGACCCATCAAACTACAGATACTGGGCATCACACTCACCTTGCCCCCTCCGATGCCCATCCCGCAGTTGTTGAGCTTCAGTTCCTGCAGCGTGTGGCAGGCAGTGCTCTTCAGCAGCCGCTCAATGCCCTTCACCCCATCTGGACCGAAGGCGTTGTCACTGAGGTCTATCACTGACAGCCTGGCGCCTGCAGTCATCAGTGCGGAACCCAGGGAGTTCTACAGAGACAAGATGAGAGGTAGAGATGAGGGTGAAATCGTTTCAAATGCTTCCATGTGTGTTGGTTTAGTTTATCTGATATGTTGGAACCAATGGAATAGTCCCCAGAAGTGCAAAATCTCAGGGGTAAAGCACTCACCAGGGCAGGAGGGATCTCGGAACGCAGCCGACCAGTGAACATGTCACTCCAGTAACAATACTGAGCAATACAGAAGGAAGGGGAGGAAAATCAGGATGGATGGAGTGCACAATAGAGAGACAGCAAAAAAAAAAGGATTCAAGTGTGGCATTTGTGGAAAACTAGTTCTCTGTGACAGCAACAACAACACATTGGCAACAATTCATTTCACATGGACTCAGGGGCTGGCCGGTACCTTGAACTCGCTCTTTGTCTCCAAGGCTTTAGCAATGGCCTGTGTCGCCTCCACCCCGATGGTGTTACCCTCCAGCCTAAGAGCCTGCAAGCCCTCAAACTCCTGGATCTCCTGTACAATCTCCTTCACTGGAGGGAGGAATGGAAATGGGGGGGGAAGTAGGCATTACACAGGGCGCTTGGTTAGGCGTCAGTCATGTAATCGCAGGGTCCCCGGTTCGATTCCGTCCGTCGACATATCCTGCATGTCATCCCTCCTCTCACTCACCCATCCTTCCTGTCAATCTCTACTGTCTATCCCATTAAAAGCAGAAATGCCCTAAAAAACATATTTAAAATAAAAATAATAAAAAAATAAATTACATTACACCCTGGCCAGGACATAACTGAGCGATGTCTATTTGGGTTCCTAAAATGTCCATTTGACACAATGTTGTTGTCCTAACACAACACCTCTTTCATGACAAGAAGAGGAGTGGCACAGAGTCTATGACAGAGAGTGAAGATGCTGCCCACCAGACTCTGCGTTGTCCAGTTTGCGTCCTTGACCCTTGTAGCTCAACTCTCCCTCAGCCACCTGGGTTTTGGCCAGGCAGTCGGCCAACTGTGCAACATCATCCGTCGCCATCATCAGGACACCTGAGAACACACACGCACAACGATTCTTGGTCGTTTCTACCTAGTTACCGTACTTACTTTACACTTTTCAGTTAACAGAAGGCTTTTCAGAGGCACGTCTAGACTAAGGTCATCCAATTTAAAATGTGCATTTCAGCCGTTTCTTCCATCACCTATCTAGTAATCACCACAATGCATGTTTATCTACAGGCTGTTGACAAATGCTAGTACTAGGGTAACTTACCTGTTATACACACATTGCTGTTACTGTAAATACTGTTAACAACATGACCAGCCATTGACTCGGTGTTGTCAACAACGTTGGAGCCACACGTTTAAAACCCGGCTTGTTAGCTAGATAGCTAGCTAGAGAGAATAGGCTAGTGACAAGTCTTTTGAAATTAATCTGAATACAGTCTTCCAATGTTGTGAAACGATATGGGTGAGAATCGTTTGTCAAGCTAACTCGAGGAATAACATATTTGGTTGCTAACGTAAGTTGGCAAGCTAGCTAACAACAAGCTAGCGCGGCATGCGCCGAATATAGCGGCCTTGCTTCAACCACCCACATGACATGTTGATCTGTCAAATGTCCCCAGTCATTTACCCACTCTCTTAATTACAACGTCACATGAACGTATCACACACTTTTATGTAATTAATTCCCTAATGTTTCATGTTTCATTAGTTTCATTCACAGACTATGAGCAGTGTTGTTTTACTTACCAAATGTAAAAAAAATATATAGCGTAGAGGCCTGTAGTTGTTTCTCGAACGCGTCTCACAAGCGGAGTCTCTCCCGCTCGCTTATGACGTTCAAAACCCACCCGGCTCGAGGACCGCGAGGCCGCTGAGATACACGGGACTTGTAGTTTCTATAGATCTTTGTCACATGCAAATATCAAAACTAAAACATTAACAAAATAACATTTTGAATGTTTTGATGACTAAAAAACCTATCTTTATAACAGTAATATCATAGACTCGTTTTGGAATAAAATGTTTTACTTTAACACTTCAAGTTGAACTCTGAAAACACTGCAAATCCAATTTGTAAATAAATAATAAACCTACAAAATACTGTGTAACAACACATTTTAATAATAATAATAATAATAATAATAATAATAATAATAATAAACTAATTATGGAATGACAGTTGTGCAGGATAGGCATCTGATAGGCATCTCGCCCTGATTTGACTCCCTGTAGGACCCTGGAGGCAGTCAGTCAGACTTCCGAGTAACTCAAACAAACCGGAGGGAGTCCCAGTAGAGCGAGGAAATTGGAAGTGAAACTAAACTGAATTTAGTCTATGCAAATATATATTTGATAAATGATGTCATTGGACATATATCAATATAGTCAGGTCTATCGTTTCGGTGTTAGATGACATTTTACTCTCTCTGTGCACACGGATTTGAACTGAACGTCGACTGATGGTTTTTATCAGGTGGGTGTAAAACTTCTTCGAATCATGCTTGTCCTGCTAGCATAGATTGTACACACACGCTGAACACCATGTTCGATTTCCCACAACAAGCTAGCTGTGGACATTGATACCTTGCTTGTGCCATTAGCTCGACAAGATGTCCGTTTCGTTTTCAGACATGACGAGAGTTTGATTGCAGAGAAATTGGCATATGTCGTGACGATTGGTCACAGAGCTGACAACAACATTAGTGCCACTTGCTGAATTGGATGTCAATATGTCATATCCCCAATATGTTCAATTACTTGGTAAAGTTGGGCATATTGTGAGCTTAGAATTATAAGGTTCTATCTCCGTTTAGGGTAGTTCAAAGATATTGAGCGCCAAAGTTTAAAAAACTAAATTTTGACAAAAATGGAGATAGAACCTTAACCTTCTATCTCCATTTTTGTCAAAATGTAGTTTTTTTACATAATCTGATCCATTAGGTGTTTATTAATGCCTGTGTGGTGTTGTTTTTTAAAATGTTGATTTTTTTAAGTTAGTAATTCATAAAATACAAAGGTTCCATCTCACAAAACATAATGGAATGTAAAAACTTTGGCGCTCAATATCTTTGAACTACCCTAAACGGAGATAGAACCTTATAATTCTAATTTTTATTAATGCCTGTGTGGTGTTATTTTTTTAAATGTTGAATTTTTTTAGTTAGTAATTCATAAAATACAAAGGTTCCATCTCACAAAACATAATGGAATGTAAAAACTTTGGCGCTCAATATCTTTGAACTACCCTAAACGGAGATAGAACCTTATAATTCTAATTTTTATTAATGCCTGTGTGGTGTTATTTTTTAAAATGTTGATTTTTTTTTGTTAGTAATTCATAAAAAACAAAGGTTCCATCTCACAAAACATAATGGAATGTAAAAACTTTGGCGCTCAATATCTTTGAACTACCCTAAACGGAGATATAACCTTATAATTCTAATTTTTATTAATGCCTGTGTGGTGTTATTTTTTTAAATGTTGATTTTTTTTAGTTAGTAATTCATAAAATACAAAGGTTCCATCTCACAAAACATAATGGAATGTAAAAAACTTTGGCGCTCAATATCTCTGAACTACCCGAAACGGAGATAGAACCTTATAATTCTAAGGTCACAATCCGCTTGTTAAGTCGTGACGTATTTCCGGGGCCAACGTTGGCTGAGGCGCTGTCTTCGAGATGCCGAAATAATAATAATAATTAATTATATTTATATAGCGCTTTTCCGAGGTTCAAATACCCTGACAATATGGAGAAAACGGTAAAGTGCTGTGTCCCTTGTTGTATGAATAGATCCGAGTCTAAAAAACGATTAAACTGTCATTCTACCGCTGTAGTTCACAGGTACTCCGGTGCGGAGAATTTCTGATTTGGACTCGGAAATGGCTAAACGTCACTTTTGACGTCAGACTTAACAAGCGGATATGCCCAACTTTACCAAGTAATTGAACATATTGGGGATATGACATATTGACATCCAATTCAGCAAGTGGCACTAATGTTGTTGTCAGCTCTGTGACCAATCGCGTGCACTATGCAATGAGTTAGAACAAAACAAAGGAAATATCTTTGTCATTCCAGTCGTGTCAAAATGCTTTAGTAGACATGTAATGCAGAGATGCGCCATCAACCCTAATTATTGTCAACAAAGTGGTTAGTTTGGTTCAGCATCGCGCGAAGACTAGAGGGCGTCAACTGCTGGCAGGAGATGTAAAACCTACAGATGTCGCAGCCGATGTCATTAAATCAAGATGTTTTATGGGCCTCTACTCTTACTAGTGTGCAACAATGGATACTGAGTTGGCCCGACACAAGCGCAAGGAGGAGATCCAGAAAGCACTGGGATTCATTCAGTGAGAAAACTTTTTTTCTTCCCTTCATATATTAAATGCGTGTTTTACAATAGATGTTTTACAATGCATACAGTAATGCATGAAGTTGTTTACAATATGTAACATTATGTTAAGTGATAAGTGATTATGAGTACTGCTGATGTCATGCCAGCAGCTTCTCCTCTTCTCATCATTCCATTCATTTGGTGTTACACTAATTAAAGGTTCAGCGTTCACCTATTTTCATACTGTTTTTTTCCTCTGTGTCTTAGGTCATCCTTGCCTTATCCGAAGCCTGAAGGCTATGCGGTATTGTTATACGAATACAGCATTATCTTGTCTGTCTTCTATCTTGACCTTGGTCTGGTCCTTGGGGAGGGGGGGGACGGGGGGACGTGCGTGCCGAGCTTGTGTGGGAGTTAAGGCTACATTCCACATTCCTCCATAAAACATTGGATACCCCACGGAAGTTTCTTGAGTTGTGCAATGCAGTTACCTGATATCCACACTGAATCAAGTAGTAAACAACTGTGTAAACACAGTGCTCCAAAAAAAAAATGTTTACAGAATGTTGGGAAAATAGTCTGTAGTTCTCAGATTACAAGAGAGTAAGAACATGATGATGATGTTAAGAGTTAAGTGAGCCTTTCGTGAGTCTTTCCTTCCCTCTCTCACTCCTACTTCTTCATATAACTATGAATGTTTGTGTCAAATGCTCTCTCTCTGAAAAAAAATCATCTTCTCCCTCACTTTCCAATTCCTCTCCTCCTCCACTTCTCTCCTCCCAGGGTTTTTTGACCACGTTGATGTATAACCTATTTGATGAGGGGTCTGCGTCGGTCATGGAAGGGGATTGGAGGCTGGCCATAAGGGACTTCAGCGAGGGATTGAACGTGGCCCGCTACGCCCAGGCTGAGGCTGTAAAAATCCCATCAAACCTGCTGGAGCTCCTGTATGTCAACCGTGCGTTTGCCTACAGCAGTATGGTGAGTCAACATGGTGTTTTACTCCACCAGTTTCTTACAGCAGTCTGTTCACCAGTCTGTCCATCAAAGGAATGGTTTTAAGGCTGTCAACTGATTAACATTTTTTATTAAGTTAATCACAATAATATTCTGTGATTAATCAGTCAATACTAGTATTTACGATAAAACGAAAACATGTGTGGTGTTGGAATAAAGACATGCATGACAAACTGGTTAGAGGAATCAGAGTTTTTTTTAAACTTTATTATAACATCTCAGCTTAGTTTTGATTATTTCAGAATAAGATTAGAATCTCTTAATTTGCAGACAACCACATAAAGAACAGTTACAAAGTAACGTCTGCTAAAAAGTGAATGTAAACAGCTTACCTGTAAATTGATTGCAAAGTACCATCTCAACAAAAAATGAATGCTAGACAGACAGGATGTCTGCTAGATGTGCTCATTCATCTGGGAAAGCACCCAGAAGAGAGATTAGCATCTATACATATACATATATACACTACATGATAAGTGGTCATGAATGTAGCCAACGACCGTCATCATTCAACCCAGTATAGTGTTATCTGCGTATGCCGCATGTCAGTAGAACTTGTTAATATATGATATTCTAAATAATTAATTAATAATTCATTCGCATATTAATTTTTTTGCCGCGTTAAGGTTTCCCAATTAACCGCGATCGTTAACGCGTTAACATTGACAGGGTTCGTAAAGGACTGTTAAAAAGGGTAATGTGGTGAGATTGTGTGTGTGCGTGCGTGTTTACTATACCCTAAAGGACATGAAATCGTATTATTTTACATTGTTATTAGGCCTACAACCACTATGAATTCTAAACATATATTTCATAGCCGAAACGTAGGTGATCTAAGTGGACTATTTTTACAACAGTCAACCGATAAACATGTAGGATACAGAACACAACTACATGTTGTCATTGATGCACAATTATCCCTAAAGAAAGAAATAAACCAACAGCAAGAAATTGAGGAAAAAGAGCCACCGCTCTGGCCTTTCTCATAGCTCAACTGAACTCATGCCATAAAGGGCACTATAGAAGCACGGGAGCCAACATTGTATAACATGTATAACATTGTATCATAACAACTCAACACAAATGACTTGGTCTATCATACAGAAACAATATGGAAATATTGAAGAGCACCAATAGTCCAAGATGGAATATTCATCCCCAAATTGTACTCTTTATGCTTCAGTAACCTGCTATTGTCCTTTCAACACATTGTAAACATAGGTATTACCAAGGGAACCAGTCTCTCCCCCTCTAGTTGTACAAAGGTGTGTATGGCGTGCTGTGACAGCCCTCGTTCCTCTGTAAAGTATGTGACGAGGCCTCCATAGGTCAGTTTGATAGTTATCTCTCCCCCCCGCCCTTTCTTCTCCCCCCACCCCCACCAGGGGCAGCATGAGCGGGCTATAGAGGACTGTGACAATGTGCTGGCATTGTGTAATGGCAGTCGCAAGGCGCTTTACAGGAAGGCTCTGTGTCTGAAAGAGATAGGTCGTCTCCGGGAGGCCTACAACTGCTGCACAGACTGCCTGCTCACAGCCCCTAACGTGAGTATAAGTAGAGATTGGGAGTGGGGCAGTGAAGGCTGGTGGAGGCAGGACTCATTGTTATGCAAAGAATGGAATGACGAATTCCTTATTCCATTTCATCTGATACCATTCCTTATTCTATTCCATGCACTACAATACATTACAATCCTTGGATTTCTACCTCCACTAGCCTCCCCTGGGGTTAGTGATGTTTGGTTTTAGTAGATCAGGGGGGGGGGGGGGGCTTGAACAAGAGGTCCCACTGGGAGGCACCTGGATTAAATAAAGGATGACTAGAGAAACTATGGCCACCCCGATCATAGTTTTAAATCAGCCAGTGACATAGCTGTAGGTGATTGATGAGTAGATATGCGCCTAACCATTATCAATACAGATGGTCTCTACATGTATTTCCCTTTTTCTTGGCCTCTTCATAGGATGAAGAAGTGAACAAGTTGGCACAGGAGCTGGCAAACAGTCTAGGCCTGAAGGTCTGCAAAGCCTATGTCAGCCAACAGGTGTCACAATGTTGATTGAAAATATTTAATGTCATGAATTAAACTTTTTTTGTTCAATTGTAAAAAAAATAAAAAAGTTATACAATAACTCTTTCCATATGGATTTAAGCTTGTTTCTCCTTGCAGGAAGTGACAACGTCTGCCAGTGGAGATAGTAATGGGAACACAGCACCTCATGCAGGAGAGGCATGTATAACAACCTCAGTTATATTACTTTCACCTTTGGGGGGGATTCCATCTGTGAATTTTTAATGGATGCCAATTAAACGGAATATGGCTTATTTTTCTCTCTCTCGTATCAAGATGTCAAGAAATGGTCTGGACTCCTTGAGTGAACTCACACAAGGTAGTATTTATACTGACTGTTAGAAATAAGAGTATGAGATAAGTGTGTGTGTGTGTGTGTGTGTGTGTGTTTGTGTGTAAGTAAGTAAGTAAGTAGCCTAATGGAGCCAGGAGCCTATCTCCTGTTTACGTAGCGTGAGGCGGCTTAATGTACACCCCCTGGACACTACCCGCAGGGCCACTGAGCGTGTGTGTGTGTGTGTTTTTAAAAATGTATGTAATTCAGAATAATGACACTTAGTGGTAATGTGAGAGAGATAGATTTATGAGTTCATTGATTGGGATTCAGGGACTGTTTGCGTTAATGATGTTGCTGGGAAAACTGCAGGAGAGAATACTTTCCTACAGGAACTCATTGCTTCCTTACATGGATTTACATGTTTTACATGGATTTACATGTTTTATTTATGTTTTATTTATTACAGACAGTTTGCAAATATCAAATCTATTTGGAGTTGTGCCACATACTCTTTTAAAAGAGGTTTGGTTGCGAGATGGGAGAGAGCTAGAAAAGCAAGGAAGACGGATCCCCATTAGTCATCACCATAGTAAGGACTATTCTTCCTGGGGTCCACATAAAAAGACAGACAGTCAAACATAACTAAATCAATCAACAAGAAAGTATGCTGTAGACATGAAGGATACATAACAATAAAGATCATTTATAATAGTTTTTTATGAATTTTTATTACAGTTGAATACCCTCTAGAAAGGTTTTTCTTTCTTTTTCAAGCTCTTCCATTCACTCTCTTCTTCCCTCCTTCTGTTTCAGCTGGCTTTTCTAGCATGCCTCTTTTAGAGTTTATACCAGTTAGTGATGAATCCTCTCCCTTTGGATGTCTGCCCTCTGCTGACCTTCTGGACAGCCCAAGCCAAGGCCCCCTGGGGCTGCCCTTCTCGGTGCCTGTGTCAGATCACCTGGGGGACTCTGAGCTAATAGGAGACGATCTAGACAGCCTGCTAGACTGCATCACCGATGAGCTAGAGGATACTCAGGTGTTTGTGTGTGTTTGATCACTATAGCATCCTGAAATAGCTTCCCTGAGTTTACCACAGCAACTATTGATTCTTTCAATTGATTGACCCTCTTTCCCTCCCTCCATCTCACCCTCCAGGATGCCTTCACCACCAGCCCCCCCAACCCAGCCCTCGGCCCTATCCAGCGGCCCTTCCTCTCTGCCCCCAAGGCCCAGCTACCCCCAGCCTTCTTCACTAATGTCAGCCAGCTCAACTCTCTGGACTCCTTCTTAGGTCTAGGTGGTGGTGGGGGGGGCGGTCCCAAAACAGAACTGGATGCCCTTGATGCCATTGATGCCTTGGATGCCCTAGACAATTTCTTAAGCCACCAAGTTGATGATGTCCCCAAAATATCACTGGGGACTCTGGATGGTCTTGATGATGCCTTGGATTCTCTCTCTGCCCCCAGAAGACCAGTGTGCTCAAGAAGACCAATGGCCCCCAGAAGACCAATGTCCTCAATAAGACCAGTGGCCCCCAGAAGAGGGGGGGATGTCCTTGATCTCGAATTTTTGGACACTCTAGACAACTTCCCAGGCCTCGTTGTCACTGGAGAAGTCCCAGGCATTGCATCAGCTCTGGGTGGTATGGATGGCCTAGATTCCCTCGACAGGTTCACCCCACTAGAGGGCGCTTCAGCAGGAGAGCTGGACTCCCTCTCTGAGTTTAGCCTGCCTGGTGAGTGGCTTGATGATAGCAGTGAGTGAAGATAATGTAAATGATATGGCTAATTTTTTATGTCATTGCCAAGTTATAAGCCCATACTGTATAAGATAAGTTGTCATGATGGGTTTTGCTCTTAACACATTTCTTTCTTCCTCTCACATTCTCTCCTTCAGGTGAGAGGGTCTACAACAAACCTGTGGCGCGTCCAGTCAAGTCCAACCACACAGTACGTTGGGATGGGAATTAGCCTCTCACATTGCCATGCTATTGTTGCCTTGATGACATTTTAAACTTGAGTCCATCTGTTACCATGGTGATGTAGACACAGAATGGCCAGGGCTCTTCCAAGCACTCTGCGCCGACCCAGAACCCCCTGGCAGCCACACACGACTTCAAGCTGGCCTGTGACACCTGCTACAACCGGATAGGTACAGTACATCTTTCATGTCTTCTCTCTCAAACAACGCCTCTCTCACAGTGTTGCTCTGAGAGATAAAGGTTTCACAAGGCCACAGATTATGATTATGGCATTTCAAGGCTTATAGCACAGTATAATTTATCTCTTTCTCTCTCGACTACATCTCTCCCCCTCATTCTTTCTTTTGCTCTCTCTCACTATTCTGTGCTACCTCTACCTCTCTCTCTCTCTCTCTCTCTCTCTCTCTCTCTCTCTCTATATATATATATATATATATATATATATATATATATCTGTCTTTTCCTTTCTCTTCTCTCTCTCAGGTCCGGGGGTCCTGGACTATAACCACCAACCAGAGTTGGTCCACAACTGTAAGCGTAACATCCTGCTGTGCATGATCAAGGCAGCAGAGTACCCTAACTGGAAGAGGGTGCGATCTCGCCCCAAGTGTAACAAGTTCTTTGGGTCGTATGTGCTCTGCAAGGGTAAGAACAACAACACTGATTGGAAGACTAAGTTCCCTTGTAATGAAAAGATGTCAGGCTTTGATGTCAGAGTGGCTCAAATTATTCCACAGTGGTCCTCTCCATTTTAAAAAGGCCACGGAGACACTTCAAAGACAATTTGCTCTTTGTTCTGGTTTGGTCCCTTTGATGAGGCAGTTTCGTAGACAAGATGAATCCTAAAACTGAACTGAATGACACTTTCATTGTAGATTCTCCATTGAATATGTAGGACATTCTAGGACTAGGCTTAATTGGTATCCAGGAAAGTGTAATACAATTTTGTTAAAGGTTTTTTAACACCCCTCTCCATCTGAACAGAGGTTTTGGAGACTCGGGAATGTAAGTTTGGAGAGGTCTGCACATTTGCCTACTGCCAAGAGGAGATAGATGTGTGGTCCATGGAGAGGAGGGGAGCTCTGAGTAGAGAGCTGATGTTTGACGTGCAAGACAGGCCAGTGCCCACCATCACACAACTGCTGCAGCTGCACAACAGCATGTTCGTGTTCCTCTGTCAGGTAATGTGTACACTCACACACAAACACACACACACACTCAAACACACACACACACACACACACACACAAATACAAATACATCAACTAACCGTACATCAACCAACCATCTACATCTACAACTCCTCTCCTGTCACTCCCCTCTCTCACATTCTGTCCTCTCTCTCTCAATCCCTCCTCAGGAGTGCTATGATAGTAAGCCTAGGATCATCAGTAACCGCAATAAAGAGAACCCAGCTGTCTGCTCCAACCTCACCGCCCACCACCCTTTCGATGAGAAGAAGTGAGTCACATTTATTCCTGTCTTTACACACACACAGACACACACTTGAACCCCCTGCTTACACACACACACACACACACACACACACACACACACACACACACACAGGTAGGCTCACATAAACAAAAACACAAGCTCCTTGTACCACAACACACACATAGACTCACAAAGACAAAAACAAAAACAATTTGTACCATGCACGCATGCACACACACTTCAACCCCCTGCCTGTGGCATCCTTTCTGCCCTGCAGGTGCCTGGTGCATGTGGTGAGGTCCAGCAGCGTGAGCTACACTAAGATCCGCCCGTTGCATGCCCTGTGCCAGTTAGACGTGTGTCGCCATGCGATTCGCTACGGCTGCCAGCGAGAGGACAGCTGCTCCTTCGCCCACTCTTTTATAGAGCTCAAATGCTGGATGCTGCAGATGGACTCAGGTACAGACACACACACGCACACACACATTGACATGTATCAGTATCAACACACTGACTGAGTTTAATATTGTGTCATGGTCTGTGTGATGTCAAGGTCTTTTATAATGTAGAGGCCAAATCTCAAAGTTGGTTTTCAAGATTTTTTTTTTATTATATTTTTTTTTACAGAGACCAGTAGGTGGCAGTAGACTCTGTAGATTGTAGATACTGCTCTTTTGATCTCAAGTGGAATGGGAATGGATGGAATGGACTTTATTTGTCATTGCTACAGTACAGGTACCAAACAACGAAATTTAGGAGGGGTGGCTCCCCTGGTGTTAGGAAAGGAAAGAAAAAAAAGTTTTTTTTTTTTTTTAGAAAAAGCATAAAAGCATAAAATCACAAGAAAGTAAGGAGCTGGTTTACATCAATAAAGGCTATGTACACAATCCACTGTACTATACTGCACCGATAGTCAACTAGGGTTGTCATATTGCACAAAAGTATTTTTTCACATTATTTTAAAGTGTCACAGTTTGCAGGCTTGAAAATGTACATGTTTGTGCCTCAGCACTAGCTGCCATACAATCCGTCCGGACTGTCCTGGGCCCAGAACTTAGGCCTTTTCTGTGTTCAGGGCCTTGACGGCCCTGTGGTAGAAGCAGTCCTTCAGTCTGTTTGTCTTAGCGGCCGGGGTCCTGTACCTCCTGTACGAGGGCAGCTTGACAAAGTGTACGTGCCCAGGGTGGGTCGGGTCCCTGGAGATCTTGGAGGCCCTCCTGAGACAGCGTGTGTTGTACAGCTCCTCCAGAGAGGGGAGGGGGGCGCCGGTGATCTTCTGTGCTGTTCTCACGACTCTCTGTAGCGCGTTTCTCTCCGCTGTTGTGCAGCTGTGGAACCAGTTGCAGATGCCGAAGGTGAGGATGCTCTCCACTGCGCCGTGGTAGAAGGCCACCAGTATCTCCTGCTTGTTGTGTTCTTTCCTGAGGCATCTCAGGGTGTATAGCCGCTGTTGTGCCCTCTTGATGGTGCCTTTTGTGTTGTCCTTCCAGGCCAGGTCATCCCGCATGTGGTGTCCCAGGAATCGGAGGGTTGAGACTCTCTCCACGCTCTCTCCGTCGATGAGCAGGGGCTGGATCTCGGACTTTTTCCTCCTGAAGTCTACGATGAATTCCTGGGTCTTTGACTTGTTTAGCAGCAGGTTGTTAACCTTGCACAGCTTGCTCAGTTGCTCTACCTCATCCCTGTACGCCGCCTCGTCCCCCCCCGAGATACATCCCACCACGGTGGTGTCGTCT
Source organism: Nansenia antarctica (assembly GCF_963989245.1). Classification (NCBI taxonomy): domain Eukaryota; kingdom Metazoa; phylum Chordata; class Actinopteri; order Argentiniformes; family Microstomatidae; genus Nansenia; species Nansenia antarctica. The sequence continues at coordinate 74,532,915 of NC_137675.1, forward strand.
GCAAACTTTACGATGTAGTTGCTGGGGTGGACGGGGGGGAAGTCGTGGGTGTAGAGGTTGTAGAGGATGGGGCTTAGCACGCAGCCCTGGGGGGACCCAGTGCTGAGGCTGAGGGCTGTGGAGGTGTGGGGGCCCACCCGCACCCTCTGGGGGCGGTCGGTCAGGAAGTCCTTGATCCACGCACATATAGAGTGTGATAGACCCAGGTCTAGTAGTTTGGTCGCTAGCCTGTCTGGAAGGATGGTGTTGAAGGCGGAGCTGAAGTCCACGAAGAGCAGTCTCGCGTAGCTGTTTCCCCTCTCCAGGTGGGATAGAGTGGCGTGGAGAGTCGTCGCGATGGCGTCCTCTGTGGACCTGTGGGCTCTGTAGGCGAACTGGTATGGATCCAGGTTGGGCGGGAGGCGTGTGAGTATGTGGGCCCGGACTAGTTTCTCGAAGCACTTCATGATGATTGGTGTGAGTGCCACCGGGCGGTAGTCGTTTAGGCAGCTCACCGTGCTTTTCTTCGGGACTGGGATGATAGTTGAGGTTTTCAGGCAGGGTGGGACGGTGGCCTGGGACAGGGACTGGTTAAAGATGTTGGTGAAAACCCCGGCCAGCTGGTCGGCGCAGTCCCTCAGCACCCGTCCCAGGACGCCATCCGGCCCCGAGGCTTTCCTGGGGTCCACCGCCTTCAGCAAGCGTCTCACCTCGTGCTCTGTGAGGGTGAGGCTGCTGAGAGCTGGAGAGAGTGGTGTTTGTGTTGCGGTTACCTCCGTTCGCCCCTCGTCGAACAGGAGTCCAGCGACCAGGGCCTTGGCTAGATGGATGCAGCTTAGCAGCAGTGCTAATGCGGTGTGGTGTTGGGCTGAAGCCTGTGCCTAGTCCAATGTTGGTCTTAACTTTCACTTTTTGGTGTCCAATTTATTGATTGTTAGAAGACCAAAAGACTCAAACCTTCAATTGTGAAGTTTTGATAACAAAAATACAGAGGATTGCCAAGATATATGAAGGATTGGAATTAAAGATTTCACCAGCAAACAATGTGTGCAGCCATCTTGGAAGTGGGCGACCAGTGTGTGTGTGTGTGTGTGTGTGTGTGTGCGTGCGTGTGTGTGTGTGCGTGCACGCTTTTTACAGGTGTCACCCCTGAGGAGATTGCCCTGGAGTCGTCGAGACAGGAGATCTGGAAGAAACTGGAGCAGAATGCAAACAAACAGAAGGTAAACAAACCAAGTAAAGTACAGCATTTCATCATTGTAATGTTATATCTCATGATTGTATTTCTATCAGGCCATGGCTACACAATAGGTCCTTTGTGTCTGACGACCAGTGTGGTTTGTCTCATCCAGTCCACCTTTGTTTTTCTGTCGATCACTTACATGTGTGCCCACTAACTGTCAACGTGTAGCCAGTCAACATGCCGCCACCAAGTGGACCTGGTGGTGGAGGAGGGGACAACCGAGGAAGAGGAGGAGGAGGCGGGAAGGGGCTGGGCTTGAAGATGAAGTTTGTCTGTGGTCAGTGCTGGAGGGACGGCCTTGTCAGTGAGCCAGATAAGGCCCTCAAGTACTGCACTGCCAAGGCCAGACATGGGTAAGACAGCACCCTACCGAGCACACTACCTACCGGGCTAATATGCACCCTACTTATTATGTACCAGATAAGGCTCCTCAAGTACTGCACTTGTGAGGTACATCGCAATGCAAAAGGTGTATAGCCAAAGTGTGTTGTCATACTAAATGATTGGTTTGTGGGAACCAGAAGAGAATATTCATCTATCTGAGGTCATTACAGGACAAAGAACAAGCTGTACTATACTACAGGGTCATTGGGTAATCAATCTGTTATTTTTGTTATCAGCTACAATAGGATCCAGTAAGTCGGTTGCCTGATGATTGTGAGATGATTGAATAGGGAACCATTGTCCCTCTCTCTTTCTCTCCCTCTCCCTCTCTCCCTCTCCCTCTCTCCCTCTCCCCCTCCCCCTCTCCCTCTCCCTCTCCCTCTCCCCCTCTCCCTCTAGTTGTACAAAGGTGTATATGCGTGTAGGCATGCCTCTGTGACAAGGCCACCATAAGGCAGTTTCATAGTTCTCTCTCTCTCTGCTGCCTCTTTCTTCCACTCTCCCTCTTTCTGTAGTTGGACTAAGGAGCGCAGGGTGCTGTTGGTGAAATCCTTGGAGAAGTTGAAGTGGATGATGGTGCGGCCGTTGCCGATCGCCAAGGTCATCCCACTACAGTATGATGTATGTGTTGGTCCTCTGGAGCCATTCCTCCCGGTGTACATTCCAATACAACTTTATCGTTCCATCTGTAACAATGGGACGTTGTTTTCTGCTCTATTCTCATCCACCACCCACCCAACCCCCAAGACAATACACAAACACACATTCCGAAACAGCAAGGGGTCAGCTCGTTCCCAGGCTAGTTATTGAGGATGTTAACCGGAGCGAGAAGCTAGATTAGCTTGAGCTAGAGAGCGGCCGCTCAGGTGTAATGACACACAATTGTTCAATTGGAATGTGTATTGGCACTGTGTGAACTTGCTTCGACAGAGCCATAGCTACTTTCGTTTCCTCGCGGCATGTCATGGTCCATGTGTAACACCATAATGTGTCCCCACCCCTTAGATATGTTCACACGTGGTGAAGCAGAAGAAGTGCCATTATATTGGGAACTGCTCCTTCGCCCACAGCCAAGAGGAAAAGGAGATGTGGACCTACATGAGGCACAACAACTGTGAGTTAAAGTTAAGACTTGTCCCCTGCAATAGCAATATGCCCTGGAATGGTATTGACTTCCTACATCAAATTCCTATTTTCAATAGGATCCTTTACTGACTTGAATAATGTCTATATACTTCCACCCGTTAGCCTTACATTTTCTCATTGAACCTTTCCCTGATTTATTTTAAAGTATGGGAACCCTGGGGGCGCTTAGGTGGCGTAGCGGGTTAAGCGTTGACCATGGTAGTGGTGGTCTAGTCTAGTGGATAGTGAGTTGGACTTGTGATCGGAAGGTTGTGAGTTCAAATCCCGCCTGAAACCACACCACTACTAGTGTGCCCTTGAGTAAGGCACTTAGCCCTCAGTTACTCCAGGGGGAATGTCCCTGTAATTCGTAATTGTAAGTCGCTTTGGATTAAAAGCGTCTGCTAAATGGCAAAATTAATTAATTAAAATTAATGTAGCCGCAGGGTCCCCGGTTCTATTCTGGCCGGGGACATATCCTGCATGTCATCCCTCCTCTCTCTCTCACCCATCCTTCCTGTCTAAGTCTCTACTGTATCTGTCAATAAAAAAAATATCAGTGGGACTGCCCCACTCAGAGAAAAAAAAAAGCGCGGAAAAAAAAAGTATGGGAACCCTGAGACTACATCAGTATTCTGTCACGTGGTGTCTGGCGGGTTGGTCTAACAATTCTCTTTGATCCTGTAACTGCCCTACAGTGATGGATATGCAGCAGGTGTACACCATGTGGCTGTCAGGAAGCAATCACAGCCGTCAGCCCGATGGAACCCTTCTCGGTCAACACACAGAGGAGAGGCAAATTGCCATGCCAACTGACTATGCCGAGCCAATGGTGAGTAGCCTCATGAGACAAATTTGATTAGGCAAATTTGAGATCTTTGTGTGTGTTCGTATGTTTGTTTGTTTGTATATAAATGTTGTGTCTATGAGTTTGTAAGAGAGTGGATAAGTGCACCACAAGTGCAGTTTTACAAAGCGTGTGCATGTGTGGGTGTGTGCGTGCTTATGTGTATGTATGTTTGTTTGTTTGTATATAAATGTATATTGTATGTCTATGTTATAGAGTGGCTTCCACTGCCGTCTTTGTGGGAGGCACAGTAACAGCGAACGCCAGTGGCAGCAGCACATCTCTTCAGAGAAGCACAAGGATCGCGTATTCAGCTGCGAAGGAGAGGAGGAGAGCTTGACCTGGGAGTACCGCTTTCCAGGACTCGGCCTCGCCCTCTGTCCCAGGTACCTCAATACTGCTGGATTTTACAAGACCCATCGCTTACTGCCCGCATATCACAAACCAGTTTTCTCAAACGGCTATCCCATAGGGCAGGGATCGGCAATTACGTTTGGCCTCGGGCCCAAAAAAATTTGAGCCACTAGATGGCGGGCCCGAACATAATCAAAGGCTAATTCAAGTAATTTATTGTTTAAAAATGTGACACGTTCTAATGCTTTGACTTTTCTTTCGAAAAATGTACACATCGCTAGTCAACTAACACAGCTTGTTTTGTGAGCCTGCTAACAATGTAAAGTAGTGTTATAGTCAACTAGGTAGCAGTCCAATCCATTACGTTGCAGTATTTTGGCTTGACTAGCGAGTTTGTGTTGTGATTCTCAACAACGTTGAAACGTAGTTTCACCCTTTTCCATATTTTTGAATAATAAATGTGTGGACTGACGATGTAGCGCAGCCTAACTTATTCTAATAATTATTTAACATACTTTTGTTCTGATAATGATTCCGCCCTCCTCCCAGACAAGGTCACATTATTATTGGATTAATAAACTAACCCTAACACTGCGTGCCGGGTGAAGTTAGCTAAACATTTAACCTGCTAGCTAGCAAGAGAAACATAATGTCACTCTCCAAAGGTCTAAAGAGGAAAGTTGACGGTGAAAACAGGGCATTTAAAGAGGAATGGACAGCGAACTATACGTTCATCCTACCTGGTTTCATCAACAGGGATTAAAGTTCTCCGTCGCTACGACGGATTTCCGTCAATTTATTCCAAGTTGCGACGGATTTATTCCAAGTTGTGACGGATTTTACCTGGTGTAATATGATTTGTAGAGGCAGACAATCTATTTTGATGTCGGTATTAGGTATATAAATGATATATAATAGCCTATATGTATATAGCCTACATATAGGCCTTTATTGGCTACAACTATGCGACAGTAACAGAGCGGGGTGCACTGACGCTGAACCCCTCATAGTGATAAGTAGGTGGACATGGTGCGTGGTGCTGAAATAGCCGACATGCGGTGTGTGGTTTGAAAAAAGTAACGCCAGCTCAGTAAATCATTCAAACTTAATGTTTACTGCAAAATCTCAACCAAATGGTACCTCCATTCGCCTATATTTAAAAATTCAATTCTCCAGTTGGGAGGCCGTCCAATCTCATTTCCCCAGTGGAGTGACAAGGGAGTTCACACATTCTCAGATTTATTTGGGGCTGAGGGTCTCCGCTCTTTCCAAGACATTCAGAGAAACTTTAATTTACCGGGTACGTCCTTTTTTTTCTACCTTCAATTACGTACAGCTATGCGCACATACGGGGTACCCTGGAATAGCTCATTAGACATACATCCATTTCACATAGCATTCACCAGACCCAGGGGTCAGGTCTCAGCTCTTTACTCCATCCTGGTTAAGGCTTCTTTAAAACCATTACACATTGACAGAGTGTGGAAAGATACTTTATCACACAATAACTTAAATTGGCAATTAATTTGGCAAAACATATCCCTTTCCTCCAGAAATCCCAACCACCAGGTTATCCATTTCAATTTTACTCATAGGACATACTTCACTCCATATCTGCTACATAAAATAAAGACCATACCTTCACCTAACTGTACTCTTTGCACCCGAAATACAGTGGGCACCTTTTTTCATATGGTATGGGAATGCCCGGGAGTGGCTGATTTCTGGAGGACAGTTTGTGATGCATTGTCCCTGATCCTGTCCAAACACATTCCACACTCACCATTAGTCCTATTGTTAAATGACAGTTCAAACCTGGATCTAAACATCAAACAAAGACGCATCTGGCTGGCCGGCCTTACAGCAGCCAAAAGGCTTATAGCTTGCAGGTGGAAGTCACCCCATTTCTTGACTACGCAGAGATGGATATTAGACTTCATTGACATAGCCAGCATGGAACACTGGATAGCCAACAGGCATCATGCAATTTCGGACAATGTCTCATGCTGGGACCAAACTATAACCATCCTCAAGACACTATTATAGGCTAATCGATTTGCTCCTTCCATAGGGTCCTGTAGGGGGGGGGGGGGGGGGCTGTGATTGGGTGGGGGGGGGTGGGCGGGGGGCTGTGATGGGGGGGGGTGGGTGGCGGGGGGCGGGGGGGTTGTGATTGGGCGGGTGGGTGGGAGGTATCTGGCGGGAGGGACATTTGTGGGAGGAGGGGTAGGTGGGGAATTATTGGGGTAAAGGGAGATTGGGAAGGGAAGGGGAGGGGGGGGGGGGTTGAAAGGTTTATGCGCATTTTGTATTTGTACTGGTAAACCGTATTTGTGTTATTCTATTTTCTCCTTTGTTTATTTGTATGTTACCACTCCCCTTGTTTTACTCCCTGAAATAATAATAAAAAATTGATCACAAAAAAAAAAAAACTTAATGTTTACTTATAGGCTATGTGACTGCACCACACATGTGAACAGTAACAAAGCAAATGCAGTTTAATTTGATGAAAAACATTGACAACAAAATCGGCGCAAAAAAAAAAAAAGCTGAATCCGCTTGATCATGGAGGGCGAGGGGTGGTGGTGCATAGGCTGCCTATATGCTCCTGAAACGACAGAGCAAACACGCTACCTTACTAGGGATAATAATTACAATGAGCCATTCATTAAAAATATAAAAAATAATATTAGGCTATTAAATCTCACTTAATGAGAAAACTGGCATCTCCCATCGGTCACTATTTGTTGGCTATCTGGTGATATGGACGTCTTTGAGTGTCTAGAAAAGCGCTATAAGTCTAATGTATTATTATTTTTTATTATTATTATGGACGTCACTTTAATCCGGCAGTTCTCAAGGTTTTTATGCACCAATCGATTCCTCTAGTCCGTCTTTATCGCATTCATTGATGAAAAGGACGACTCGCATGTATAGGTGGAAGGGAACATTCATTGTGAGCACGTAAAATTTGAGTCTCACAACGGCTTTGCATTGATGAAACCAGGTAGGATGAACGCATAGTTCGCTGTCCATTCCTGTTTAAATGCCCTGTTTTCACCGTCAACTTTCCTCTTTAGACCTTTGGAGAGTGACATTATGTTTCTCTTGCTAGCTAGCAGGTTAAATGTTTAGCTAACTTCACCCGACACGCAAACAACCAATCCAATAATAATGTGACCTTGTCTGGGAGGAGGGGGGAATAATTATCACAATAAAAGTATGTTAAATAATTATTAGAATAAGTTAGGCTGCGCTACATCGTCAGTCCACACATTTATTATTCAAAAATATGGAAAAGGGCGAAACTACGTTTCAACGTTGTTGAGAATCACAACACAAACTCGCTATTCAAGTCCAAAACACTGCAACAAAATGGATTGGACTGCTACCTAGTTAACTAGAACACTACTGTACATTGTTTAGCAGGCTCACAAAACAAGCTGTGTTAGTTGACTAGCGATGTGTCATTGATTTTCTACAACGCGGAAATGTATTTACATTTTTCGAAAGAAAAGTCAAAGCACTAGAACGTAGAACGGAAAAACGCACGCGTGCCACCGGCCCCGATTTGGCCAGATTTTTTTTTTCCGTCAGGAGATTTTGTTTTTGCTTTCATCCCTGCATCAATGCAAAGCCGTTGTGAGACTCACATTTTACGTGCTCACAATGTTCCCTTTCTATACATGCGAGTCGTCCTTTTCGTCAATGAATGTGATAAAGACGCACGAGAGGAATCGATTGATGCATAAAAACCTTGAGAACTGCCTGCGGATTAAAGTGACGTCCATATCACCAGATATCAAGCAAATAGTGACCGATGGGAGATGCTTTTTGTATGCGCCGATTTTGTTGTCAATGTTTTTCAGAAAATTAAACAGAATTTGCTTTGTTACTGTTCATGTGTGTTGCAGTCACATATACGTAAACATTACGTTTGAATGGCTTACTGAGCTCGTGTTATTTTTTTCAAACCACACACCGCATGTCGGCTATTTCAGCACCACGCGTTGTCCACCTACTTATGATTCACCGTGAGGGGTTCAGCGTCAGTGCGCTTCGCTGCCTGATTGTCTGTCCCTGTGTCATTCACTCTCAACATGGATAAAAGTACAATAAGCATTATTCAGGTGGAGGTCGATTCTCTATTCGGACATTATAGGCGCTATATGTGGGACTGTTGGTCCGATATTGTAAAAAAAGAAAAAACTGTGGATTCTCAAAATAATCTGCTGGGCCAAATATTATTGGTGATGGGCCAGCAATGGCCCACGGGCCGCCTATTGCCGACCCCTGCCATAGGGATTACATTACATTATAAAACACTGGTAGGCAGAGGCCAGTGAATGCATTGGAATAACTATCATAGACCAAGAGAGTACCTGGAAAGGCATGTTAAATTCAATTCAATATTGATTGGTGTGTATACAGTATATAATAGATTTCTGTGATTGACAGGCTGGAGAGCGACTGTCCTGAAGGGGCGAGCTGTGACTACGCCCACAGCACTGAGGAGCTGGTGGAGTGGCAGGAGAGGCGGGACTTCCTCCGACGGAAGCTGGCCATGGCCCGGGAGGACATGCTCATCATGCCGGATGAGTTCGACTTTGGGAAGTTCAACTTTCTCCTGCAGGACTAAAGCCCCTGTATGACACACATACACACACGTGCGTGCACCTATGAAGAGTATGAACACTAGTTGCACTAAACAGAAAGTAACCCCCTGTTTTCTTGAAGATCTTGAGAGGTATTTTCCTCAGTAGTTCTATCTGCACTCAACTCAAAAAGGATAGGCGGGCTCATGAAGCCTTGAACCAAAAATGTATTTTAAATGTCATAAGGCTCGGTAGAATAGGGAGACTTGGGTAAGCCAGGATGAATTTGGTTATGTTGCACATCCATTTTACAAAACACTACTCTTCTAATAGTCTTACCAGTCTTTTTGTAATGGTAGAATGAATAAGCAGGTACCATTGATGTTTTGTCTTGGACATTGAGACTCATCCCTGCTTTGAAATTAGTCCCTTGATGTGAATTGGCACTATCCAATACAACCCTCTTACTTTTTATAATTCGATTTCCACCAGGTCTTCATTTGAGTAATTTAGCTGAAGTACATAGTTATTTACTTTTGAAATGTAGAGTGTTTACTTGAGTTGAGCCAAGATTTCGTTCAACGAAGATTTCGTGCCAACTGTAGAAGCTGCTGCTTTGAATTCAGTTTGAAAGAAATTACATCACAGAATGTTGTGTTTGGTGTTTGTTGAATTGGTGTTCTATTGTTGGTTCTATTCTTGGTTCTATTGTTCTATTGTTGGTGTTCAATGTTGAATTGGTGTTCTATTCACACGATTTCAGGAGGGAGGGGGGACTTCCGCCAGTACTCTGTTTGAAGGGAACATTCTTCTGCATTGAATATGAGCAGGAAGAAAGATTGCCTTGAAGCTTCACACATGAAAAGAGCTGACCTGGAAAGTGGCCAGCCAACCCTGGCAGGATAGAGCAAGGATGCTCAAAAGTGTTTAACTTACTCAGGCCTCTACTGTGGGAATACCAAGGAGGGAGGTGGGAATACCTCAAAAGTGCCTATGTAGTAGTGCCTATAGCTTGTAGACAATCACTCATTACATAACAGAGTTATGTTGTTATGTTATGAGTTATGTTGTTATGAGTACATAACAGAGTTATGTTGTTGTTATCTGCAGTCTTGTTGAAAATGTGAAAGAATATATCTCAATATGCAACTTCGCACATACATTAAATTCTATCAATCCCTGAAATACTATAATAACATAGCAGTTAAACCCTAATTAAAACCAGACATTGATATTGATATATTATTCATGGGTTACCATTGTTCCCGTCATTGAGCCTTAATAATTTGTTGCCTTCAATGTGTTGTTTCCGCTATGGTAGTGATTGTGACTGTTCCCGAGTTATGCAGAGGGTAGTATTTAGCAAGTAACCCAGTGACGGGGAGGCTAGAGGAGGAAGGGAGACGTGTAAATGAAAGACATCATTCTAGCACTATTGCTGTTCTCAAGAATGTGGGAATGTGTTCATGTGTTCATAATGTTCAATTATCTGTTGTTTGCTTTATTATTATCTGTTACTAGCATTGCGTTTGTTGTTTGTAAATGAGAGCTATCGACCAAATCAGAAGAAAAATGTTTTAAAGAATAAAACTATTTTTGTGAGGGAAAGAGGTATTTTATTGTCCTCCTTTTTTGCTTTATGATTATATACAGTATATCTCAAAAGTGAGTACACCCTTTAGATTTTTGCAAATATTCTGTCATATCCTTTCAGGGGATAACACTATCTTAATGAAACTTTGATATAACTTAAAGTAGTCAGTGTGCTGCTTGAATAACAGTATAGATTTGTTGTCCATTGAAAATTACTCAGTACACAGCTGTTAATGTCTAAACAGCTGGCAACAAAAGTGAGTACACCCCATAGTGAACATGTCTAAATTGTGCCCAAAGTGTCAATATTTTGTGTGACCACCATTGTTATCTAGCACTGCTTTAACCCTCCTGGGCATGGAATTCACCAGAGCTGCACAGGTTGCTTCTGGAATCTTCCATGACGACATCACAGAGCCCACAGATGTTGGACACCTTGCACTCCTCCACCTGCCTCTTGAGGATGCCCCATATGTGCTCAATTGGGTTTAGGTCTGGAGACATACTTGGCCAGTCCATCACCTTCAGCTTCTTCAGCAAGGCCGTTGTCATCTTGGAGGTGTGTTTAGGGTCATTATCATGTTGGAAAACTGCCCTACGGCCCAGTTTCCGAAGAGAGGGGATCATGCTCTGCTGCAGGATGTCACAGTATACTGTATATTGGAATTCATGTGTCCCTCAATGAAATGCAGCTCCCCAGTGCCGGCAGCACTCATGCAGCCCCAGACCATGATGCTGCCACCATTGCTTGACTGTAGGCAAAACACATTTGTCTTGGTACTCCTCACCAGGGTGCCGCCACACACGCCGGACACCATCTGACCCAAACAGGTTTATTTTGGTCTCATCAGACCACAGGACATGGTTCCAGTAACTCATGTTCTTGGATTCATTGTCTTCAGCAAACTGGGCGACGACCATACAAACCGATTTGATGCAGTGTGCGGCGTATGGTCTGGGCACTGACAGGCTGACATCCCACTTCTGCAACCTCTGCAGCAATGCTGGAAGCACTCGCACATCTATTTTTGGAAACCAACCTCTGGATATGACGCTGAGCATGTGGACTCAACTTCTTTGGTCGACCCTGGCGAGGCCTGTTCCGAGTGGAACCTGTCCTGGAAAACCGCTGTATGATCGTAGCCACTGTGCTGCAACTCATTTTCAGGGTGTTGGCAATCTTCTTATAGCCAAGGCCATCTTTGTGAAGCGCAATAATCCTTCTTTTCAGCCGCTCAGAGAGTTCCTTGCCATGAGGTGCCATGTTGTCCAGCATTCAGAGAGAATTGTGCCCAAAACACCACTATCCACTATACTATACTGTACAGATAGACGACTAGGGTTGTCATATTGCACATAGTGTTATTGCACATTCATTTAAAGTGTCGCAGTTTGCAGGCTTGAAATGTACATATTTGTGCCTCAGCACTACACCTGATTTTTTCAATCCAGCAGCTGCCATCAATCCGTCCAGACTGTCCAGGGCCCAGAACCTAGGTCTTTGCTGTGTTCAGGGCCTGGATGGCCCTGGGGTAGAAGCTGTGCTTCAGTCTGTTTGTCCTTGCGGCCATGGTCCTGTACCGCCTTTTCAAGGGCAGCCGGGCAAAGTGTTCGTACCCAGGGTGGGTTGGGTCTCCGGAGATCTTGGAGGCCTTCCTGAGACAGCGTGTGTTGTACAGCTCTTCCAGAGAGGGGAGGGGGGCGCCGGTGATCTTCTGGGCTATTCTCACGACTCTCTGTAGCGCATTTCTCTCCGCGGTTGTGCAGCTGGAGAACCAGTTGCAGATACTTTAAGTTATATCAAAGTTTCAGTAGGATAATGTTATCCCCTGAAAGGATATAACAGAATATTTGCACAAATCTAAAGGGTGTACTCACTTTTGAGATATACTGTATATACAGTATATATATATCTATATATATAGATATAGATATATATATATATATATAGAGAGAGAGAGAGAGAGAGAGAGAGAGAGAGAGAGAGAGAGAGAGAGAGAGAGAGAGAGAGAGAGAGAGAGAGAGAGAGAGAGAGAGAGAGAGAGAGAGAGAGAGAGAGATAACGTTTTCACTTTTGGGTCATTTATTTAATAGGGTGCCTTTTCCGTCCCCAGTACAAATCATGTTGTATTTTGTCTAAATTTGGACAAATACTACCGTAATTCCATTAGTTTTTTCATGTATAGTCAATTGTTATTTATTATTAATATAATGATATGGGCTTCTAAGTTGTTGTTTTTTACATTTTAAAAGCTTTGGTTAAAGACGTAAATGGGATTTTGCCATGTCCCCAGTATTGTTTATTCAACTTCAATCTAAAAAGTAACTAATAAAAACATATACATTTCCAAATATGTTATTATTATTTAATTTTCCTGAGCAATATCTATTGAATCAAATATATTTTTTCTTTTAAAAAAAATCTATTTTGTACAAAAAAGTAAGGTTGTATGTTTGTCCCTGGGGTCACTGTCCACCCTGTTGAGCTGTGTTAATGTCCCTCCACATCAGTGGAGGGAAATCAAATGTGGTAAGCTGTGTGATTTTCTACCTCTTTTACCATCTGATTTTGATGTTTTTATCAAGTGAGTTTAATGTGGTTGACCATAACGTGTCCACCCTGTTAGGCCTAAATATTGAGGAGATCAATCAAATTGAATAATAAAAAATAAAAAAAGTGTTTAGTGCAAATTAGATTCCTCATCAAGTATTCATGGTCATGCTAGGCATTATGCTAACACAGGCAGGCTAACGGCTAACTTTAACTCAAAATGTCCACCCTGTTAGTGTCCACTCTGTTAGCCCTATACAACTAACAGAGTGTATTCTAAATAAAATACAATTTAGGTGCCTGAGCTTGACCACTATGTTTTTCCAGCAAGTTAGATATGTCCTTTATATAATAGAACATTAAAATATAGGTAAATCAACAATTTATTTTTCACAAGTTATGATGTCCAAATGGCACCCTATTAAAAAATTACCCTTTTATGTCAGTGTATAAAGCAAATACACGACTTCTGATTGTGGAAAATGTGTTACCGGTGTCTTTTTGTTTGTTTGTTACATTGTCAGCAGGTCACTGGTATAAATTAAATGTGCTGGATGTTCTACGCCTTTCAATGCACGGTGAGAAATAGCCTCCAACGTTTGTCATTGAAAAATCTAAAGTTTAGATTCTAAATCCACCTACAACTTACCGATGGGTAAAATTGATAGCACCTGCAGCAAATCAAATTCCTGTGCTTTTGAATAAACATTGTATGATTCATTTGATGAGGATTCATTGGTCGTTCGCCGAAATGTCTTAATCATTCATCAAAGCAGTGGGCGGATCTAACCAGCTCATTAGCATACAAGTTGCGAGCGTAGTTCACCCCCATGACATTATTCTGCGAAGTTGAGTCAGAAGTTTGAAGTCAACAGAAATTCTTCCGCCTGCAAAATAGTGTCTTTCCAGTTCCACCTCGAGGATTACGTTGTTGTTGTTGTTGTTGTTGTTGTTGTTGTTGGTGGTGTTTTTACTGTGATCCAAGTTCGCGAAATGAAGTTTCTTTTCCAATCTGAAATGTCTACTACCAACGAAATCCTCGGGGATACCTGCAATGTTCCTGAAGTGTTCAAATCCCTGCTCGGCTTCCCATTCAATGTTCCTATCAATGAGAACGGTAAGGATATGTCAGAGCTATAAATTACACATTACGCCAGTTTTAATTTAGTAAATACAAGTGGTATAGTGTGCTATATTTTATGTATATATCTGCAATCTGTATAGCCTATAGTAGGACTAGCTGTCAGTCCACTAGAGTGCCAGTCTACATATATATATATATATATATATATATATATATATATATATATATATATATATATATATAATAGCCTACCTGTTGTCACAACATTGGTTTGTATAGATAGGCCTTCTACTCGCAGGGTTGTCTCAATGAGTATGGTCAATGGAACTGTGAGGACAGCTGGTAGAAACCTGAGGTCAGTGAAAACAGTGGCACTGAAATGTCGTGGAAAAACAATATTACTGTCACTCCTTGCAACTTCATATATGGCAGTTGCAATGGCATTGAACTTGTTCTCTCGCCATCAGTGCGTCTTTTTAGTTAATGGCTGGATGTCAACCCACACCCTGCTGATGTCCTTATCCTGAACCATGACTCGCATATTGCCCCATCTGTTATTTAATCCTCCTATCACAGATGGTGCTAACGTTAGTTCTATGCGAGGACAGGTAGTCCCTGACCCCCAGAACTTGGTGTTATGTCTTGAAAAACGGTCCGTCCACGTAGCCTATAGATTTTAACCATACACGAGTGTCTGGACTGGATGTCACTGTCAGTAGTTTAGATTGTCATTCCCCCTCTTTAATGCTTTCTTGTGCTAAAAGATTGCTAAAATGTCTGTTTCATTGCATTGGCACTTGGCCCAGACAGAGACTACTCCCTCATAAAGCTGCCGGACATAGATCCCCCATTAAACTGTCATGTAGCTAGATGTCCTAGAACGTTATCATGAGATAGGGACCAGAAACACTTTGACCTACGTTGTAACCTCTAAGCCCTACCATTTGGAACACAATACATGATGCTGTTTACACACACACACACACACACACACACACACACACACACACACACACACACACACACACACATATATGTATGTATGTATACACACAGAACAAAGCAGGATGCCTGTGTTCAGAGATTTCAATCACATAGCCTAGTCTTGTTGATACAAAAATAACTCCCTGTCACCGCTCCTGGTTTTATATTGACATTAGACTTGTATATAAAGTAGGTGCTCTTAAAGTTCACACTTTGGACTGCTAGGGAATTCATGCACAGAGCAAGCCCTATATCCCCAATCTCATGACTTATTATCAGGCAATGAGTTAGCCCATGACATGTCCTTGTGCTTTGACATGGCATTGATGAGTTATAATGGTTGGCTGCCCATACTTTAAGATAACCTGTTCCTGTTTTGCTGATAAGTGTTTCGACTCAACCAAGGTGATGGTTGATGCATGTGGACTATAAGTCTTCTCACGACTTCTTTTCAGAATCCCAGAATAGTTATGCAGACAACTGTTATGCGGACAAGAGAGGTGTTTGCCATCCCCCGGTATATAACGTACACTGTGCTCTTATAAAGCTGGACTGTCAGTTGCCCCTCTGGGAAATGAAAGGAACAGTGTTCAGACAGTTGTGTTGATATGAAAAGATGTTAATAAGAGCAATGATTGTTTGCATACAAAGCCTTGATACTAGGTGACCATTGGTGCCTATGTCACAACTAAAGAAACACAAGACTAGTCAACACTTGTTGATGTCCTTGATCAGGGAAGCTGAGGGAGTAATTATGTCCTGAAGTGGGAGAAATATTAGTTTGCAAGATTTGTACTTGGTACCAGTTACTTGCACAGGCTAGTATAGACAAAGTCTATATGGACTAAGTATACAAAAGAAACATGTGGTTTCTTTTTAAGGTCAGTGTGCTAGATATGAATAACTGACCTATTTCCTCTGTCTTATTACGACTTTGCTTTAGTTTAACCTAGAATATTCACGGCTGTATATTCCCTCCTGGTACTCAGCTCTCTCTTGTTTACTTACAGTAGCCTACATATGGGCCTATGGGTTAAGGGTTTGTTACCCAAAAAAAAGCCCAAGGTCACCACTGTACACAATAACAACATATTGACCTTAATAGATCACATAGGACTAAATTGGCCATGTATGAGCTTCATTTCAGCCTACAAACTGTAGGTTCTAGACATGTTCAGGTCTCCAGCCAGATGCCCTCAGTATACCTATTATTGGGCTTTGTTCAACTATTTAGTGAATTCCATATAATTGCACGAGCAGTTTGTACACTCCCCTCTTTGTTTACTTAGTCTTGTGGTTTGGTAAAACATTTTTTTTTGGTATATATATGAGCAGCGGTGGCGGTGGAATGTTGTTCAGAACATAATGTTCCTGAACATCCTGCTAAAAAAACCACACTGTCGCATTGTGGCTCCAGTAGGGGTGCGTGCACGCGCTCGAGCGTGTGCACGAAAACGTGAGAATGTTTCAGTAGAGACTAGAGGTTAGAGAAAACCATTCAGGCAGATTAGTATTGCTTTGAAACGGATCATTTTTTAAATCTATAATATACATTTCAATGAACATACTTGATGCGTATTATCATTGCAGACAGTTCCAATGATGAGCTGTTTTGTTTGTAAATAAATGATACTACTGACACTCCAGCTGTTCAATGACGCTTCTCGTGTGCCGCCGCCGTCGCCGTCTTGCTGTGCACGTGCCCCGTAACGTCGTCCTCTCGCCAGCTCTGCACGTGAGTGTGTGTGGTAGGGGGGGCACGTGTTGTAGGCACGAGCGGTGTGTCCCCTTGTGGTAGGATACAAGTGTATCAATGCAAACACATATATCTTGTCATGATGTGCTGTCTAGAGTGAACTCTCACTCTCTCTCTCTCTCTCTCTCTCTCTCTCTCTCTCTCTCTCTCTCTCTCTCTCTCTCTCTCTCTCTCTCTCTCTCTCTCTCTCTCTCTCTCTCTCTCCATAAATCACAATCTTTTTCTTTCTTTTTTTTAATTTAGTGCTGCTCTCAGAAATTAGAAATACAGTATGTAGGCCTAACTGCACACCTCTTCTGGCCGTCTGAAGGTCAGTGAATACCGAATCTTCTTGTTTGGTTGCTTGGTGACAGCCAGGACATTAGCCTGTGTACGAGACACTATGTTCCCTTTTACGGTTCACGTTTTCCAAGTAGTGTAGCCGCCTATACAGTGTTTCCCATGTGTGTAGCCGTCCTGGCCAATAGGCTGTCAGGGTGGTGCACCGCCTGGCCAATAGGCTGTCAGGGTGGTGCACCGCCTGTGTGTTGACAGGCACATCCAATGCGTTTCCTATACATGTCAGCTGCTTAATATTCCCATACAGGCTGTCCATGCGACCTATCCACGCTGAGTATTTCTCGAAGGGGCGTACCCACAGCTCATGAATAATAATACGGCGCTCGCAGTACGGAGGACGGGGGTCGGTGTAGTGTTGTTTTGTCTCCAGCTTTAATTTGTCGGAACAGGTTTCAAAGCAACAGAGCTTTGGAAGAAGAGACGAACTACTTTTTTGCGTATGTTAGATTTGCGTTCGTATTACCCGCGGAATATACAGCTCTAATAATGCCGGGGAAAGCTTCTATCACCGTGGCACGGGAGCCCAGATCGGGTCCGCAGAAATCGTACCCTTTTGTTTTGAAGAAGATTATGGACATTCCTCCTCCTAATATACTCGAGGATGGCGATGATGGTAAGAATAATCGCACAGTGTTGGAGAGACTCCTCCGAATACACACTGCATGCAGAACATTCATTGACAAACACACCTGTCGGGAATATTTAACTGGAGATCCAGAATGGATCCTTTCGTGTTTATTGGCAGATTTGGCGCATAATCTATCAATAATTGAATTGTTTATGTGCATATGCATCTTTAGTGATATCAATAGTTTCAACAGGGAAGTCAAAGCCCTTTATGTACGTCGAGTGCTATGCTTGTTCCCCCCAAGGCAGCAGCGCTGTAGTGAGGAGGAGAAAAAGAACAAAAAGTTCTTGCACCTCCCTGCCTGCCCTAGAGCGGTGCAGTCGAACCATGATGTAGATACAAGACAAACTACCCAGTGTAATTGCATTGAAAGGCAGATACATATATATTTTAAACTAATTAGACCTGTTTTCGGCAATGTGTTTACAACAAGAACTGAATTTCCCCTCCCCCATTGTTTACCTGTTCCCCCCCCCCTCTCTCTTTTCCGTTTCCGTTTACCTGTCTCTATTTTTTTTATTTTTTTTTATTATTATTTTTTTATTCTCAACTTCTCATCTCCCTCCCATGTCAATGGACCTCAATCGTACCATTTGTTTACTGACTCTTTGTGTCTTTCACACGGTAACGCCCCCACTTCACTCACTTCCTTGTCCCTTCCCTCCCCTCTCTCCCCACTCCCTCATAGAAATAGAAAAGGAGAAGTTGAGCTCGTCCGATGATGCAGAGGCTGGGTCCGGTGGGGTCAGTGGAGGTGGGGTTGTGTGCACGGGTAGTGGCGGAGGGGTGTCTGCCTCCCTGACCCCAGCCATCTGGGAGAAGACCATCCCCTATGACGGGGAAACCTTCCATCTAGAGTACATGGACCTGGACGAGTTCCTGCTGGAGAACGGCATCCCAGCCACCCTGGAGGAGGAGCTGCAGAAGAGCCTGGCCCAGGTGGAAGCGAAGGGGACCAAGGCTGCTGGCTCCACCTCTCCTTCTGCCACCGCCACAGTTACTTCAGAAGAAGAGATGGTCACAATTACCTTGCAGACAGCTGAGCTGGACGATGATGATGATGAGGAGGAAGAGGGTGGGGATGATGAAGATTCTGTGTCAGTGAGTGATGCAGAGGAGGAGTCTGATCAGAAAAGAGGTGAGTGGTTTGGGCTCATTTTTGACACATGGTCATATGTCCTAATACTATTGAGGTCACCCAATGTTATAGGGCCGGTTTCAGAGACAAGGCTTAAGCCTAGTCCTGGACTAAATCACACTTTCAATGTAAAATCTCCATTGAAGATGTTTTTTAGTCTAGGATTAGGCTTAAGCCTTGTCTGTGAAACCGGCCCATAGTGTCTGGAGTTGTAAGACACACTCTCACTCTGGCACACATAGTTACTGACACTCTATTCACATAAGCCTATGGTATTCAAACAGAACCCACAAACCGACAGACTCTTGGACACATGGCTTTTTACATTCAACATATATAACAATACTGATATACATGCATCATCTGGCACCTTGCCCCAGGCACATGTACCAACACATGCACATGTACTGAAACATGAGCAATTGGCAAATGGCAGTTCTACATGGTGTCCTTAAAGCAATCTAAGTATACTTAAGAAATATGCTGTTATGCAGTTCTCATTTTTTCACCGAATAGCCCTGGAGAATAGGGTTTCTCTACAAAACATATCTAACAGCCATCAAGATAAGCAAGTAGGATTTTCCAAGAAAATCCACTTTTTCTTGAACTCTCTCATTGTCTCCCTCTAGGGGTCAAATCTGCAGTCTCACCTTCCCCTATAGACCCGGAGGACATCGAGGTGGACATTAACTTCCAGCCAGATCCCACAGACCTGGTGCTGTCCAGCGTTCCCGGGGGAGAGCTTTTCAACCCACGCAAACACAAGTTCTCAGAAGAGGAGCTCAAACCACAGCCCATGATCAAGAAGGCCAAGAAGGTGTTTGTGCCCAATGAGGCGAAGGTAAGCAGATGGAAGAAGTATTAGAAGTTTAGATAGTGGCTGTGAGTTATGGTATGTGGGAAGATGAAGTCGTTGGATTTGTGGTATGACAGTGAGACTTTTGGTAGTCATTGCCATAGCTGCCATTGAGGACTGGGCACCAAATGAGTCTTATTCTTAACTCTGATATAGGCCTATGTGGTGGAAACCGATTGGTTAAGATTACAGTATTACAATGTTATAACCGTAGAAGGAACAATGGGTTACAGACCAAGTAAGGGTTTGGCTGGGATTACAGATCATAGATATGGATCTTACCACAACCCAGATGTTAATTTTATATAAATCCTCGTTAATGCCTATGTTTAACCCTCTCCCTTTGCAATTCCAAAAGGATGACAAATACTGGTCTAGGAGGAAGAAGAACAACGTGGCTGCCAAGCGCTCGCGTGACGCCCGGCGGCTGAAGGAGAATCAGATCACAGTTCGGGCTTCCTTTCTGGAGCGGGAGAACCAAGCATTAAGGCAGGAGGTAGCCGAGCTACGAAAGGACTGTGGCCGCTGCAAGAACACCATGTCCCGATACGAGGCCAAATACGGTCCGCTGTAAGGGACAATGTTCTATCTTTAAACAAAGAATGACAAAAATTAAATCTCCCCATAAAACACAGTCGCAGACACAAAAACACAAAGGGAATTTTAAATTGCACTGCTGTCACGCTGACCACTGGTCACTGCGTTAAGTTCCTAATCTGCTCCAACCCGACAATGGAGGCGTGGATGCACACAGTCAGTGAGCAAGTCGAGGCAGTTTTGGGAGAGGTGGACACATGAAGAGGGGTTGTGGAGAGCGGCTGGCTCCTACACATACAGGGACACGATTCTAGACACTCTCATTGTCAAACAAGCAGGGAAAACATGCAACATGTTTACTGCTAGCTTGGCCTCTCTTAGCGATGCTCAGAGAACGTCAGAGAACGCCAGCTGGAGAAAAGCAGGCTTGAAAAGATAAACACAGGCCCTTCAAATTTACACACACATTTACCTCCGCACACCAATAACTTATTTTGCAGAGCAAAGCATGAATACCGGCAACTATACACACATATATGTGTGTGTGTGTGTGTGTGTGTGTGTGTGTGTGTGTGTTACCCCTGTTTTGCACTCAACCCTTAAAAAGCTACACATTGTGGATGAAGATTAGATGTAGGGGTGGGCAGGTACTTCCTTGTACTGTGACACGTGGGGGGCGGGGAGCATGACCCATAATTATTAGAACATTTTATAAGAAGAACAACAACTCTGCTTCCAGTGTCTCACACAGACAATTTCTAAAACGGACTTTTTGGGCATTTTCCAAATATTCTTTTTTTTCTAAGAAGTAGCAGGGCAAGGACTGTCTTTTCCTCAGTATGTGTTTGCTTGTAGATTAAGGCAAATGTCAGGCATTAATTAGGGCCCTCATTGATGGAGGGGTATGTACTATGTAGGTTGGTTTATTTCACTGCACACTGCAAGTAGAGGGCACTAGAGCCAGTGCATCCTGTGATTCACCAGACCCAAAGACACCTGCTCCTGAACGTTGTAAATAATTGATAATAATGTCATAGTCTTTTTTTCCCAAACTGTGAGACAGTTATTCTGTCAAATACCTGTGTCTTTTTATCTTATTAACGTGTTGAAATAGCCATTATGATCAGTACTGTATTTATTCTAATAATGCATCTATTGATTGTAATGTGCAACAATATGTCATATTATATTTCTTTTGAGAAACAAAACTTACAGAACCAATGACTAAGCAGGGAATTCAATGGATAAACTGTGCTTTTAGAACTAGTTTTTTTTAAACAGATTTTCAAATAGAATTGGAAACTGGAATTTTGCTTTCTCCTGAAGACATGGCAGTTTCGCACCATGTTCACCTCAGTCAATACTTCCATGTTATGCGCCCAATTTCATTGGGTATTAGGAATTTGCAATCTGGGGAAATTAAGGTCCTGTGGTGAGATCAGCCCATTTACAGCTGCTTGGTGAAGTTTGGCAAAAAGTGAACTTTGAATAAAAATAGCTACCTAGAGTTCTGCTCGCCAACATGGCTTTGCCTAGATGTATAGTCTCAAAGAGTTCACGACAGACTGTTAAGCAAAGGGAATCAATCTTCTATGTGTCTTTCTTAAACTGATACAGTATGAATTTGTCTTGTGAACTCGTCTTCATTATTGACTTAAATTATAAACGTACATGTAACATATACAGTACATGTAACATACAGTACATGTGGCAATAATATTCTCTTTTACTCAGCTCTTTGTTTTCTGATGTTTCTTATTGTAAAATCGTGACAATAGACTTACATTTAGAAATGGCCCAAATGTGCTTCCAATCCTGCTGCACGAAAATGAATAAATGGTGTTATTATTTTCATTTGTTTTACACAAAGTGTACTTACTGTATATCTTTAAATTCATGGTTCACAAAACAATTGATCAGCATATTATATTGGTAGTCATTAATTCAGTCATATTAATTGATCAGGTCTGCTTGACCAGATTGTGTCTCTGATCTGTAAAATGACAATGTGAAAGCATGGTCCAACATTAAGGTATGATCTGTACTGTCAGGTCATCAAACAGGTTTTTAAAATTAATATTGTCTGTCAAACTAATAATTCGCTGTTATTACATATTATCGGCACCTTGGCTGTGCAATGTTTGACCCTGTGTTGTGTGCTAGAGGTACTAGCTGAAACAGTCCTTCAGAACACCAGTAGCCAAGGTCATTTGACAATAACAACCTTCTCAAATGTAGTAGCAGCAGTCACAATCTTTTACATCTTTAAACAGCTATAATAACTTGAATATAACTAGGAAAAACACAACTTTGAACACATTTCAAACTTTGTCTATCAAGTGCATTTTTATTGTTCTCTTCTTTTTTTATTTGGTTTTGTCTTTTATATAAAGATGCATTTTTGTTGTGGTTTTTATTCTGTACCCTTATGTATAGGATACGTGTGATGGCAGTAGCTCCTAACTGTATCTTGTATCATGCATATTAATAAAGTGGTATTTGATGAAACATGAACCCTTGCATTGACCTTCCCTGAGTCATGGACCAATCGCAGTAATTCTGACCATTGCTGACAGGAAACAAATGTGACGTTGCCTGGGGGACAGACAGGTGCACTGCATGACAGGGAAGAGAGAGAAGAGAACCATCCATCTTCTTGCCATATCACACACAATCATACACGCACACAAACATAAACACTAGTACTTTTTCGATCCTCTGTTGTTTCTGCTCTGCCTATACCCCTGGCTCATCCTCATTAGTATTCCTGTAGAGTATGAGATGTTGCGTAATGATCACATCCACACACAGGGGAGCGGTGTTGCATAACGGTAGCCTCAAAGATGGGGGGTGGGGGGGACAGGGCTAGGGGTGAGGATGGGGAGTGTGAAGGGATGGGGGAAACAAGATGGGATGGAGAAGAGCAGTGAGGCAAATGAGGGGGGATTCAGTGAGAGAGGAGAGCAGAGATAAAGGGAGAGATGAGAGGGGAGGGAGGAGGGGGATGAGATGTAGTGAGTGAGTGGGCGATGAGGAGATGGAGTGCCAAGGAGGACCTGGCCATGCATGTTAATGTCAAACAACCACACGTCATTGGAGAGCAGTGCCCAGTGTGTTCAGATCACACTAGGGCAGCCATGACTAGAGCCGGACAGACACACAAACACACAGGATCAAATATTGAATGAATCATATTTCAGATGATGAAATGAGAGGTAATATCTGCCTAGTTTAAATTGGGTGGCTCCTACGGAGAAGAGTTGGGATGTGGAGCTGTTTGCTCTTTGAGGACCTCATTTTTGGTTTGAATTATTAATTCGATTTCACTTACATTTGTTTACATCAATAGTGTGGAACAATTTTCCATGCTAGAAACATTTAAATTACATTTTTCATGACAGCATTGAAACTTACTATGAAGTGACAAGAGCCCCAATTTGCTTCTGAGTAAAATGACATTTTATGAATGGATTTTCATTACATGAAAATGTAAAAATGCATTCATATTCTAAGTTCTATCTTAGAAGGTGGGAAAAGATGCTGTTCAATTATTCATTAATTATTATAGTGAGGGGGAGAAAGGTGGTTGCGTACCAGGGATGGTGTCCATGGTGACCATGACATGAAAATGTCCTGAACCCATGATGGTATAGTTAGTAAGCGACTTGGGTTGGGACAACGGTGGAAATTCACTCAATGATCACAGCTGCTACTGATAATGGTATTTATTTATTTATAAATTATAATGAGCTGAGACTTAAGTTTATCAGCAGGTAAACTCTCTTTTGGGGAAGATAAGAGTCAAATATTAGTCAAATATTGAGAACAGGAAGGTTCCTGCATAAAACCCAAGAGAATTCTGCAACATGACGTATTGTGATGTGTATCTATCGATGATGTGTAACAAATGTAGGTTATTTCAGTACCATGTCTATGTACCAACTCTACTGGCAACATTAGTACCTCTCACATTTGAGTGGTATATTGAGACAGACAGAAATGAGGACAAGACCATCAGGTTATTTTCCATGCTTATTTTTGCCATTCTGTTTTATTACAAACTTAAAAAAGAATCTGATACAATAAGAAACTGCAGTAGTAAGTCCCCATTCCCATAGGGCAGCACAGAAAACAGGTCATTGCATTTCAGTAGTGAAAGGTTTCATACACATCTACAGGGTGTACAGATAGATCAGATACAAAATAGGAAAAAATGATAAAATACAGGCAAAAAAGAAAGCACTATATTAATATATCTTACTTTTTCAATTATATCCATTTATTCTTAAATTGTTAAATCTTACATAGAAAATAAACTTCTTTTATTACAACAAAATATTCCAAAGTGCAAAATAAAATACACACATAGATATAAGCAAAAGACATTAGAATACAAAATTCAGTTTTTACCCCCTCCGTTTGAGTCAATCCTGGTTGTAGAGCAGCCTGCTTTAAGAGTGGATTTGAAATGATCAAGCCTGTTTATTTACTGTACATAGAGAGGATCACTTAAGCTGCTATACTCATGAGTCCCATTTTAAAGACAAGATGCAACCCAACATTAATTTCTCAATGGAAGTATGGATGTCCACCAGGAGTATATA
The DNA here is from genome assembly GCF_963989245.1 of Nansenia antarctica. NCBI lineage: Eukaryota > Metazoa > Chordata > Actinopteri > Argentiniformes > Microstomatidae > Nansenia > Nansenia antarctica. The sequence continues at coordinate 74,557,512 of NC_137675.1, forward strand.
AAAAAAGTTCAATTGTGAAGTAGGGTTCAAGCAGACTGTTAGAATTGTAGTTTAGTGGAGCAGCCCCCATTTCCATCCATCAGATTTCACTTTTTAACTCATGTGTTCATGTAAAGCACTGAGTATACATTACGTTGTATGAATATGTGCTATAGAAATAAATTTGCCCTAACCCTTTACCTGCAGGCGGTCACTGACCGCTGCATGGCCTTTGAGACACTTATCACCTCCAGACCTGCTTTGTAGGCCCAGGGAATTAAACACAGCAGATTAAACTAACTGAACAATATAAAAGCAATGGTGGGGAAACTGGAGCATTTTACTTTGTTTGTTTTGATTTTTTTAAAAATATATATATAAAAAAAGAAAGAAAAAACATTAAGAAAAACAAACAAAAAAGAAACCGACTCCATCCATCTTTAGGGCAGTCCGGCACCAGGATTGACCAATCACATATCATAATCACATTCACGGCACATTCATTTCTATCCTCTTTCTAAACCTGCTTGTAATAACACTGACTTCGGAGTGAAGAAACAAACTGGAACTTCAGAATCATGGAATCTCTGCCCCCCCCCCCCCCCCCCTCTGCTTTGCCCCCCCTCTCTATGTTCTAGAATATGGCATTACACATTGCACATGGACCAGGGACCGAGTCTGTGAGAATAAAGACAGTCTGGGCTATGGCTGTAGCAGCTGGAGCAGGGTTATAGGGTGACCTGACTTAACATTACAGACTACACTCCAGGAAGGGGTTATTTGCTCTCCTTCAGTCTTTGTGCCGAACTACAATTGGCAGCCATTTAAGTCATACAATAGAGCAGAGCAGAACTGGTGGGGAACCAATGAGTGACATGGAAGGGAGGCACACAAAATACAGGGTTAGAGCAAGGGAGGCGGGTGGAGACACATTTCTACCTCCACCAGCCTCCCCTGGGTTAGAGGTATATCTAGAAGTAAAATAAAGATGTAGGATAAATTACGCTACAAAAATAGCTGGAAATCTAATGACTAAGGGATGGGATGATTTGGGGATGAACACTAAATTGTGGTGGAATGTCAGGGTTTTTTTGGTTTTGAGTGTATAAACTCACTATGAAGAGGAATTGTATACAAGTGTAACCAGACTGCCCTTAGACACACAGACAACTGGAAATGATACTGTTGGCTGTTTTGTTCATCTTCCAACCCATTGTAAACATTCATCTTCGAAACTCTCCAAAAACCCAATTTAACAGATTACATTTACCCGTCTTTTATTGGACAAATTCTGTACAAGGTACAATACACATTCAATACTTTATTTTATACATCTTTATTTTTTGTCTCAACTTGCATATATATTCATATAGTTATTTTCTGAAAAAATAACTTCAGCACATAAGAAACTAAACAAAGGAAATCTGAGCATAAGAAATATATACATATTCCTATAGTGTGTATGTATATATGTATATCTATCTATATATAGATATATAGATATACTTTTACAAATGTACTTGATCATTCATTTGAAAAAACACAGGGCAAAAAATATAGAAAAATTGTAAATAAATTACAAATAAATGTAAAAATGAACCCTTCCCTCACAATCATAACATGTATAAAGACTCCCACCCCCAAACCTCCCCCTCCTGCTCGGTAACAAACAAAAACAAAATAAAACTTGCATGAGTGCATTCATGCCTATGACTGACTGACTGTCATAAAGCGATGCCTATGTGAGAACAAGTCAAGGGTCATAAGGATATCTTATACACAGACGTTGACAGACACACAATCTAGAAAACATTCAGATTATGGGTAGGGCCACTATGCCACCTTGTCAATATATCCAAATACAAATCTATAAATCGTGACAGGGACCAACATCTCTCAGTTGTAATAAAATGGGCCATCATAAGGAGGACAGAGGAATGAGAATGTTTCCCTCCCTCCATGGCTGGTGGGAGGTACATGGCCTTTGTAGGCCAAGAATATAAAGTGCTGGATGGCTCAAAAGGACATCAGGAGATAGGGGCTGCCCATAACCCTTGTGACAAATGTGCCCCATTATACTGTACAAGAAGCCAGTGAACCACCGTAATAATGAGAATGATCTGACAAGGTATCATAATAATGTGACAAAAAAGATCTAGGGTAACATTCATAGTCCTTATTGAAATTGAAAAGGGGAAAAACAACAGCTTTCATTGTGTGATTCTCATCTCACATCTGAGCAGCAACTGGAACAGAGATAATGAAGGGATTAAAAGGGCTGGGGAACTAGTGTAGCGTGAGCCTTTGGCTGCAACGCCACTGAAGCTCTGCACAAACGTGCTCCGGGTTTTAAAGTGTCAGTCTAAGCCCACTGCACCCCATGATGCCAAAGGGTAGAACCTCCTAGATGCCCCTGCCTTGCTGGCTTTCTCCTCCTCTCCTCTCCTCTCCTTTCCTCGTGGTGTAAGACCTCTCCTTCATAGTCAAAGTCACACTAAGCCATTTATCACAATCCCTACTGCTTAACTGCATCCCATCCCCCTCCTACAACGCTTGTTCACCTTCACACACTGCTGACTGTGACTGTCTGTGTGTGTGTGTGTGTGTGTGTGTGTGTGTGTGTTGCGTTTTAGGGATTAGTACACCGTTATATCCTAAGACGCAAAGATCAACTTGCCTCTCACGTTCATCAAGGTCTCCTGACCTTCCCGGCTTTAATTTTTCCTATCATGACAGCTACACATCGCCGCCTGCCCTGCATTGCTCCTGCCCATCTACGCCCTCCTTATTCCCCCTCCACTATCCTAGCTTCCTCTCAAACCATGTTTCATTAACACATTTAATTTCAGCTGATGACTAGAAAATTGGTATACCTCACTCCAATCAGATTGAGTACAGTATGTATGTATGTATCTCGCGGTTAAAATAGCAGACCCATCATATTCAGGATAAGTCTCAATCATAAGCCACAAATACTTCTGTTAGCACTAAAAGAAATCCACCAAAACCGCACGTTCCCCTCTGTGCATTTGTGGCAACTAGGGCAGAGCACATTGCAAAGCAAAGTGCTTAGCTTTCCAAACCCATCTTACAGGACACTCCGTACCATAGGTCCTTTTTCACAGCATGACAGTGCAGTGCAAAACTTAACCAATATATACTGCTATACCAGCTGTCAATAGTCAGAAGCTGAAGGACATTTCACTCAGTTTAACATTCAATGCAAAAATAAACATCTGTGCAATAGGAGTCTGATTACTCCTCTGGTTAGAGACACTGAACTCTGAATCCTCAAAAATCAAACATTAACAGGATCAATAAAATACATGGATAATGCATATAATCACATGAAATATGTAGTGGAGATGGTAGTAGTCGTAGCAGTAGTAGTAGCAGTAGTAGTAGTAGTAGTAGTAGTAGTAGTAGTAGTAGTAGTAGTAATAAAACTAATCCTAAGATGTAGTATTAGTAAGAACAATTCTTAGAAAAACTGAAAATATTTGAGCATCACTGCCCTACACCCCTGCTACAGCAATACTCTTCATAATAACAAAGGCTTAGTTGGCCAGCACCACTGGCTGGAAGGCCTGGCTGGGATATTGCAGGTTATACCCCCCTAGACCCTCTACGAACGGGGGCTTCTCCATGTAAGAGATCCCACTGCTACCACCAATGATGCCCACAGCTGGGCCTGGTGGAGGGCTGGAGAAGGGGTCAAAGGAAGGGTGGGAGTGGTTGTGGGCTGGGTGGGGCGGCTGGAAGGGGCTGGTGTGGGGGGGCATGGGCGGGGCGTCGGCATCAAAGTAGAGGGGACCCGAGGAAGCTGGGTAGACAAACTCTTTGGCATTGGGAGAGAGCTGGCTTGGGATCTGACCCCCCAGAGAGTGCAGGGAGAGGGAAAGGGGCTTGTGCTTAAGCAGCCCTGGGGGGGAGATGTTGGTGGGGGAGCGGGACAGCATCCTCTGGGGCGGGGGCACACCCACTCCTGAGCTGCCAGCCGACCCAGAGCCCCCACACTTCTTCATCTTGGTGGAGCCGAATTTAGTGGCAGCAAAACTGGCCGTAGTGAATGTGATGGGTTGCACTGGTGGACGGGCGTTGGGCAGGGCGGTGGAGGGTTGTTGTTGCTGCTGGGTGGGAAGGTAAGGGAGACCCCCACTGGGAGGGGAAGGTGTCGATGTGTTAGACGAGTGGGCCGTTGGGTTGGTGGGGGTACTTGAACCGGGGTAGCTGAAGAGCCCTGGGCAGGAGGAGGATGAGAGAGGAGTGGGAGAGCTAGAGAGGGAGGGGAGCAGGACCGGGGATACCTGACCCCCAATCGGAACAAACACCTGAGCGTCAGGGTTGAAGCCTAAGCTCTTTGCCTCCTCTAGCTCCATGCTGTCTCCTTTACTCACGCCACTTACTCCCTCTGCCCTTTCGCCCTCGCCACCTAGGCCGGGCGGATCCTCCAAGTAAAGCACCTTCACGGTTCCCTTCTCCCCGATCTGGTAGGACACCTCATACGGGTCGATCCACACACTCAGCTCTGGGGGGACATTGGCACGCACCTCCTCTGTGTCCAGTCCACTTCTCCTGGCAGCCAGCTCCACCACTGGGTCCCTGGGGGCCCCAAGGTGCAGGCAGCGGAAGGCAGACCCCCGCAAAGGGGCCTCTGGGTACCAATGGCCCTCAAAACGTGACATCAGTATCCTCTCGAGCTCCTCCCCAAACAGGTCAGCGCGACGGCGGGGCAGTTTGTTGTACAGATAAGACACAATAAAGTTCAGAGCTACCTTCACCTCCAGGTGCATGGCTGTGCCTGGCTGATGTGGGTCTCGTTAGCCAAGTTTTCTAATGAAGTGGAAATGTTGAAGCGATATAATACTGGAATGGGTTTTTCTATGGCTTGTAGAAGTCTGATGGTTTCTTTCTCAGCTACATTTCATGAAGCCAATTGAGGAAATTCAGGTTAGTTGCAGACAGATTCTTCAAACTCCTCTTCCAGGTAGTCAGACAGGACAGAATTGGTGGTCAGGAGGCCAAAAACAAGTCCAAACTGTCACTTTGAGTGTGGAGTCCTCTAATATGTCAAGCTTGTCAGGTATCAAAATGTCCAGTGCACCTGTGCAAAAAAAAATGAAGAACATTGGGGTTATAGCCATGGTCATAAAAAAAGCAAGCCAATACTGCAAATGGTATATGCTTGAGATGGTGTGAGAGAATGTGTAGCCTATGCCAGCAACAGAGGGACTGTAACAGATGCTGTGATGAAGACAGAAATCCATGATTATCTACAATCCCTCAGCTGTCGCTTCTGCCAGATGCTCAACTACTCAGAGATTACACAATTAAAGAGACCGTTCAAAATCAAACAGAAAGGCTGAGGTTGCGCTGTACAACGTTTAAGTTTGGCTTTTTTTTATTGCAAGCATAAAATTATAGTGTAAAATGGCAGAACAGTATCTTAACAGCACGAAGAACACAATGTCCCACCATGCAATGGCCATAACGTCATCACAACGCGTCATCACAACCCGCCTCCGCACCATAAACATTGCTGCTTCCTTCACATTCAGCACCACCAGGTGGGTTTGAACCATTAGAGTCAGTGAACTATCGAAATACCGCTGGAGTTGTAGTCACTGGAGATGTAGTAGTACATTGTTAAACAAATGCATTAAAGATAACTCATATTTAATTGTGATTCAATTTCGTTTGACCGAGTAAGGTGACATTGATTTGCACAACTACCCAGTTGCAATAGTGGGTTGATGAGAAGACCAAGATGTGCTAAACGTCTATCTCCATTTCCACAACGTTACTTGGTTTGTTTTACTGGGTGGGGTTAAATGAATGGCAGAATGAGATGGTATTATTGGAACATCAGCATAAACTTGTATCAATATCTTATGTGGAATTTACCCGGTCCGGCAGGATACATCTAGGCCATCTTATTGTCAGGGGCTTTGTTCACAATAGAACACTCACTGTTGTATTTAAGCTAATAATAACAACGAATCGGACATATCAACAGTCAAAATTAACCAGCCTAGTCATTTTCAATATCCAATGTCATTCAATGTCATCCCGACAAAGCAGCTCTTTCACACCAAAGGTTATTGAGTGTTTAACCTACATGTCTAAAAGAAAAAAATCACCAAGCCCTGTCATGGATCTAAATCATGACGAATCAGGGCAGTGTGTGGATTTTAGCAATGCCCACAATCTTCGTGCACATATTACAAATACGAGCGACGGTTTTCAACCATTCAAAGCCACAATGTTATAATTCTGCCTGTGTCGTTATCAATCAAATAAGCCAATAAACCAATAGACGATGGAATCGTAGGTCTGTGTCTAATAACCTGAACTGTTCTTGCCATATTTGTTTACATTGTATCATCATCATCATCATCATCATCATCATCATCATCATCATCAGAGACGCACATCAGCACTCGGAACAATTTCACCTAACAGTACACCCATAGTCAAGGGAATATAGCCTACGGTAATAGGCTATATTGATGCATTTGATGCTAGAAAATATATTTCAGTTTATAGTAATTAACAAAGGTAAAGTGAAAATACAGAGCGCTGCTTTGGCATCAAACAAAGAGGTAGCCTACTCATCGGCGAGCAGGGTATTACTGTAGTAATGTAGTAATGTAGTAATGGCCAAGTGAAGTTGCAGCTAATGTGAAAAGGCATAACACTTCAAACAATCCAAGGCACTCACGTAAAACAGAAAACGCTATTGCATGGCAAGAAAGAAAAAACGCACCGACGCGTCTCGGCTCACTGGCCTTCCTCAGTGCATCCTGCAGGCACCTTATACTGGTTAAACAAGTAGATTTCAATACATCAAGGAAAACCGTATAGCTTTGCAAAAAAAAAAAAAAAAAAACGATATTAACAAATCTATATATAACACAGCTGGTGTCGAGGCTCTGTAGTTGAAGCTTTAGACATAAAGCCGTATATCCGAAAGGTCTGGTAATTACTGCCCTCTCAACATTACACTGGAGCAAATAGGACACTTATTACATTCTCATTCTGACAAACTGAATAGGCCCTAAGAAATTGTCACTGAATTGAATAAGGAGACTAATAAAGTAGTGAATGTTGCAGTCATGTCAGTTTATCGACCGAGGACGAGCAGAGCTTCAACATCCTGTAATGAATGAACTATGCACGAAAATAAAAAACAATAGGGAGATATGACTTGCAGCATTATAGAATAATAAATAAAACCCGACTTTGATGTACGATTTTAGTTGTTTTGCTACTGGAAAAAACAACATCAGAATCTAAAATGGATGACAGAACCCATTACAGATTCAGTTTCTCGACAGGCAGTGCATCTTTGATGGATAGTCCTACAACGTTTCTTCATTTAAAATCCTGAAGATCCACAATTTAGGCCGAAGAAATGTGCCATTTGATATAAAAATGTATGTGATGGCATACATGTTTATATGAGGACGCTGTGAGATACTTACTGATGCCAAGGTTGTGTTCAGTCCCTGCGTTTTTAATTCCCAAATGTTACAATGAATTTGAAGGTATAATGTGGCTTTTCAAAGTAGATGTTTAACGGCTGATGTGATGTCTTGTGTTTTATTTATAGTAAGGGTCTCCGTTTCTCAACCGACAGGTTGAATGAAACATCCAGTGAAAACTTTACTGTTTGACAACCTTGCGCATTTATACAAAGCCATTCGCCCACACCCCCTGTTCTATGACGTACAAACAGGGACTACTTTCGTGATATTATCGTAATATCCCCTTTCAGCTGTGAGCTCAGACCCAGGTGATAAAGGACACATAAAAAGGACACCATTAGTAGTTTCAAACAATGCATTACATTCTATCAACTGTTTGCAGTTGACCTGTGCAATAGACGATTTTTGGATCAAAGTGATTTTCCTCATTTACTGCTTTGCTTACCTCAACACCATAACCTAGGCGGTTTGCGTCTCAGGTCTTCAATTATTAGCTTTTAATAAGAGGAGGACACTAGTTAAGTCAGCGAATGTATATTTGTAGATCCAAGTAAGTGCTGTGCCATTGCTAAAAATATAGGCAGTGATAGCAACAGAGTCCTTATTGGCTGAGATGGGGGAGGACCCGTAGTTTATTGGGCTGCAAGGGTGTCCAGTCAGCAAGTACGAGATGACACTTTTGCAGGGGGTTGTGGGTAATGTCGTTCCTATTTGTGATGGATAACCACTCCATGGCATAATAATGATGTTTTTTTTAGAAAGATTACGATGAAGGGCGCTGTGGAAATATATATAACATTTTTAAATTCTGCAACCATCCAACCATGTTCAGAAATCACTACCACCTAGATAACTTTATCATTAATTTGTGAATGACTATTTCACATATTGGAAATTAAATACTTCAACTAAATTATTTTTCTTCAAAAAGCCTATATTGTATTGAATATGCCATATTGTGTATAGGCCTAGGTCGTCTGATTGTGCTTTTATACGATTTTATGCCAATAAACAAACAAACATTTGACCTGTGCACGTGACAGTTAAGAGTGTTATTGTATTCAACAGTTCAACTCACATTGGTATAATTATGATATACCTTTCCAAGAAATAAATAATCCCCACCGGTATGTTGAGAGTGTATTATATGGAACGGAGGCGTTTATTATAGGGATTTGACATAATCCTTGCAGATAGATAGATCCTAACGGAAACAAAACTTAAAACAAAATATAAAAATAATAGATATATTCCATTAATTGTAATACATTAATCAGGACAAAGATAACGGGGACCTTGAAATAAGAATCCCGACGTCACTTGAGAGCGACACATCTTTGTCAGTGAACAAAATGGCGTCTTACTGTTTGACTGTCACTCGGCTACGGGTAAGAAAGCGTTATTTTGTGTTATTAATGACTTACAACCCCATAAATACAGAGTTCAGCTGTCCATATAGAAAGGTATTGTGGTATGTTTCTGTCCCCAACCTTAACGATGCATGTCTTGTGAATACATGTTGAAACCATCCATCCCGCGGAGGCAGTGACAGGTCACCGTGTTTCCGTTGGAATTGTTGGTAGCAACGTCGAGTAACGGTGTCAAGTTGGTCAAGGCAGTTCAATCTGTGGACCAAGCGATACTAATCTTGATTACAATGTAGTGATCTGTCGAAATACACTTAGTTGGTCGTGTCAAGTGATCGCGAGTGTACAACTGTTTGCAAGGTGATGGCAAGGTTACAGCATTTCTAAGTGCGCACTTGTCTGGTTGAGTCAGTTCTCTATAGCCGGTACCTAAATGATTAGGTAGCCCAATTAGTAATATTTTAACGAGGAATAAACATGACATGTCCTGATTTTCAAAAGAGTCGATAGCACATTCGCCTGTCAAGGCTGATGTCATGATCCATTTAATGTTATTTAATGTTATAACGATTGTGGTGATTACACATCGAAAATCGTATCGAGTAGCCTACGTTGAGCCGAGGTGTCACTTTTTCTTGGGTGTGTGTGTTGTTGGGTTAGGCTACAGTTACAAAACAAAAACATAAACAAACAGTTGTAAATAAAGACATCCCAATACAGTTAGTTTTTCCTCACTGTGTTGCTGGTAGTTAGATTATTCTAATTTAATTCGTGTAATGCAATGTTCTATTGTTTCCTTTGGAAATGTTGCTGTAAATGTCTGTGAATTCCATTGTGATTAGATTAGATTCAACTTTATTGTCATTGCAGAGTACAAGTACCAGACAACGAAAAGCAGTTTAGCATCTAACCAGAAGTGCAAATTGTGATATAAAACATGATATAAAAACATGACAGTGAACAGATGCATCAGCACTATCCTATCTTTAAAAAAAAAAGTAAAGTGGGGCAGTCCCCACTTATATTTAAGTAAGGAGGAGAGGGTCAGCAGAGGGTCAGCATGGGTCAGATTCGAATCCATGCCAACATAGGCTGGGACCACCCCAGACCACAGCACTATTCTATCAGTTGATCTGTTGCATGTAGAGATCATCACTCCCATAGTAAATTAGTCATTTTACCATTGCTTTAATGTTTTTACTGACAATCACGGGATTGTCTAACCATACTCCAGAGCATTCCAGGATATTGAATGAACTTCAGACTCTCTCTCCGATAGTAAGGTTATGATGTGGGCTAGCTGTGCGTAGTACTCAAACGAACTAGGGCCTAACTGTATAGTGTATATGACCTGAATTGACCCCTAGTCGTGATTCAAGGATAACCATTGATCATGAGTCAAGTGAACTTCTACCTCATTCTCTGAGAATATGGAATTGCGTTGGTTTAGAGTCTATAGTCTAGATTGTAGTGATGGACTGATATGTTTTTGGGGGTGATACTGATATCTGTCGGTGGGGGTTTGTTTCATTGTAGTGGAAATTAAGTAGCCTATCTCTATAGGCCTACTTACCGTCCAGGAAGATTTGTGACTGTTTTTAACTATTCAAAAAAGACTAAAGAGACAAAATGACAAAAGAATGCAGAACTGAAGATAACTGTTTAAAATACAAAACAAAAAAAAACAAAAAAACTCTATCAGTTAACACTGTACAGTAAATGCTTGAGCTATGGGTGTTCAGATCAACGGTAGACAAAATAATAGGCTAATCAAAACAAAAGTAACAAAACTAAATGTTAACACGTTGGACAGCTTGGAGTTTCCCTGGAGAAAACAATAGCGCCTATTTGCTAGCAGCAGGGCATTAGCTGGAAACCGTGGCTGGTGCTTTTTTGGCCAAAAAAGGCTTTCTCCATCACTTTACCAAATGTAAACAACTCCTCAGAATATGACTCCATTACCCAAGCGCCAGAGTGTTGACATTTTGTTTACATGCGACGGTGGCGCCGCCAATGACAACTGTAGAGAAATTTCGCTCACATTTGTATTGCATAAAAAACATTCAATTCTGATTGGAGTCAGATCGATCAGTCCATCCCTACTAGATTGTCCTTGTTTTGGGGAATTGTTTGGCTATTTGAGCCCTATTTTGTCAAGGACATGAAAAGCCTTTTCTCCGACTAACTGTGTTGCCTCTACATGAAACAATTGAAAGAATGTTCAAATTTAAACTCTAGCCTAACTCACAAAGTTAGAGACTCAGATTTCCCCCCTGTGCTCAGATGTATTCCCTATCTCCTTTCATAGCTTGTCCTTGGAGATGGGGCCAGGCGTCTCCATGTCTCTGCAGCCTACAACGCCAAGGCTAGGGTGGCCATGAGCCGCTTTGAGCCTGGCTCCAGCATCGACTATGAGAAGATGCACGAGAACATCAAAATTGTGCGCAAGAGGTCAGCAGCTACCTTTGGATCCACACGTACAACCCACATTCCCTTACTGTCCCTCACTTTAACTAGATCTGCTACTATGACAGCGTTGACTTCTCATGGTCAGCAGTACTCCCCCCCCCCCCCCCCCATGATTCAACCTTTGACTTTCAGGAATAGCATTTTGTGTGATTGTTGGCTATATTAGTGACTTGTTTACAAGTAACGGTCAACAATTATTGGTGTTGACAGTAAACCACCTATCATTTGTGGACTTTTCATTCAAAACAGTGTAGCTTACAGTACCATCTTTGCAATTGCCAAACCTTCAGTTTGTGAGGATCCAACAAACCGCGAGAAATCTAAAACTCACTCCTCTTACATCACCCACGCCCCGTCCTCCCCCCTCCCCCTCTTACATCACCCACGCCCCATCCTCCCCCATCCTCCTCCCCCATCTACTGTACCTCAGGCTCAATCGTCCTCTCACCCTGTCGGAGAAGATCGTCTACGGTCACCTGGATGACCCGGTGGGGCAAGACATCGCCAGGGGACGCACCTACCTGCGCCTGCGCCCAGACCGTGTGGCCATGCAGGACGCCACTGCTCAGATGGCCATGCTGCAGTTCATCAGTAGCGGCCTGCCTACGGTGGCAGTGCCCTCCACCATCCACTGTGACCACCTGATTGAGGCCCAGATCGGTGGGGTAGAGGACCTGCAGAAAGCTAAGGTGGGGTGGGGGAAAAGAGGCAGGGTGGGTGGGAGGAAGGGAGGGAAAGAAAGAAACAAGCAAGCTATGGGGAGGAGGAAAGGGAGAGATGAGGAGGGGCAGCTGAATGGGCTTGAGTTTGGCAAGATATGGGTGTAGAAGGCATGTGCTTGAGTTGCTGCTCTGGTTTTGATATGGTTCTGTTTGTCTGGGGTCCTATTTACAAAATAATACAAAAATAATGTTATCAGGAGTTCTAGGGGACAATGGTTTAGGCTTGATGTTACAACTTGAAGAAAGGTTTAACTGCTCCTAACACACCAACATGTGAGGGTCAAAACCAGTGGAGGCAGAAATCGGAGTGGTATCAAACCGTGATAACCACACATTTGATACATTCCTCATTCTATTTCATGCGTTACAATGAGCCCGTCCTCTGATTTCTACCTCCACAAGCCTCCCCTGGTCAAAACAAAGGGAAGCCAATTAAGGATATTTAGCATGGATGATGCTTAGTCATGGGACACTCATTTATCTTATGGCACAGAGGTCAAGTTGAGTAACTGTCATTACTAACCGAACCCCCTGTCCCTCTGACCTTTAACCCAGCAAGTGAACCAGGAGGTGTACAACTTCCTGGCGACCGCTGGAGCAAAATATGGAGTTGGCTTCTGGAAACCAGGTTCTGGGATCATTCATCAGGTACAGTGCTGGGATCAGCTGTTATATACTGGGCAGATAGAGCTGGGCTGGAATGAGACTACAAAATGGATTCAAGCTCAGATACACTGACACTGACTGTGTATTCCAATACATTTTTGGCATTTAGCAGAATAGAATTTCATAGAATATGCATAGTTTACCTAATAAGTGAGGTTAATGATTTGGATTCTATCCAAATCTGGAATGAGACTACAAAATAGATCAGAGCTCAGTTATACAGTAACACTTGCGGAAGTATACATTCTGCTGTTATACATTCTGCTCTACGATTAAATGTCCTTCATCGGCTGACAGATCATCCTGGAGAACTATGCCTACCCAGGAGTGATGTTGATTGGCACAGACTCCCACACACCCAATGGGGGCGGCCTGGGCTCCATCTGCATCGGAGTGGGCGGGGCCGACGCCGTGGACGTCATGGCTGGGATCCCCTGGGAGCTCAAGTGTCCCAATGTGAGTTAGTGAGTTAGTGACCACTACATTCACTCCCTTCACCTACTCACACAGTATCTCTCTCTCTCGTTCTCTCTCTCTGTCATAAATAGATGAAAAACATTGACCTCTCCCAAATGAATCACTAACATGCCCCTTACCACCCTGTCAGGTGATTGGTGTGAAGCTGACAGGCAGCCTATCAGGCTGGACCTCTCCCAAGGATGTGATCCTGAAGGTGGCTGGGATCCTTACAGTGAAAGGAGGCACGGGAGCCATTGTGGAGTACCACGGCCCTGGAGTTGACTCCATCTCCTGCACCGGTGAGGCTGAGAGATAATAAGGTTTGAAATGTTGATGCGTTTGATTGTTTACCAGTCTGCCAGAGCTCGCACCACCAGCTTCCCTTGAGTGGGAAATAGTGTGAAAGCTATTCAGTAACTGAATCACTTTGTGTTATTGATGTTTAGACACAGGGTTCAATGTTCTTGATTCAGTTCAGTTCAGTCTAACGGTCCAGTCCTGAGATGGTGCTAGTTTGCTTCGAAAACTTGATATGATTTCTTCCATCTCCTGCTGCTCACAGGCATGGCCACTATCTGCAACATGGGAGCTGAAATTGGAGCCACCACCTCTGTATTCCCTTACAACCACCGCATGAAAACCTACCTGAATAAGACAGGCCGCGGAGGTCAGTAGTAACAAACCAGATGTTGGTATAAAATCCAGATCCTGGAATATTCTTCCAATTCCCTAACTCTCACATCCGCTCTCTCAATGATGGACGACTCAGTCATTAGCACAAGCTAGTCACTAATTCTACAACTTCTGTCTCTCTCAGAAATCGCTGCTCTGGCTGACGAGTACCAGGAGGACCTGGTGCCTGACGAGAACTGCGAGTACGATCAGGTCATTGAGCTCAACCTGAGTGAGGTCAGTCGAAAACATCCTGTCCACAATCACTGACATTCATGATATGTGACACGTTCTAATGCTTTGGTCCTCATATCGGGATCTGATGTATCGATCGGACATTTTCTTCCCAAAAATGTGAATACATTTCCGCGTTGAAAATCAATGACACATCATCACTAGTCAACTAACACAGCTTGTTTTGTGAGCCTGCTAACAATGTAAAGTAGTGTTATGGTTAACTAGGTAGCAGTGGGGATTACTCACCGAATCCATTGCGTTGCAGTATTTTGGCTTGACTAGCGAGTTTGTGTTGTGATTCTCAACAACGTTGAAACGTAGTTCCGTGTTTCAAAAGAAAAGTCTGAACATTTTGATTGGTTCCCGACATGAGGACCAAAAGACTAGAACGTGTCACATATATCCATGTAGTGTCCTGTCTAGGAATGAGACACAATGGCATTTCTAATGGTCTGTCTGTCTTCTGTTCCTGTCAGCTGAAGCCTCACATCAACGGGCCTTTCACCCCTGACCTGTGCCACCCCGTGTCTGAAATCGGGGCGGTGGCTGAGAAATGTGGCTGGCCCCTGGAGGTCAAAGTGGGTCAGTATGAGAAGCACAGGGAATCAGTCACCTTTGGATTCACCTGAAACACACACTTCCTTGAAAATAGTATTTAATCAACATTATGTACTTATCTACTGCTTCTTAAAAAAAAATCTTCACAATTGCGTCCTCCTGACTCTGTTATGACCCTGTTGCCTAATTCCCATTGTCCCCTGTGGTCCATGTAGGTCTGATTGGCAGCTGCACCAACTCCAGCTACGAGGACATGGGTCGTGCTGCCTCCCTGGCCAAGCAGGCTCTGGACAAAGGCCTGAAGTGCAAGGCCCAGTTCACTGTCACCCCCGGGTCCGAACAGATCCGCGCCACCATCGAGAGGGACGGCTATGTGAGTCCATACCTCCTTGTGGTTCTGTTGATTTTAAAGCTCTGTGCTGACGGCGCAGAACAACTCGTTTCCCTCTGGTTACAGTTGCTTGACTTGTTGCCATATGCCTGTGTATGTCTCCTCTAGGCAAAGATCCTGAGTGACGTGGGAGGAGTGGTCCTGGCCAACGCTTGTGGACCCTGCATTGGTCAGTGGGACAGGTAAACCCACTACAATACTCTCATGGAGACGTTTTTTTTTTTATTGAAAACTTTATTAGAATGTTTGCAGAAGTAGGTACATGAAAGTACATATTACATACAAGGTCAAACTAAGAGGATAAAAACCCAAGAAAGCCACTGGCTTATTTCAATTGGGGTCCTTGATTTTCAATTCATCGTTACATGTAAGACAGACATAAGAGAAGAACTAGTACTATCTACATGATAATACAGACAAATAACTATTACTATCTACAAGATAAACGTACATCCATCATGGGAAGAACAATACAACAAAACATAAGGTATGTACAGCGGGTAGGACAGGTGGGGACATACACCACAGGTGGGGGCGGGGGACAAAACACAAAGTATGTACAGTGGGTAGTTCAGGTCTTTTAATCTGATTTTTGTTTTAGAGGGTCCAGTTACGGATTGCAGCCTCCTGTAAATGTTTTTTGAGAGTGGTTTTGAAGGTGGGCAGTGTTTTGCACTCCTTTAAGATTATAGGAAGGGCGTTCCACATCTTTACTGCATAGTTTGCAAACGAGTTTAAACCCTTGTTTGTGGTGCAACGCGGTTGAACGTGGTTCGTGGAGCTTCCTCTGGTGTTGTAAGTGTGGACGTTGTTCACTTTTTGGAAGTATGTTGACAGGTACTTGGGTGTCTTTGTGGTGTAGCGTATCTTGAAGACTAGGCCCAGTGCAAGCTGCTGCACTCTGTCAACTACTCGTAGCCAATCAAGGCTCAAAAAATGAGCAGCGGTTAGATGTGTCTATGGGGCGTATGGGGTTAATCCCAACCTACTGTACAACTTGCAACAACAAACTGGCCGAATATGAAACCTGTGCACAATTGAGAAAGCCTGTCGGCATGACTGATTTAGATTTGATTAATGTTTTGCCGTTCACATTTTCTACAGGTTAATATAGTAGTACAGAGCCCAAAGGATTACCCATGGAAAGTATTATGCAACCAATTACTACCAATCTGGTGTGTGCAGTACTAACAGACTGTGAAGGTAGACACCTGACTGTGGAGTGGTGTCTCTGTTCCTCTCAGGAAGGATGTAAAGAAAGGGGAGAAGAACACCATCGTCACGTCCTACAACAGGAACTTCACTGGCAGGAACGATGCCAACCCTGCCACTCACGCTTTTGTCACCTCCCCAGAGGTAACTGTAACCACACACCACACACACACACACACACACACACACACACACACTCATGTACAGAAACGTGTATCTAGATATACATTTTACACACCCTCGCTCCCCTATACAGATTGTCACAGCCATGGCCATCGCTGGGAGACTGAACTTTAACCCGGAGACGGATTACCTGATAGCCGCCAACGGTGAGAAGTTCATGCTGGTGCCCCCCACCGGCGACGAGCTGCCCGCCCGTGACTTTGACCCCGGCCAGGACACCTACCAGCATCCCCCGGCCGAGGGAAGCTCCGTCAAGGTGGACGTCAACCCCCAGAGCAACCGCCTCCAGCTGCTGGAACCCTTCGACAAGTGGAACGGCAAGGACCTGGAAGACCTGCAGGTGCTCATCAAGGTTGGTAGATATTACATTTGATGGAGCCTTACTTTATCATGAGCCTCATAACCATGACGACGGACACATAATTTCCCCATTCGAGGCAGAGCTACGGATGAATTCGAAGGTTGGTCAGCCCATCACTTATCAGCTCCTCATCACGTTCCGTCCGTCCCTCCTCTTCCGCAGGTGAAGGGCAAGTGCACCACGGACCACATCAGCGCCGCCGGCCCCTGGCTGAAGTTCCGCGGCCACCTGGACAACATCTCCAACAACATGCTGATCGGCGCGGTCAACATCGAGAACGACGCCGTCAACAAGATCAAGAACCAGCTGACGGGAGAGTACGGAGGCGTGCCCGACGTGGCCCGCCACTACAAGGTGAAGCACAGTGACGGGAGGACGGAGGCCTATCCGTGGGCCGATAGTCTCACTAGTTCTACCATCTAGAGTGCGTAGATAATACGTCGCTTCATAATACGCGGTTCGTTAACAGTGGCGATCGGACCAGAAGCATAGCCTATTAGGGATGGACGGTTTTTCGGTTAAACCGAAAACCGGGGTTTATAAAAATAGAAACGGTTTTTTATCAAAACCGTCAGAAACCGGAAAAAAAAAAATATTATTTTTTAAATTTTTTTCCCTATGTTGTTCAAAGAATAAAACTGGAACATGTCACATGTTTGTCGTGTGTGAAAATAACAATGATACAGTCTGAATCTGCCGCGCAATGAGTGAGAGGTTTGGTCAGTTGTGAAGAATAACTGAGGATTAATATCTAATTGGGATTATATTTAAGGGTAACGAATCACTCTATGGGAAAGATAGTTGCCTTCAGTTATTGGTAGATAGGAAAGTGTTTTTACAATTACTCGCTTACATTTAATAAGATCATTTTCGCTGCTCTCTGTAAAGCGCATTGGGTCACTTTTGTGAGAAATGCGCTATAGAAATAAAATGTGATTTGATTTGATATCAATCAAACTTTATTTATGTTCTATAGCACAAATCATGCATTGAATGTAACTCCAAGTGCAGTATTTACTAAACCACAATATAATAAAACAAGAGCTATACGGATCAAGAGTGTTTGTGCACAGCGCCACTGTGTGTGAAGGCGCTACTGAAAGTGATGACAGAACGCATGTCTCAGAAGATACGCGGTCACTTAGTGACGCAAAGGTAGTTCTGTATTTATCTCTATCTGTATTAGTACATTTATTTAGAAAGCTCTATCCGCTTGTTAAGTCGTGACGTATTTCCGGGGCCAACGTTGGCTGAGGCGCTGTCTTCGAGATGCCGAAATAATAATAATAATAAATTATATTTATATAGCGCTTTTCCGAGGCTCAAATACCCTGACAATGTGGAGAAAACGGTAAAGTGCTGTGTCCCTTGTTGTATGAATAGATCCGAGTCTAAAAAACGATTAAACTGTCATTCTACCGCTGTAGTTCACAGGTACTCCGGTGCGGAGAATTTCTGATTTGGACTCGGAAATGGCTAAACGTCACTTTTGACGTCAGACTTAACAAGCGGATTTTGACAGCTCTACCATGGGCACTTTTATTTTGATGGGGCATTCTTTGTTGATTGACTTACGACAGTTCAGGACGAGTCAGTCTCGCGGCATGTGGTTTTTATGAAAAGCTTTAAGTATGTTCACTGCATAATTCTAAGTCTAATATTTCAGTGATTATTGAGCAGTATTCAAATATTTAAATACATTGAGCAGCAGCTGAAACTTTGTCTAAGAACCAAGATATTGAGAAAGCAGTTCATTCAATGAAGACGCTGTTCCAAGAGATGATCTTCCGTGCAGGCGTGCACCCTGGATCAGCGGAGCTGGTGTGTTAAGTGTTCATGTGTTTTCATGTATGGTGTAGCTTACAAAAGTCTGCCTTTCCACTTATATTTGTGAAACAAAGTAGCCTAAATGTGTTGCGACTGTGCTTACGGTGTTTTAATGGTGTTCGACATGAGTGTATTGTAGCAGTAGGGCTCAATTATTTGACATTGTCGCTCTCTTTTTTTTTTTTTTTTTTTTCTTTCTTCCGTTTTTCGGTTAACCGGGAAACCGCGGTTTTAGTCTTTGACGGTTTTTCGGTTTCAATAATTGGAAACCGTCCATCCCTATAGCCTATCCCTAGGTTTAGTAAGACTAGTGGCCGTATTCACTGCCTTCATTAGACAATGCTTGTATACACCCAGTTAGTGCTTATTTGTATTTATTTATTTATTTATTTATTTATTTATTTATTTATTTATTATGTGATTTAACTTGTGAATGTGTGTGTATCTTGGCAGTATCTACTGTATATCAGTGTCTGCCTCCAACATGTTTCTCTGTGGTTTCCCTTGTTCAAGGCTGTGTTGTACTCCTAGTATGGTTATGGATAAAGGGGCTCTCATGGCCCTCGATGGACTGTAGGTGTAAGTGTACCATCTGTGTGTATCTCTGATCACCCCCCCCTTTCCCTCCCGACCAGGCTAACGGTCTGCCCTGGGTGGTGGTGGGTGATGATAACTACGGAGAGGGATCCAGCAGAGAGCACGCTGCCCTGGAGCCCAGACACCTTGGAGGCAGGGTCATCCTCGTCAAGAGCTTCGCCAGAATCCACGGTATGTTTCAGATGTAGGGGGCATGACGGCATTGAAATGGGTGGTATAAAGATCCTGATCTGCTTGGCGCCCCACCTTCCAAATATCGGGGCAAATTTTGGTTTGTGGTGGGTTGGTACAGTTTGGGTATCACTACGGCCTAGGGAAAGAGCTTGATAGAGGCATGTATGAGAGTAGCTGTTATGATAGTGGACCAGGACACCTACCATGCCTCAGGAAAATTGGGCTAGCATGAGAGGAAAGGCTTATGGAGCGTGAGCTCTTATAGCCATCATCATGAGACCCATTACACAAGATGGGAAAACAAAACATGGACAGAAACAAGAGCGCGCACACACACACACACACACATACACACACACACACACACACACACACTGAATGTGTGCATTGTTCTCCACGACCTTGAGTTCCCATGTAATAGATCTGTCCCACTGAGGCAGGGAGCCTCTTTGTTTACCCTACGGCAGCTCAATATGAGCCAATTCCCCTCGCTCCTTCTTTTGTTTCTTTTTTTCCGTCTAGTTTTCTTTCTTTCTTTCTTTCTTTCCTCTGTCATTTTTCATTACCATTCCTTCCTGTCTTGTCAGAGACCAACCTGAAGAAGCAGGGTATGCTGCCCCTGACCTTCAACGACCCCCACGACTACGACAAGATCCGCCCTGACGACAAGATGTCCATCAAAGGCCTTGATTCCTTCGTCCCCGGCAAGGTAAGCTGGGTTGACCATTCACCTTATAGAATTACTGTTGTTATTATTAGATTATTACTGTCCCATTTATATCTTTCATGTCTTTATTGAACACACCCATTAAACATTCACAATGCTTGGCGGAAAACGTAAGTGAACCCTTGGATTTAATAACTCGTCGAATCTTCTTTGGCAGCAATAACCTCAAATAAAAATCCAGTAGCTGCGGATCAGGCCATATTTTGGACCATTCTTCCTCACGGAACTGCTTCAGCTCAGCCATATTCTTAGGATGTCTGATGTGAACGGCTTTCCTGAGGTTATTCTACAGCATCCCAGCCACTCCAAAAGGGTTAGGATGAACCCGTTAGGATATTCTTAGGATGAAGTTGTTATGTGGTGCCCAAAGGTCGTGCTGCGTGTTGTTCCAGAACAATTCAACCTTACTAAATCGTCTCCATTTATAGACAATTTGTCTAACTGTGGACTGATGAATAACTAAACCAAATCAACAACTCTTGATCGATTTTTTGCAAGGCATGGCTCATCAGCAGATGCTTCTTGTGAATAGCAAACTCAAAATGTTTGAGTGTTTTTTATGTCAAAGTATCTCTAACCCACACCTCCAATCTCGTTTCATTGATTGGACTCCAGGTTTGCTAACTCCTGCCTCCAATTAGTAAAAGCCTCCACTTTTGTAGAAGTCATTAGTGTAGGGGTTCACATACTTTTTCCAACCTACACTGTGAATGTTTGAATGATGTATTCAATATGGACAAGAACAATACAGTAATTTGTGTTACTAATTAAAACAGATTGTGTTTATTCATTATTGTAACTTCTGATGAAGATCAGAACATATTTTAAGACATGTATACATAAATGCAGGTCATTCCAAAGGGTTCACTTACTTTGTCTTGCCACTGTATATGCTTTACAAATCAGTTGTATATACTTCTCTTTCTTCATATCATGTGGATGAGACATGACAATACGTTTACGTTGCATTTACAAATCATCTCATCTCTCTCCTCCAGCCTCTGATTGGTGTAGTCAAGCACAGTGACGGCAGCCAGGACAGCATCACTCTGAACCACACATTCAATGAGACACAGATCGAGTGGTTCCAGGCGGGCAGTGCCCTCAACAGGATGAAGATGATGCAGTGAGGGGGGGGAGGCGGGGCCCAGAGGGGCAGAGGAGCACAGAGAGAGGGAGAGAGGTGGACCTGGAGCTACTGAGGGAGAGGGGCAGCACAGAGATTACAGAAATCGGTGATATGAGTAGCCTCTGTGACGTACAGTATGCATAGGGATTCCCAGAGATGTGGACCAGACCTGACTGTAGTGTATTGACACACAACAGTTCTATAAACATCCAAACATGCACATGCACACATGCTCACACGCACACGCACGCACACACACACACACACACACACACCTCAGCTCGCTGTAAAGATGAAGATGCGCACACACATACACGAGACTGCAGTGTATTGACACAACATACTTCAGTTTTATACACATACACATCAACACATTTGCACATACACTCCAGGTCGCTGTATAGATGAAACGCGCACACACACCAGACTGCAGACAGGATTACTCTGATGGCACTCCCAACACACACACAAACAGATTTGCACACACACTCCAGGTCGCTGTAAAGATGAAACGCACACACAAGACTGCAGACAGGATTACTCTGATGGCACTCCCAACACACACAAACAACCAAGCTAGCACAGGCATCTTTGTTTGAGCATAGCATTAAGTGTTCCCGTTCTAGGCAGCACTGCTCATGTTGGCAATATTCCCCTGTTTCTGTGGAAATCCCATTTGTCACGCTTCTTGCTATTGACTAGTGCTGTAGTAATCAAGTCCCTCCTACCTCAGACACACTCTCTCACAGACATAGCTAGTTGGCCATATCAGGTCTGTAGCACACACTCCCTCCTTTTTCATAGTTATGTGTGTTAAGCTCTGTAACGCCACGTGTTCCCTCCAACACACACATAAGCTGCTTAACTGAGTTGAACAGTCAACTCACTAAATGTGTCCCTCCAATGTAACGTGTCAGCTTTCTATTTATTGCACGAGTGAAGATGAAAGATATTTATTGAGTTTAGTCCATCATTGTCCACCGTGGTCATAGTGGCCTCTCAGGATCTGCTGTTCTCTGCTTCGACTCTGGCTTTTGCTCTGGTACATCCTTGATTCATTGAGTCATTGATTTAAGAAGTGAGTCACCTTACTGTACCTGAATCTCCAGGCCTGATTACTGTAAAGTATCTGTAGGTAGAAGAACCAATGAGAGTAGCAGATTCTCTGGCCCCTAAGACTAGGTTTTGATTTGTGGTCGAACCCTCCAGTGAGTGTATGAAATCTTTCTTTTCTAAGGGTTTTTGCATTTTGTTTTGTGATGTTTATCTTGTCTTATCGTGTCGCTCCTGTGTGCCCCCAACCACAATCCAAATGTTTGACACTGCCCTTCCGGCTTCTTCCTCCCTTTGTCTTTACGTGGGCTGTTGTATGAACTATATCTGTGTCTGGCCCTCTTCTGCGTGCGTGTGTCTGTAGGTAGGAATAAGATGCTTTAGTGTTGGAAAACTTGTATTCTACATACTGCTGTTGTGCTAGCTATCCTTCTCAATGTGTGTTTGTCCATGTGTGTGCTGGTATGTGTTGTGCATGCTTATCCAATCAGAGCTTTGCCTGTCTGTATCCCTGTCCATCTGTCTCGCTGTCTCTGTGCAGCCTCTCTGTGTTGATAGCAGAGCCCCAAGGCTCACGTTGGACCAAATCATGACTTGACTTGTACAGCTCAAACCTCCTCATTAACCTTATATTGATGTCAATGGGAGATTTGAGTGGAAGTTGGAGTTGCGACAGAATCTTAAGTCAGGATTTGTCCCTTGCAGCCTGAGGAGGACTAACTGTCTGTCTTCTTATAAAACAAACGCACAATCTAGTGTTCAGACGCCTGTGCACTAGCGCTACATAGTATTAGTGGAGCTTTTTAGTATTAGTGGCGCTTCGGTATTCTTTCTTTTATGCAGCGCAAACGCCGTACTCCTTAGCATCCAAAACTAGTGTGTGGGTGTGATTTGCAGAATGGAGAAATTCAATTTCCAAGACAACATAATTAAATATAGTGTTAATTGTGATTTAAGAAAAATATTGACTATTGTATTGATTGGGTTTAGACAATTGAGCCTAAAATTTAACCATGTTGTATATACTGTGGCGGGCGATTGAGAATGCAGCAGCTAAAGTGTTAAAACATGAATAGAATGTTTTGTTGGGTTGGGAACCATCCCATATTTCTCTTTGCATCAATTAAAGATATTTTACTTAGAAATCCAAGATTTCAGTATAGAATTGTATGTTGTTGGATGTGATGGGAGTAGATCTCAGAGAACACATTGTCTCTACCCCTTTTCTTCATTAAATAAGAACCCCATAGGTAAAGTATCTGCAGAATGGCTATAGCTCCCAAGGCCAACCCACAACTATTTAAAGGCAGCCAGTTTGGACCTGTGTGTAAATGATGTGATATAGTGGCACATTGTATAATAGTGGTGTGTACATATATACAGTATATATACCTAGAGAGGGTGGTGGGAGTCTGCCTAGTTGAATGCAAAGCTGTTGCTTCTGTCAGTGTGACCCACTATAACAAAATCTAAATCTAGCATCCCACCTGTTTTATCTTTTTTTTAACTGATGTTGAAAAAGCAGTGTTTGTGTCCCCTCTCCAATCTAATGGTTTCATGACTAGATGAACTAATTGTGAAAAAGATTGAGGGTTTTGATTAAATGTTATTGAAGCAAAGGATTGTACAATAGATGTTTTGGAACTCCTGGACTTGTGCAGAAGAACAGAGCTTGTTTGTACTGTGCAGGGTGTGTGTGAACCCTTGGTTCATGTCTGGCTGATGACAATGAAAAGGGAGAGTGACTAGTCAAGTGAGATATGGCTAGGTGTTTATTTTTGTTTTGTTGTTTTAAATGATCTCAGAGATGGAGATGAATGATCCCCTGACTTGAAACAGATGTGGCTCCATGTTGGTAAAAGATTTTCAGTTGGTCACAAAATACTAATTGGGACAACTGCACATGATGTACGCAGTTCAGAGCACATTAACCAACTACTTAACAGTGTCATAATCATCAATACTGTTTCATCATCCTCCTTAACTTCAGCAAAATGATGTTGCTGGTTGGTAAATTGCTTATCTCTGATCTGTCTGTTGCAGTAATTGCCAAAGATGCCTCATGAAACAAATTCCTTTCAATATATAACACCTGTGATCTTTTTGCCATTGGTTTTGTTTTTTGAAAAACATATATATATATTTTTTAATGTTTGCTTCAATAAACCCCATATTGTTTGATGATTTGTTAAATGATTGTACACACTGGTTGATGTCTAAAGATGTACAGGGTTAAGGCAGAAGAGATTACCTGTTATCTTGTGACAGTACTGAACTATTTATTAGCGTCATTTATACAGTACACCTCAGCAGATTGACCTTCAAGCATTGGCTAACTTTGAATGCATTCTCTAAACGGCACCTGTCCATGTACCTTGTAATTCATAACATAAAGCTGTTTGCTTATACTGTGATGTAATATATAGCACAATAATATAACGTTTTATTGCTTCAAATCTGTGTGTCTCTGAGATGTTATTGTAATGTGAAAGGCTAATGTTTTTTTTCTTCCAATACTCATTTCAGATAATTCACTGCAAATCCAACATCTGATTTTGTATACGGGTGTGTGTGTTCCTGTACTGGCTATCTCTGCTTTGAACTACTGTCAGTGATTGACTTTTTACAAGCAGACTGATTTGTGCAGATCTAGCAAACAATGAAATGTAATAGTACAAGCTGAACAGGTCTTGTCAGTATCATATAACCTGAAAGTGATAAATCCCCTTTCACTGATCGTCTTTTGTTTTGATTTGAAAATTGATTCTGTAAAAGTAGGTGATTTGAATGCTTGCAGTTTTACAGCTTGCAAGATAGAAAAAAGATCCTTATGATTAGGATATTTACTATATAAATGGTTAATAAAGATATATAAAATGTCTTGGCTGGTGTGTCTTTTTGCTGTGTTTTTAATCATTTGGTGAAAACGGAAGCTCATATTTATTATATGCCTGCACTGATTTACAAACTGGAATGTGATGGATGCTATTGCATTGTTTGGCAGCTAATAACTATGAAAATATCCTGAAATTATGTATTTGTATCAAATGTATGTCATTACTATTAAGTTAAAAAACCGTGGTAACTGCTACATTGTGTAGGCACACAGAACATGACATCAAGGACCCCAATTGAAATAAGCCAGTGGCTTTCTTGGGTTTTTATCCTTTTAGTTGACCTTGTATGTAATATGTACTTTCATGTACCTACTTCTGCAAATCTTCTAATAAAGTTTTCAATCAATCAATCAATCAACATCATAGAAAAGAGATAGCCAGCCTAATCATTCCCAAAGGAAACTCACATATTTACTTCCATTTCTTTTTTTTACCTCCATGGAATAAAAGCAGTTGTAATTTTGGCTCTACGTGTTAACATGTCATTTTATTAAGAGTTTTAATATGTTTTCAGGCGAGAAAGTAACCATGTCTATTCCTAAAATGTGGCCAGTTTATCAAAATAACCTGTTTATAATATCTTATCTGATGTTTTTCCCCCTATGTTATCGTAGTTACCCGTAGATACCAGGCTTTACTACTTCAACAGAAATGTTGGCATAATAGCTTAA
Organism: Nansenia antarctica; assembly: GCF_963989245.1. Lineage (NCBI taxonomy): Eukaryota > Metazoa > Chordata > Actinopteri > Argentiniformes > Microstomatidae > Nansenia > Nansenia antarctica. The sequence continues at coordinate 74,583,350 of NC_137675.1, forward strand.
TACGTTGTAAAATTATTTGGGGGCCAATAATATCTTTAGCTAGCTAAAGTAACTAGCTTACTATATTGTTGTCAGCAGTTGGTAAAAGAACAGGATTAAAATATATGAACAATAACATATAGTGCAGCTTACTACAGCAAGCACAATTTAAAAAACGACTTGTTCCTTCTGAAGCTACAATACTGGGACCATTGAAACGCACTGTGTGTACTCAACATCTACGTCATATCTAGTATGAGTAGTATGCTAGTATGCCATTCCGAACACAGAAAAGGCGTCATGCGCCTTTAACATTGCGACATGCCGTAAATGGAATGCCATTGTCGGAAACATTTACACGTGGACTTTGTTGATCTGTGACATGCTGGGAGTATAATGTAAATGTTCGTGTCAGTTTAACTATGAAAATGTTATTTATTAAATCAAATGAGATGTTTTCCTTACAGTTGTTCTGCTCTGACTGACGTCAAATAACTCGCAATTGGAAGTAGCCAGCTAAAGCTTTGGAGTAAGGTAGGTCGGAATGGCATCCTACCTTGCAACTGTTTCCTGTAATCACTAATGTTTTGGTATCGAAGCATGAAATGTGTTACACTGCTACTCATCACTATGACGGATAGACAAATTCAGCATGCCACCACTCAAATCTGGATTGATTTGCTAGCTAGTTTAGCTACATTAAGCTAATGTTGTCAGCAATATGGTCCCTCTTTAGGCCAGTATCAATCATGTTCGTGGTGGTGGAGATGGTTGACACTGTCAGAATCCCTCCATGGAATTTCCAGCGACAGCTCAACGAGGCTATAGCTGAGGAACTCAACAAGAAACTAGCCAATAAGGTAAAACGAAGGGTGTCACGATTGTTATGTTGCTGAATGATCATTAGAATAGGCTAGGTGCACGATCTCCACTACTTCCTGAAAGGCACCTTGCGTGAACATAATCCTGTCTCACTCTATTGGTTTAATTGATTAATCAGCTGTGCACTGTGTGTTCCAACAGTTTACCGCACAGCTGATTAATCAATTAAACCAATAGAGTGAGACAGGATGTTCATGCAAGATGCCTTTCAGGAAGTAGTGGAGATCGTGCACCTAGCCTATTGTGCCAAGTTTACAATGTTGCCTGTACTTCGTTTGGAATATGTCTGGCTAATAATGATCCTTACTTGTCTCCACAGGTAGTGTACAATGTTGGCCTTTGCATCTGTTTGTATGACATCACTAAACTGGACGATTCTTACATATTCCCTGGTGATGGAGCCTCACACACCATAGGTATGGTACCGACAGGAGATTTAATTAGTCCTTCCACTATCTTTATAGTGTCACTGTATCCATCCATCCATAACATAAATGATTATGAATTCTCTATTGTTAGTCCACTTACAGTGAGCTCTAAACTGACACTTCATTTTCAGCTGAAAAGACATATTGACCCTAATATATTTTCCTCAACTCTGCCAGTTCACTTCAGGTATGTGGTCTTCCACCCTTTCCTGGATGAGATCCTGCTTGGGAAGATCAAGTACTGCAGCCAGGAAGGAGTACATGGTGAGAGAGAGACAGTTGACAGTTATTCTTATTTGTCTGCTTAACTATAAGTATATTATTTTCCTTTTGAATGTCATGTCAGTCTGTCTATGCGCCCTACATATGAGTTGGTGCAACAGTATTAAACCAGATGTTTTTTTTGGACTAGTAGGCCTCATAAAAAGGATCACTAGAACATGCTGTGATCTGCTGATACACTCATTTGGGTCAGATGCTTTTTATACTGCTGCTACCACAGCCCCTGAGGATCTTTTGCACACTACAGAACATAAGTGTACTTTATCAAGCCTGCCTCGCCCAATAGAAAGTGGATCAAAGGACAGTCTCTCAGTATGCAGTGTGACGTTGATGTGTCAGTCCGACTGTTCAGATTTGTTCAAACTGATATGCTTTCTCTCGCAGTCAGCCTAGGATTCTTTGATGACATCGTCATTCCCCCGGAGTCTCTACAGCAGCCTGCTAAATTGTATCCTACACGGTGGAAGGTTGTTTGTATGATTTCCAACCAATTCGGTTGTTAAGTCGTGACGTGTTTCCGGGTCCAACATTGGCTGAGGCGCTCTCTTCGAAATGCCGCGGTAATAATAATAATTCTTTATATTTATATAGCGCTTTTCCGAGGCTCAAAGACGCTGACAATGTGGGAAAAACGTGAAAGTGCTGTGTCCCTTGTTGTATGAATAGATCCAAGTCTAAAAAACGATTGAACTGTCATTCTACCGCTGTAGTTCACTGGTACTCTGGTGCAGGGAATTTCTGGTTTGGACCCGGAAATTGCTAAACGTCACGTTTGACGTCAGACTTAACAACCGAATAGGACACCAATTATATTTTTCTCAGTAATAATAGTTTTTTCCAGCTTCATTTCTTTTCAAGCAAAGTTTCAGTGGATCTATCAGGTGTACAGTCCAACTGTCACAAACATTTGGTCTTAATATTAATTTCTCTTAACTCAGGGTGTAGGAGCCATGAATATGAATTATTGGGTATTTAGTACAAAAAGCTAATGGGTTTATTATGAGCTTATTTGATTTGTTTGTTTGTTGTTTTGATCACGTTTATTGTTTGATCTTTCTTCCGGAAGTGACATGATTATGGGCGGGCCTGCCTGATGTTAGTTTAAGCACCTGTTTACCTGTATGGCGGGAGTGGAGAGAGAGGGGAGACAGGGTCGCTGTATTTTTGTTGACCGCTTATTATTTACGATTTGTTTGATATTCTTTGTTTTGGTCGCTTATGGATTTATGTACGTCACCGAGTTTGATTGTTTTATATTCAATAAATGCTTTAAACGTACTTTTTATCTCAAGCGAATTGTTTTTAGCGCGTCATACAACTTCAACCCAAACCCTGCTCGCGTCTCTTAGCGACTTTGGATTTTTGGCTCGATCTAGTCGCTACACAGGGTGCAGTTACACATGACAGATTTAATTCAGCTCTTAAAAGTCAGTTGTGGTGCAGCCATCTAGCATTCCTTCCTTGGGGCTCGTAGCCCTTCCTTGTGGCTCAGCCGGTGACAAATGATCGCAAGGTTTGCGGTTCGATCCCCAGCTGGCCACATTTCAAGGTGTCCTTGGGCAAGACACTGAACCGCAAATTGCTCCCAGTGAGCGGGCCAGCGCCTTGCATGGTAGCTTGCCACCATTGGTGTGTGTGTGAATGGGTGAATTATAAGGCGCTATGTAAGTGCAGTTAACCATTTGTGGTACACCTAGCATTCCTTCCTTGACTGTTGCCGTAGTGATGAAGCTGAGCAAGTGTGGGTATGGGAGTACGAGACGGACGAAGGAGCCCATGACCTCTACATGGACCAAGGTGAGGAGATCCGCTTCCGGGTCACAGATGAACTCTTCCTCGACACTTCGCCCACAGGCCCGATTGCCGCGGCAACCGATACCCCTGCAGTCCCAGGAGCTGAGGACACTGCACAGAAGAAGGAGGCCCCGTACACACTTGTAGTAAGGAAACATACAGTACATTCTCGGTTTGTTCCACTTTGAAGCTTTTCATACTGGTAAAGTGTTGCAGTTATATACTGCTTTTAGTTTAAAAAATGCTGGTATTGTGACAACATTCAAGCTTGTTTCACTTTAAATGTTTCATTTTACTCTTTCCCCCCTGCCTCTCTTGTGTTCCAGGGCACCATAAGTGAACCAGGATTGGGCCTCCTGTCCTGGTGGAACAGCTAACGAAGGGAGAGACCATTACAGTAGTGAAAATGGGGAAGTCAGCTGTTAAGAATGAATTGTAGCTGATGGACACCGTTTTCTTGGCCTCTATTCAGTCAACCCTCTTTGACACATCCCTGTGTATAAGAGGCTTATAAACACAGGGATGGAGCCAAGACTTACATCACAGAAACTGCCCTATCTGGCTTCAATATGGCCAACACAATGGACCTGCCTAAAAACATTCCCTATCTCCTACTACCTTGGTACTTAGAATAGATCTGAAAGGATTGTCAATTGGATGTATTGACATCCAAATTCCACCTAGCTTACCATACAGCAAGGAGGAGCAACTTCTAAATTTGCTGTACAGCACCTATCAAATCCTTATTCAGATCTACACAAGGGCAGGGACTAAGGCTGGTTTCTTGACACGGCAAAGGACACTCCAATAGAGCAATGCCGTCACACTTCAAGAGTAGCTGCATGCCAACCAAACAGAGACTGTCTAAGCTAACTTTGAACTGACAAGAACAGATGTAGCCCTCTTATGGGGCATTCAGTTCCTCTTCTAAAGGTGTACTGTAGACGTACTTACCTGTGTGTTATGTAAATACTACCACCATGACTGTTGACCTACCAGCATTTATACCCAGTGCGCTTGAAAGACTACATTTAGGGGAACTGTATTGGTTCTGTATTGGTCTTGGATAATGTTTCACGAAAGGTTCATAGCTTAATGTACTTAGGGCCTGGATTTAAACAATTAAAGTGAGTGAGTGTGGCTAAATGTACAACTGTGTGTTGTCTTTTTGACCAGGGATCGGTCTCAGAAAGCAGGATCACTAGAGCTAACTTGAACATGTTTTCAGATATACATTTTCTGGTTTATGAATTTAGTTTAACTTGAATATGGGTTGTTGGCCATGTCTAGCAGTACATTTTCTTTATGAACATAAAAATATGAGAATATTAAGGATTTAGCTGCCTTGCTTACTTTCTGGAACAGCTTCCTATAATGTCATTGGAGTGTTTTTTGTTTTGTTTGTGTGATTTTTAGTTTAGCTACTTGTCAATATAGTTGTATCACAAAAAAAGAGAATTAAAAGCTGGATAAAATCCTTCCAGAGGACTGTGTGAACCCTTGGGCACTATGCCTCATAGTTGGATTTAAAACAGCTGCATGTAATACCATGTCTAGGCCTATACAGTGATGGATATAGTTATTGTCCTCAGAGAGTAAGATGAACATATTATCTACACTGTTACCAGGATTCTGTTGGGTGGGGCACAAAAACCTCAAGAGTCGGAAGGTTGACATCTGATATTATCTGGTTGACATCATCTGACAATTATTTCTGGCAGAGGGCAAACAAGCTGGGTTTTCCACCTGTGTATGCTTAGTCTAGTGGGAGGAAAGAAGCAGTACAATGCTATGATATTTCCCTTCATTTGTTGTTATTTTACATTGTCTGGGATAGAGAATAACCATATAACTTATTATCCCTTGATGGTTGATATTATGGGTCTCTCACTATGTTTTATATAATAACTCCGTTGACGCACTGAGCGATGTGTGCCTTTTTGTTTTGCATGGTGAGCCGTGACAGTTGATAACGGTCTTGTTATATCAACAAAGCTGTCATCTGGTATGCGCACTTGGGTGCCGCGACACACACACACGCACACGTACACGCACGGAGAGAGAAAACGTTTCTCGTAAGCGGACACGCCCATCCTGACTCCACCGTGGAGTCTCCGCCAGCTGCGCAGCTTCACCACTCCGCAGATCAGATCAGGGTATTCCGCGGGTCCTCGCGGATTTACTGGAGTTATTTATTTAATTGATGTTATATAATAGTAGCTGACAAGACACACACTTCCGTCCTTTACCGACACACGGACTCATTGCAGTGAGTATTGATCATCTTCATTTCTGATACCCATACCTTATTGTTTGAATCCCATGCCTATTGTTTGCATTATGCTAATTAACTGATCTATGTCGTGACAATGTTGTCTTTGGAAGTAGCCTATATAGCATACTGAAGATGGATGGATGGATGGATGACTCAAATTAATAGTGTCATTACTGACAACTGTTCTTGTGACAACCGCACATTGCAATCCTAGTGTATTGTCTCGGTTGGCGCGCCGCCTTTCGAATTTCTATTTTTGCGAATGTTCTGGAAATCAGGTGTGTGTGTGTGTGTGTGTGTGTGGGGGGGGGGGGGGGGGTGTGTTTTTGTTATCAGAAATATTCATGGCGGAATTTGTCAGTTTTAATGAATTCGGCTTTATCTGACATTTGCCGTTTGCTCTCCGTAATATCCCATATGCATGCCTCCGTAACGTGATGACTCACGATAATAGAATGTTATGAACTTATTAGTCGGTAACAGCAATTAGCCTATTTTTTTTTTTTTTTTCAGGATATCATGTTACGCTCTAAAACGGTTATTGGCTATGCATATTTTAATACATGGTAGCTATATATATGCGCACTAAGAGCTCCGTAAAATCCTCCGTGCACCTTTTGCCCTCATCAAGATTCCTCCCATCCCCATATCGTTTATGATCACTGTTTTTGACACACATTAGGGGTTTGAACGCAAAATCGCGACTCCTCTCCCTCAGATGTCAGTTTGCGCGTTACAATGTTTTGATCCACCGACATCAGTTACCCAATGGCGTTTGGGATCGCAAGGTGACGTCAGAAACACACCACCAGCTTTCTGCCAGCTACTCTGACGTCGACTGGCTGTAAAATGCGTATGAGCTGTCAGAGCTGTGTTACACTGTAACCTTGACGGCAGGGCGTATGTATGGGATGGGGAGTATATCAGCCATCTTGGCCTAAGGAAAGCCTGATATGTCAGATCTTGTTGTGCGCACATTCCCACAATATGCACAACCAGGTCATGGCAGGCTTTTTGTTTACCAGAATCAGCCTGCTGTAGGCTATTCTTTTTTAGCCTGGGAAAAGAGCTGGCCTTATACTGTTCGTAAACACATGAGTCATCTCTGAATCAACCACAAGGGCCTATTGTTAGTGGTCCGACTTGTGTGTCAGCCACCTGAAGAGTAATGGGATGTTAGCAATATGTTACAGTTAGAAAACTGCAAGGAACTGAGTGGATAGTGACATTTTTGGCTCAAACCTAAATGACCCACATCAGCCATGACAACTGATAGAGAGATAACCTCTCTCTATCTACCCATAAACTAACTACCCATAAACTGGGTGCTCACAAGGTAGCCTAACAAACATGATGCATCTCAGTCTTTGTCCTCAGTTGCTTGTTTAGAACTAATGGTTTGACTGTTGCTTTGACTTTTCATGTTTTTTAATTTTCATTCCTTCAGTCCCTTTCCAATCAATAACGTAACAGTTGTCTCACTGTTTCTATTGTCTCTCTGTCTCTCCTCTCCCTCTCTCTCCCCTTCGCAGGACATCTCTGACAGACCAGCCCATTCCTGAACCCTCTGACACTGATTCTGACCTGGATTTTCAGCAGACACAGTGAACAGACAAATAGAGACAGACAGACAGTCAGCAGTGTGTCAGCATCTAACCAGGTGCGTAAAGAAAGAAAGAGAGTGTGAAGAGGAGGGCACTGTGCACCTCAGACATGGCGGACCCTAGCCTGACGTCACCCTCAGAGACCCCACTGCGTTCCCCCCGTGGCGGTTCCTTCTCACTCTCCTTCCCTTACCTGAGGGAGGGCAGCCACGTCTGGGAAGGTGGGCTTCCCCCCAAGCCCCGGGATCTGCCCAGCCCACTGCCCACCAAACGCACCCGCACCTACTCAGCGTAAGGACCCAGCTGCTAATGCTGCTCACTCTGTCTGTAAATGTTGTCCTTGTGTATACATGCATTTTTTTTTATGTGTGGGAGTTCAATATGTTGCAGTTTTGCTTCAAAGATTCTATCGCCCCCCACCCACCCCCCACCCCCCCCCCCCCCTCTCTCTCTCTCTCTCTCTCTATAATATATATATAGTACAAAGCGGGCCACCTCAGGGCCCGTCTATAAGGGTGTGTGTAAGAACTTCTCCAGGTCACAGGGTCACGGCTTCATCTGCCCCTCCCAAGGCGGAGACGACATCTTTGTTCACATCTCAGAGTGAGTAGCCTTCAGCACATCCAATGGCTTTGTGCTTCACTTACTATGGCATCGATGACCTTACCCACACAGCTGTGCAAACAGCTTGTTTTCGCAGTTAACAAAAATGCTCTTCATTCTCTCTGATCATGTTGTACACTTTCATCAGTTAAAAACAGTTGTATTTTTAAAGTTGTAAATAGTTAAAGTTAAAGGAATAGTTCATGTTTCTCCATGTTCAACCTCATTTTCCACTTACTTGCAGTGTTGTAGGCTTGTTTTCCCCAAAACCTGAACTATCGCTTTAACTGTCTATAGAACTGATGACACACATAAATGACAACCAACAACATGATCTGAGAGAACACAGAGCATTTGTGTTAACTAAAACAAGCTCTTTGCTCAAGCAGTTTTCCCATTAATAGATACAAGACAGGACTGCTCAATTCACTGACATACCTACTCATCCATGTGCTTTGTTTCAGTATCGAGGGGGAGTACGTCCCAGTAGAAGGAGATGAGGTCACATACAAAGTGTGCAGGATCCCACCCAAAAACCTCAAGGTCCAGGCAGTGGAGGTGAAGATCATTCATCTGAACCCAGGAACAAAGCATGAAACCTGGTCTGGACAGATAATGAGCTCCTAGGCCTCAGATCGGGCCTGTTGTGTGTGTGTGTGTGTGTGTGTGTGTGTGTGTGTGTGTGTGTGTGTGTGTGAGAGGGGAGGGGGTGGGGGGGACAGGAGTGAGAGAGGTTTGAGGGCTGTCAGGAAAGTGTTTATGTGGGGGGGGATAGGGGGTAGGGGTGGGGGGTGGGGGTGGGGGGTAGGGGTGGCACAGAGTAGACACATAGGTTATTGAACCTATCCATCTACTCTGTGAGGAGGAAGAAGAGGTAGCGGACATGTTCAATATGGAGGCACTGAAGGTATGGGGAAGAGAGCTGTGAAGAAGTCAAATGGAATGAGAAGTCTGAAAGCATTTTGAGTTGGAGGGCGGAGAGCACTCACAGAGGAGTGAGATCAGGATGAGAGTGGATTGAGGAGCTGAAGAAGGCAAGTAAGAAGGGAGGGATGAGAGAAAATGGGGATTTGGGTTGACAAAAAAACAGAAGCAAGCATGGACATTTGAAGAACTATTTGTATTTTACTGTTAGTGGAAAAGCGATTATTGATATTTTCCTGAAGTACACACTCATCTTAGTATTATTTTTGATTATTTATGAATTTATTTATTTGATAATTTGTTTTGATTTTTGTATCCTGAAAGTTACTGGACTTAAGTTTTGGGTACTGTAGTCAAACATTGCACTTACAACATGAATCTCCACACAAAATACTGCCAAACTGACTACAACTCCAATCAGGGTTTATCAGCTGGCAATTCGTAGTCCTGTTTGAGAATTGTAATTCACCATGGTATGAGCCATGAATTACTACAAGGTATAACAAAACTATTTCTTAAACTCTTTTCTACTTTTAGAGAGACACTATAAAACTGTCTAGTTCTTTCTTAGAATGTAAATTTAATTGAAACATTTCTTGAAGTTATTGTTAGTTACTGATGAAGTATGATTGTTATTGAAATGCTATCTTTAGTTGTTTGTTGATGTCTGTCCATCATGAATAACTTTTTTTCCCATACAATCTATGCATTTTTTTCTATCCTTCATTCTCACTCTTCTGAATTATTATATTTTATACTGTAGTTAAAGTTCAGTTGAAATACCAACTCAGAGCACTTTGTTTTTGGACAAGCCACTGTGTCTGTGTTGACTGTCATTATTACTGTGTGTCTTGAAAGAGCATTAAAACATTTTATTATTCACACTAGCCAAGTCTATTGTCCTTCCTGAGTATGTCTTCTTTGGGGAGGGATGGAGGGAGGGGTGATATACAATATGATATCATAGCAGGGGAGGCTAGTAGAGGTAGAAATCAGAGGATGGGCTCATTGTAATACATGGAATGGAATAATTCATGGAAATATCAAACATACCTACCTCCACCAGTCTCCCCTGTATCATAGTGACATTCATACAAGGAAGTCAGCAGTACGTTCAGCATAGCTGGTGCCCTCACCCACTACAAGGATGATTTGTCTTAAGCCTGGTACACACATAAAGATAATCTGGCTGATTTTGGCCCGATTTCCCCTTCCGACCAAGGACAGCAAACGCCCAATTATTAGATGGCTCTAAAGATTATCCTACAAGATTATCCTGTGGTGTGAGGTGTGTTAAGAGTACATTTATCCCGACAATCTGCTCGGAAAATGGTCGGGGCTGAAAAGTCTTGTTGTGTGTGGGCAAAACTGACAACTCCCAAGTCCGTACAGGTCAGTCAGGGTACTACTACCCTGATCACACGAGATTTCTGGCTTGGGGGACGAGACTCTTGACTGTCATAGGACAGATATTTATATGTGGTGTGCTGTATTGGGAATATCGGAGCAGACCACACGATACGATCAAAACCGCTCAATCCATGATTTTTTATCTTCATGTGTGGGGTCTCTCTCAGATAAAAACATCTGTTAAGATTTAGAAAATCTGTATGTGTGTACCAGGCTTTAGCAAGAGAGACTATGCAGGTTATGGGCTGTTATATTCCATCAGTAAACAGAAAGGGGACAAGAAAAGTCATACTCAGAAAGCACAATGATATCAAAAAGATTTATTAAAATGAATGGACACATGCTACTGTTCATATGTATACAGTACTAAACAATCACATGATTTAAAACATTCAGATTATGTACTATAAGTACATAATCAGAATTGAATATGTAGTAAGTCCACATGACCTTTATAATAGAGGATTAAGGGAGTGTTTCAGTTTCCAATTATAGGGGTGCTCTCTGATCGTTCGGAAATTAACTGATTTCAGTTGAAACCACAGAAATCTGAGCACCCATAGTGTAAGTCATATAAAGTAAGTCATCCAACAAGCCTCATAGGTCAGTGATCTGGAGGTACTTATCCATAACCATAACATGAGGTTATGAATGAAACGTGACGCTATGGATTATAATTAGTTGAGTTTGTATTTCAAATCTGTTGATATAAACATTGAGGATAAAAACTGTTGAAAGGTAGCAAAAGCCAATATTATTATAAAACCAGTATTCAAATGAACCCTAATAAACCAACCAATGTAATTTCAGTTTGGACTATCCCTTATCACAAACATTTTTATGTTTTCATCATTCATTAAATGTAGTGTAACTGAATAATCAAGTTAAATCTTATGAGAACTGACAAAATGTGATCCGGTCACTACAGCATATATCATTAGTTGAAACAAAATCAACTGATCACAACCATAAATAACAGATTAGAGCATTATGTTCTTAAATCGAACAAACAGGAAGTAAGGTCCTTTGGCAGAATAATCAAGACATCCAGATTCATAACAATTCTACGGGATGTTAACCTTTGAAGATGGCACTCCAGGAGGCTGTCAATATGATTAACTTACTAGGAACTGAGGGTGTATAAATCATCTGTAAGATCCCGTTCATAAAGGTGCAGACTGAACTAGCTGGAATGATTCATAGGTCAGAGCACTGGGAGTTTTGTACGTTAACAATTAATGAATGTGTCATTAATTAATAATCTCATATCTTAAAGCTAAAATCTATATATATATATATTTCACTCTCTCTCTCTCTCTCTCTCTCTCTCTCTCTCTCTCTCTCTCTCTCTCTCTCTCTCTCCAAATGATGAATACATCACTACATTCACAATATAACCTGTAAATTCCAGTTTGTCAAATAACTGCCAACATTAGTGCAAAACAACAGTGGGTTTTTACATTATTATACAGTACACTTAGAATGTATATCAATCTTCACATGATACTCACGATAGGGAATAGTCTCACAGGAGGGGACTACAAGACCTTTCAGTTAATTTTCATGTAACATAACAACAACATACAGGGACACAACAACACCCATTTGTTTGATGAATGTAAAACACATTTTCAGGGATTACATTAAAACATTAACACTTTAGGGAAACGCTTAGTCATGATGAAAGAGAAAACATTAGGATTTGTTTCTTGCATCATCTCAGCTACTGTCCCTTTTTAAAACAATGGGATCTGTTGATTAGTAACTGGCACTGGTTGCCTCTCTCTCTGTCCACATTGCATAGTAATTTCCATTGAGCCCTGCCAATGTGAATTACTTATGACCCCTTTGTTTGTCCAGTGCTAGTGAGAATCATTAGCTTAAAAAATCAGTAGTGGTTTCATGAAACTCAGTAGTATCTCCCATCTCCATACTGATCCTCAGGGTGCTCTATGTAGTACCAGCCCTGGACACCAGGGGGAGCACAGAGGACACAGACAGGGAGAGAGCAGCAGCAGCTGCTGGAGTGTCAGGACTCATTGGGAGGAGCATTGAAGAACATCTCTCGACAGAGGCGGGCCGTGTCCTCGGGGGAGTAGACTGTGAACCCAACGGTGCGGGGATCATTGAAGATCTCATAATCATTTCCACCCTGCAGAGAAGAACAGGGAGGCTGAGTTAGAATCAGTATTTCTTTCTCTCTCTTTACTTTAACTCTCTCTTTACCTCTCTCCTTATCTCTCTCTTTATCCCTCTCTCACTATCAGTGTGTGTGTGTGTGTGTGTGTGTGTGTGTGTGTGTGTGTGTGTGTGTGTGTGTGTGTGCACGTGTGTGTGTGTGTGTGTGTGTGTGTGTGTGTGTGTGTGTGTGTGTGCGCGCGTGTATTTGTGTAAAAGAGCTCAGGTAAAAATGCACCCCACAAAGTTCATTCAACACAGCAACATTCTTTCAGGCAGCGGTCATCTCACTAATCTTAACAATGCATTTTGAACTTTGAACTTTAACCCTTGACATTACAACTGCAGCACAATCCAGGCTCTCTGTGTTCAGCCTATCCTTCCTCAAACCACACACAGACACAGACACACAGACACAGACACACACACACACACACACACACACACACACACACACACTTACGGACGACGTCTCATTGCCAAAGAAGTAGATAGTGTCCAGCCCCTCCGTCCCCAGCACGTCCAGACACAGCCTCTTGTCCCAGCCTTCAGGGAACACGTCAAAACTGATGAGACCACCTGAACAGAGAGACAAAAGGTGTTACCACCAGTTACTTATACATGAACCTCCAGTTATACTTATACATGAACCTCCAGTTATACTTATACATGAACCTCCAGTTATGAAAGAAAGAGGCAAAGAGTAAAGAGCACACTTCTTCTAACACACTTCTTTCCTCTCTGTGCAGTGACTGTGTGGTGATGGTGGTGACATATGGTGTTTGTCCAGGGGGCTGCAGTCTTACTATGGCTGATAATCTTGGCTCCCTCAGTTTAACACACACAGTATGTGGTAACCTCCTCTCTTCTAATCTCCCTTTCCTTCTCATCCCTTGTTTTTTTGTACTCCGCCGAGTTAATCTTCGATTTCTGTCACACATCTGTCATACATTCTAACAGAAACAGTGACTGAACAAAAAGATCTTCAGCACTGTCAGTGAAATAATCTGTAATCGGAGTCTATCTGTGGGAGTCCTGATACTGAGCATCTATAATCTACTTGAAAATGTTTTCACTACACATTGTGCACCACCCACACACCCTCTATCTCTCTACCAACTATCACGTGCTTTCTCTCCATTCTTGTTATTTTATAGACACTACTCCTCCCCACGCAACCCTTCCAATCTAATCTATCCACTATGCTCAACTGACCACAACCTCATAGGACTTTGGAACTCCACTTTCTTGCCATCAGAGACATGGATCACACCGGAAGACACAGCTACTGCGGCAGCCCTCTCTGATGCCTACTTGTTTTCTCATTCCCCTGGACTCTCTGGTCGAGGGGGAGTTAAGGCCAATGCACACGGCCCCGATTTTGTCGCACCGCCGAATTCGATTCCATTGTTTTGCATGAGACAATGCACACGGCGTGCGATGCGATATTGTCGCACGACAACATTCGATTCTCCATTCACACCAATTGAAATAATTCAAAGAATTGAGAATCGAATGTTGTCGTGCGACAAAATCGCACGCCGTGTGCATTGGCCTTTACAGGACTCCTCATCTTGCCTAGTGGTCACATAATGTCCTTCCCCTGTCACACCTGTCCATATTCACCTCTGAACCCATGCTGTTTCTGTCACCTCCCCTGTAAAACTTCACATTGTTGTTATCTATCCTCTAGGTCAGCTTAAGAATTTTCCTTCCTCTTTTGACTGCCAATGGCCTCTGGCCCGAGCATGGATCACTTTTTCTTGCGATGACTGATGGATTGATGATTCACTTACTTAGACAAATGCATTTGTTGTAAGTCGCTGAGGATAAAGGCGTCTGCTAAATGCCAAAAGTGTAGAAATCATAGTATTTCATAGTATCACCCCCATCCTCGCCCATCTGCACTGGCTCCCGGTCAAACACCGCATCACATTCAAACTCCTCCTGCTCACCTACAAATCCCTCCACGTTGGTCATTGCTCATTCGATGTTTGACCACAGATGTGTGTGCAGGCCTTTGTATGAGCCCAGATCTGAATAAATTGTCTTAATTCAACTTTCCATTAAGCATCAACTTTATTCGTCACCCAATTGGAGTTTATACTTCAATATCAGAAATCATCCTTACAGAACCATGAAAGGTCTTATGCAAAGTCAGTTTCAATCTGTTTCCTCCCCATCCCCCTCTGCCTCATTCCAACTCTCCTCCCCCCATACTGCTGAACTGAGCCTTTAAAAGGGACACACAAAACAGCTTCTGAGTCCTCAGCCAATCAAAGAGTATCGGCCACACACACCCACACACCCATCACCCAGTCCCCCACCCCTGGCCTGGACCTAAGAACCAAAGAAAACAAAGCAGGAACAAAGTTGTCTGCATTCCAAGGGATACTATAATGTCATCTACAACCAGGGCCATTAGCATGAAGTGACACAGACAGAAACCAATGTAGTGGAAATAGACATTGCAGAATAGACTGATAATGCAGTATGCACATTGTGGGTAAACAAGGGAGGTGCATGGCTGCAGGCGTAGATACAGACCGGCTGCAGGCGTAGATACAGACCGTAGATACATAGGTAAACACATCCATCTTGATCTCTCTATCAGTGGGCCTGCTCGTTGGTCCCGTTCATCCAGCTAAACCACAGTAAAACAGCCCCGTCCCTGGGACTGGCTCTACTGCTGCCAACGCTGCCATCAGCTTCCACTTCAGCAACCAGTGGGATTCCCATAATGGGCACTCATTAAGGGTGAATGTGTGTGTGTGGGCTTTAATAGAGTGCCTTATGAAGGAAAAACAACTTTGTCTCCAGCTGTTGGTGTTTTAGAGTTGTTTACAGTTTCACAGAGCCTCTGATTAACCAGTGAAAACATCTCTGAACCTCAATGAGAGTGAGAGTGAGAGAGAGAGATAGATAGAGAGAGAGAGAGAGAGAGAGAGAGAGAGAGGGGGGGGGGGGGGGGAGAGAGAGAGACAGAGTGAGGGGGAGAGAGAGAGACAGAGTGAGGGAAACAGAGAGACAGAGTGAGGGGGAGAGGGAGAGGGAGAGAGAGAGAAAGAGATAGAGAGAAAGAAAGAAAGAGAAAAAGAAAAACAGAGAGAGACATAGATAGAACAGAGGGAGAGAGGTGGGAGTGTAATGTATAATCCTGTTGTTCCAACGTTCATATCACATGGCAGGCAGCCAGTCTTCACCCACACAGAGAGAGATAGAGATACAACTAGAGCATGTATCTGGCCTGTGTTTGTAAGATAACAGGCTATAACTGTATATGAGATAACTGTATATGAGATAACTGTATATGTGCAATAAAAGGGGAAGACAGAGAATGTCATCTACTAGCCCCTGTGTCTCTGTGTGTGGGAAAAAAAAAGATTTTTTTTTGATAATACGTCTTTGTGGGATACCATAAAATGAAGATCATGGACACACATATAGCCTACTAATGACAACTGTAAGGTGCACACAAGTGGCACCACCACCCCATGGTAGGACATACAGATAAAACACTGGTGGCACCCAAGCAGAAGAGGCTGGTGGAGGTAGAGATGCGAGGCGGGCTCACTGCAATGCATGAAATCAATGGAATGAGGAATGGTATCTTAACACGTGTGTTTGATACCATTCCTCATTCTATGGATTACATTGATACCATTCCTTCCTTTCCCATTCCATACATTACAATGAGCTCTTACTCCAATTTCTCCCTCCACCACACCGTGCTGAGACAAGATAACAACACTAGGGCTGTCAATGTTAACGATCGCAGTATACTGGGTTGAATGATGACAGTCCATGGTTACATTTATGACCTTTTATCATATTTAATAGATGCTAATCATTCTCTTCTGGGTCCCTTTTGTCAGATGAATGAGCACACCTCTGCGATCATCTGCAGACATCTCTGCGATCCTTATAGGGTTAGGGTTAGTATGGTTGATATGGTGCATATGTTTATTTGGACCAGTAATATCCTATATTTTAGACTGGGACAGACAAAATCCCCAAAGTCCCTTAAAGAGAACGCAATGGCAACTTTGTTTTAAGTTTTATGAAACGTATTGCTAAGTATTTGCATTGGGCTACTTCTATTCATCCATGCATGCATGAATGACTTAAATTCATAACATATTTGGAACTGTGATCAGGCTGTAACATAACCTAAATCACAGCAACATATAGTTGCATTATAACGCTTATTAGAATGCTGCTGCACGTTTTATCGCTTTTGATCTTCCGAGGACATAGGCTCGCCAATGTGAGCATAGGCTGCATATGTGATTTACCAAGCTGCTACATGAGTAAATTCTAGGTAGAAGCGATTATCTTTACTAATTATGTTGTTGGAGAGCCTTTAGCATAGTTGCTTACAGCATTGTTGTTAAGGTTACCTGTTTAACCTGATGTAGGCTATGCACGCAGAAACCCATGACGGAACTAACATCGTTATAACATTCTTCTCTGTTTGTGAAATACTGAAAGTTGGAACAGCGCCTCAAAACCAACCAGTGGTTGAAGATACATTATAGTAAAGTCTACCATGACAATGAATGGGGAAAAGTTAAGGGAGTTTCAGAGTAACCCGACTCAGTGCAATTCTGACTGCATAGCTTGAGACTTACTCAGCAAATTAAGAGATTCTAAATCATCAAAACTAAGATATGTTATAATAAAGTAAAAAAAAAAGATTCCTCTAACCAGTTTGTCATGCATTTCTTTATTCCAACACCACACATGTTTTTGTTTTATCTCCCCCCCAAAAGTAAGTAAATACTAGTATTTTAAACTTGTGATTAATCATGATTAATCTGGTTAATTACAGAATATTTGTAATCGATCAATTGTAATCGATTGACAGCACTAAAACCCCCAAATTGAAACCGATACAGAGGGTGGTAGCAGCAATAACACAGAATTATCATTCCTCAAGATAGAAGACGGTCTGTGAGTTGGTGCATAATTGTTTTCGTCTGCCATTGCACATTGTCTGTTTTTGTCTTTTAATTCTGTTTATTGCGATTCTACTTGGATTACTCCATTGTTGTTTTATTACATTGTTGTTTTTATTATATTGTTGTTTTTATCTTTATGTCCTGTGCTCCAACCACACCAAGTCAATTTCCTGTATGTGCGAATATACTTGGCTTATATAATTTTGCCATTTAGCAGACGCTTTTATCCAAAGCGACTTACAATTACGAATTACAGGGACATTCCCCCTGGAGTAACTGAGGGCTAAGTGCCTTACCCAAGGGCACACTAGTAGTGGTGTCACTGGTGTGGCTTCAGGCGGGATTTGAACTCACAACCTTCCGATCCCAAGTCCAACTCACTATCCACTAGACCACCACTACCCCACCACTATATATACTTAATAAAGAATTCTGATTCTGATTCTGAAAGATACCAGCTGTGCCAGTTGGCTGATTACCTCTAGTGAATCGTAGTCCCTTCCCAGCAAACTGCTCCTGCAGCGCTGCCACAAACTTCTCCCGGATCTTCTCTCTCTGTGTGTGGAGAGGCAGTTACAGAGAACTTAGATGAGTGTATGTAGGAGTGTATTTATTTATTTATTTATTTGCAACAGCTACTCTCCCTGGGGTCCACTAAGAGTTAGAGTATCAGACCACTAGAGTTAAATCTAAGGGTCAGAGAGGGTCACCCAATGATCTATATATGTCAATGGTCAGACCACTAGGGGTTAAACCTCCCCACATCACTCATCAAAGCACTACGTCCTCTACACCATGTGGCTGTGGAGCATCAATAGGCTGTCTGTTCGGCCATTTTGAAAGCTCACCATTGTTTTGACATTTCTTTCTCTCCCCCCTTTTCACTTAATTGAGGCCAAGAGAGTAAAAGGGCCCAACCCTGCAATGCCAACACTGGCAATGTTTAGAGGTTATATGAGGATGTAGCCTGCATGACTCAATCAATACATGCTGAACTTATTTATTTTGCGATTTACAAGGGCTGATAACATTAGGGGTGTTACACAGAATCTAATCATTGATGTTTTGATCATTTGTGCAAAACCTTCTGCTGATCCCGTACTTTACCTTGTCGATTTCAGAGAATTCGATTCGCTCCTCAAGCGTGCAGCTCCGCCCAATGGGGGAGATGTTCAACATTCCGTTACGGAATTCGATAAAGGTGCCCCTGGGATGAGAATAAGGATAAATAAGTAAAAACATCCATTTGGATGAATGTCTCTCAAATTCAGAGTAGAACTAAGTAAGTGGAATTCAATATCTGAAGGGCTTTCTCTCTCTTTCTCTCTCAAACACATAGTTGTCTTCAGTTAATTTTAACACTCATGTTTCACTGTATACCTATAATCCAGTATGTCACACTGACCTTAGCCTTAAGGTAAACAAACAGCAAAAACCAGTGGCTGAAATATGTTGAAGTGGCAAGGATTGCACAGGGCTTTTAAAAGGAGCCATACAAGTACAGAGGGGGGGGAGGGTGTATAGTGTGTGTGTGTGTGTGTGTGTGTGTGTGTGTGTGTGTGTTTGCGCGTGTGTGTGTGTGTGTGTGTGTGTGTTTGCGCGTGTGTGTGTGTGTGTGTGTGTGTGTGTTTGCGCGTGTGTGTGTGTGTGTGTGTGTGTGTGTGTGTGTGTGAGGTGGGCAAGCCTCACCTTTTCTTGGGTAGCTTGATCAGCCCCATGTAGCTGAGGCAGAAGTTGATGAGGTCCTGCAGCAGCTCCTCCCCAAGCTGGTTCTGAATAGCCTGAGGGACCACAGACAAGGAAAGAGTTAGAAAGAGTTTAACTTTAAACTGACTCAGTTAAACTCAGTTAAACTGACCTAATTAACGAATTCATAGAACATCCTTCCTGGATGAATTTGATCATCTACAAAAAAAAGGTACATTGGAGGTAAAGGAATGCTTTCTCACACACTTCTTGACTACTATATTATTATCAGAGAGCAGTGCACAAGGAAATAATCTGTCCCTGTATGTTGTTTATCTCAGGTCAGGTACGTGCTGTGAGCCAACCACACCCTGTCTCCCCCCCCCACCCTGTCTCCCCCCCCCACCACACCCTGTCTCCCCCCCCACCCTGTCTTTACACACCTGTTTGGAGAGGAGTTTCCCATCTTTGTACTGCACTGTGCCATTCTCAGCAAACACATAGTCAAACTTTTGTATCACTGCAAGACAAAAAAAGGGGTTTCTTAAGGGCTCTGCACACAGCGTGCGATTTCTGTTGCGCGTCAACGTTCCATTTTGAAGTTTGAATGGAAGTCTATGAGAAAATCATAAAACATCGCATCCCAATGCACACAGCGTGCGATGCAATTTCTGTTGTATGTTCTCATAGACTTCCATTCAAACTTCAAAATGGAACGTTGACGCGCAACAGAAATCGCACGCTGTGTGCAGAGCCCTTTAGTTTCCTATGTATTACAGAAAAACACTGTTTTATGCATTATAAAAATAAACAAACACACAGGCCCCAGTTATAATATGTAATAAAATATAGCCCCAGTGCACCTGGTTGAGAGGGATTATTGTAGATTAGTGCCTATATAACACAACCTGGAATAGCCTTGTTTAATCTGCCTGTGCTTCCCATTCACTTTGGCCTCTTATGTCGCTAGAGTATCAAACTTAAGTCAGTCTAAATTACCCTTGCATGCAGCCAGAGGATTGTGAAAATCTGCTTGGATCTGCTTCAAACTGCAAAAAGAGACTTTGGATGCAATCATTGCAGAAGTCATTTTGTTGCAATAGTCATTTTGGGGGAGGGGGACATTCCAGTCCACTTCACCACAGCAGGGTCAGTGTGTCAAGGTCTTTGGTATTTGTGTGTGGTGAACGCAACACAGGTACATGAGCCAGCATGTCAGTCCGTCTGGGTCAATGTACGAAAGCAGAGCACAGGCGTCAGTCATTGCTTTCGTCTTTGAAGGTGACTTATAGTCT
The DNA here is from genome assembly GCF_963989245.1 of Nansenia antarctica. Taxonomy (NCBI): domain Eukaryota; kingdom Metazoa; phylum Chordata; class Actinopteri; order Argentiniformes; family Microstomatidae; genus Nansenia; species Nansenia antarctica. The sequence continues at coordinate 74,603,651 of NC_137675.1, forward strand.
GACATAAGAAACAGAATGTGGGCTGCCAACATGGACGCCACAAAATCAACTAATTGAATGTCTCTGAAACAGTCCTTTGGTCTTTTATTTTATTTTTGTATTAGTTTTTTTTATTTAAGCAGGGAAGTCACATTGAGATTTGTTTGCAATCAGCCCTGGCCAAGAAGGCAGCATACAAAAACATTACACAGACACGGAAAACACAACACAGTATCTAACATATAGTAAACATTTACATTTTGGGCATTTAGCAGATGCCTTATTCCAAAGCGACTTACAACAAATACATTTGACTAAGTAAGTGAATAATCTATCCACCAGTAATAGCAGGAAAAAGTAATCTATGCTCAGGCCACAGGGAAAGAGATAAGCCAGAGATTGAGTGGGGTGGGTGGGTTGAGGAGTGTGGAAAATGTGATGTGGAAAATGAGAACAATTTCTTAGGGTTAGAGGCAGAGGATTGTGTTTTAGAATGGTAGTAGGACGCTTTAACAGCTGATGCAGACGAGGCGTAATTGGAGAGGAGAGAGCGATAAAGGTTTAGGTCATCAGGGAGGCCGGTTTTTCTCCACTTCCTCTCAGCTGCCCTGAGCTCTATTCTACAAGCATGTAGGGTTTCAGAGAGCCAAGGAGTGCGTGGAGAGGATCATGTCAGTGGACAGAGTGAGTCGAAGGATGAGGAGAGAGCGGACAGGAGGGGTGGAGGATGCTGAATCAGTGGATAGAAGGGAGAAGGATAACAGAGGGTAGGGAGGATAAGACAGAAGAAGAGAGAGCGGTGGGAGAGAGGGTACGTAGGTTGTGACGAAAAGCTCCAGCGTGGGTACAGACTGACTGGGAAGGGGTGGATTTGAGGGGAAGGATACTAAGTGATGATCAGAAACAGGAAGAGGGGTAACAGTAAGGTCAGAGGTATGGGAGGATCTGGTGAAGACAAGGTCGATTGCCCGCCTTATGAGTCGGAGGACAGTGGGACAGGGTAAGTATACTGTAGCAATTTGAAGGGCCACAGCCTTACTGGTTTTGTGCAGCACTGTCACTGTGAGATGAATACAATAAGATTAGATTAGATTTAACCTTTTTGTCATTGCACAGAGTACAACAAAATGTGTTTTTTGCTCTAGGCACAGGGTCAGCTTAGTCAGCGCCCCTGGAGCAATTAGGGGTTAAGTGCCTTGCTCAAGGGCACAAGGGCAGTGGTAGAACACCTTAGATGTGATGCCAGCAACCCTCCATTCACCAGATCACATGCAGCTCCCTCCTGAGGCGGGGATTGAACCAGCAACCTTCCGATTGCTATCTGGCCTCTCTAACCTAGGCCTCTCTAACCTTCGGCATCCTCCAGGGCAGAAAGAGGAGGAAGATGATATGAAAAAAATGTTGGGACGAAAGTGAAAATTAATAACACTCACCATTGTCGCCATCCCCCAACTGCTCTGCAATCTTGGAATAGTCTGAACCCCCAACGATGCCAATCTTCACTTTCCTCCGCAGAGACTGAAAAAACTCATCCAGCTTTGGGTCGATTTTCTAGTAGTAACACACACATGTACACACGCACGCAAGCACACACACACACACACACACACACACACACACAACAAATTTCATATTTTCATTTCCCTGCACTTTGTAGTAGGTTTCCTTGTGTATTTGTCATTGTGAAACGACAAGGTCATTACAGTAGCAACTGCATTTGGCTTACAAATGAAATTGCGAGGTGACACAGAGTAAGATGTAGCGGAAAGAAGAACCTGTTTGATCGTGATCTATTGGCCTGCAGAAAGAATCTGCCAAATTGGCTCTCCTTCTGGCCAGAATGAGATCTTGGCAGACGAACCAGGCAGCAAACGTTTCCTGCTGGAAAGTGTGTTATTATGTCAAGTCAGGGCAGTGGGTTTATTCTGGGTGGGTTTTATTCCTCACTGTGTCAGACTAACACAGTGCCATTACACGGGGCGGATGTGGCGCAGGAGGTCGAGTCGCCGTCTAATGATCACAAGGTTGGCAGTTCAGCGGTTCGAGCCCCGGCTGGCCACATGTCGAAGTGTCCTTGGGCAAGACACTGAACCCCAAAATTGCTCCCAGTGAGCGGGCCGGCGCCTTGCATGGCAGCGTGCCGCCATTGGTGTGTGAATGTGTGTGTGAATGGGTGAATGAGAGGCCGTTGTAAAGCGCTTCGGAGCAGCTTTGGAGCAGCAAAAAAGGCGCTATATAAGTGCAGTCCATTGACCATTGACCATTTACACAGGGGTTGTGCACCTCAGCAGCCCAGACATTGAGACAATGTACAATAAGTACATGCTGCATGCCAACAAACAACAACCCTGAATGAATCATAATCATGTGATCGACTTCATTCTTAAGACAGAGATTCAAGATCATGAGGCAAAAATGATTAAGTGTGTGCCTCGTCACCTGTTCAATTGCGGTGTTGTGTAATCCAGAAGGAGGAAGTTAACCAGACCTATTATCATAGAATACTCTAAACTGAACTTTTCTAAACATTTGAAAGACCAGTGCTGGGGAATCTACTTTGAAAATGTATTTCAACTAGATTACAAATGACTTTTCTAGGAAAGGAGCTGAACTACACTAGCTACCCTTGAGAGAAATATAGTTTGTCAAATCAAAGCTTGCGACTGAAATGCTCTCAAATCACTGGGAGAGGGGGAAAAAAAATGGGGAGACCGCAGGCAGTGAAGTAAGAAATAGTATAGAAATGTAAGTTCAAGGGCTTGAAGTCAACCAGTATGTAGTGAATAATGACAGTAGCTTACTACACTGTAAACAATAAGTAGTTAACTACTAAAAACATGACTAAAATTTGAATCTAGTTGAACTACCACCAAGCTACTGTTACTGTAGGCTATAGCCTAATGCAGATAAACTGATCGTTGAACTAAATGTAGTGGAACAACTCCCCAACACTGGGACGATATGATTGGTTATTGGTCTAGTCCAGGGGTGGCCAACCCGCGGCTCGCTCTGTCTGTCGCCTAGCAACAGCTCCTGATTGGTTCAGTAACTAGTGATGCCGTTTGAAAAATTTGTTTGGAAAACGAAACCAGAAACTAGAAACTAGTTCATTCAGGTGGGTTAAACAAACGGTATAAACGCCATAATATTGTTGGTTCAAATGTAATATATTAATGAACAAGTTCATGTCATGTTCTGTCAAACATGTTCTAATGTTATTTTAGTGAACAAACGGACGCGATCGCGTCACTCGCGATTGTGAGGCTAGCTCTAACAAGCTAGTTAGCGAACATTAAAGACGACAACAGCTAGTTTACGTATGTCAAGTAATAATTGTACCAAATTGGGGCCAGTAAAACTAACTTGTGTGTAAGTTATATGTGTGTGCAGGCATGTTTTGATATTGTCAATCGTCTCACTTGTAATAGGTGATTTGTAACACAATGCCAGGGGAAAGAATGGCAGCAGTGACAGGGACAGGGACACAGGTGAGGTCTCACAATACTAATGTTTTAACAGTGCAGTTAATTTAGAGTTGAGAATAGCTAAAATCTGTAATGTTTTGTTTCTAAGGAGATTGAACCAGTCTGCCTGCTAGGAAAGATGTAGATTACCACCTACATACTGTAGTTGTCTCCTTTATTCATTACCTTAATGTCATATAAGTCAATTGTATAGAAATATCTCACCAAAATGTACTATTGCACAACTGATTTGGCGGAAAAAAATCCACCAAGGGGGGGGGGAACCCCCCCTCAACCCCCCCACTCTGTACCTTGCCATACCTTGGCCTTTGCTGAAATGACAACACTGGTCTCATAGCCTATTGGAAATGTATTGTGTGTGTGTGTGTGTGTGTGTGTGTGTGTGTGTGTGTGTGTGTGTGTGTGTGTGTGTGTGTGTGTGTGTGTGTGTGTGAGAGTGAGAGCTTTTGTGAGCCCGACTGGTTGGCCACCCCTGGTCTAGTCTATCATATGGGCCTCGCAAACGTGATGGTCACTAAGTGAGAGGAACTGACCCCTGTATGAAATGTCAGTCAACTCAAAATAGTCATAGACTAATAGGTAGGTTGAGAACTCCACGTGAATCCTCTTGCCATGATAACTATATGCCATGTAGATTATCAGTCTGTTTTGGAAATGGTAAACACCTGCAAGCTGACACCGATATGACGGACACTCACGTGGACTTCTAGGAAGGCAGCTAAAAGTGACTGCTAATCATGTTCTTAATTGGTTCGAAATCATTTATTTAATCATTAAATGAGCAACACATTTTCTACCATAAATTCAATCCAACTATCGGAATGGACCATTCCGAATGGTCGATCGTAATCAAATAAGGCGGTGAGCGAACGTGCACTGTGTGAAGGACATGGCGTTCTTCCAAACGGTCTGCCCGTGCGCCTCCTTCGAGTGCGACTTTCTTTCACTGATACACAAGCCTGACAGCCAGCGACGACAACTTCGATTTCATTCAGAGAACGTATCAGAGGAAAATGGTAGACTAGAATGAATCGAAGGTTGAATAAACTCAACCGACGTGACCCTGGCGTACTCGCGCTGAGGAAAGACAGAGGAGAGACCTTATCGCAGCCTTATCACTGAGTCACATGACGTAGAGCGAAAATAGTCAATAATGCTTTATGAAAGAATATTGCAGACCTTGCAGACAGATGAGACACTGACATCATATAAACAATTTGTAGGCTATTTATAGGCTATAGTAACAAATGAAATAACCTACACAATTTATATATTCAGAAATGTTTACCTCTCTTGGTGCGGTAAGTGTGCCATCCACGTCAAATAAACACAGAATATTTCTGTTTGAGGGAAGACACGATGATTCATCCATTTCTTCTTTTGCAATGTCTTTAAATATTTACAATGGCAATAATGCGTAAAAGTGTTTTCCCCTTTTCAGCACTTGCCCTTTATGAAAAGCAATACCATCCACATATAGGTACGTTACGTACTATCAAAATGAATGAGACTAGCTGGAGAAATTATTCATGCCTTACGGTAATATAGTGACAGACAAGAGCAACTAGTTCTTAGCTTACTAAACTGTTGAATTAATGTTAAATACACCTCCTGGTCTGTATCCTACGAGCCCACAGAATCATCAATTGGCAGCGCGAAAATACCTCAGGCTTATTTTTGCAACACTGTAACACATTCGAGAGGATGTGACAAACGTCCAATTGCAGCTTCTGTGCTCGATGACGCGCTCAAGTGGGCGTTGTTTATAGTATAATTTGTATGTATGTTTAAAGTTTATAAACACCGTGGAAAAAAATCCCTCACTGAAATCCCAAGGAATACTGCAAGTGTGCGTTGTCTATAATATACACCGTGGAAAAAAACACAGAAATCCTAGGCAATACTGCAAGTGGGCGTTGTTTATAATATACAGTATAAGCACCGTGGAGAAAAAAAACTCACTGAAATCCTTTGCAATACGGAAGACACCTTTCATCAGTGTCCGGAATTGTAGGAGTCAGGAGCCAAAATGTGTCCACATCTGTACAATGTAGATCCGTCCATAGGCTTCCCACACTGTTTGAGTTGATGCAAGATGTGCATGTTATGCATGAAGCAGTTGCATTATATATAGTATATTGCATAGTATATTGACTGCTGCTGCTTTTTTGGCCAGGTCTCCCTCGGAAAAGACTTTGACTTTGACTTTGTCTCAATTGACTTTTCCTTAAATAAAGGTTAAAAATAAAATAAGCAGTTAATCTAGGTCGGGATTCACTCACTCACTCACTCACTCACTCACTCACTCACTCACTCACTCTCACATGCACTGTCTTGATTAGGCCTATTGTGAAGGTGATACAAGTACAAAGCACAGGTGCTATGCTATGGTAACATACCCAGCCATCACCTTGTCTTGAGATGTCTTAAGATGTCTTAATTAACCAAAATAAGACATTTTGTCTGTCAAGATGTCTTAAGTCGTCTTAAGACCTAACCTGAAGACATGCACTCATTCACTCACTTAAGACATGGAGCATAAGAGCCATATTTTCTGTGTCTTGAAGACACAGAACATCTTGAGATGTCTTAAGACACTGAATATCAATGTCTTAAGACAGTCAGGCGATCTTGTTCCAATTGGAATAATTCAAGTATAATAATGAATTATCCTATTATATATTTTACATTATTAATTAGTTAATAATAATTCAATTGGTGTGTCCCAGGACAAAAAATGCATGTCATCACTGTAAAAAAACATTTTGGATTTTAGTTCCTTTAACACATTTTTGTGAGTCAGGTCAACTAAATTTTGCCAAAAAGTTGAGACAACTAGACATGTTAAGTTTTAATCCATTCAACCTGTCTGTGAAATTAAAATAGTCCACTCAAATCAGAATGATGAGATCACTCAACTTGTCAAAAACGTTTCCAGTTGTTGCACATGCGCAGAACACTGCCCCTGCAAAATTCCGTTTGTCAACCTGTGCATCCAGCAGCCTTTCTCCACACCTGATTCTAATTAACAATTAGATGCTGCTGAATTCAGTCGTGGGTCGTGATGAACGTAGTAGTAGGAATATCGAGAAAATTGTCAAAATTATCAAGAATATAACGAATATAAAGAATATCAGGAGTGCGAATTAAGGTGAGTTAATAATTTTATTTGTCAGAGTTTAATGTTCAATTGTGTAATAATTTAGCCGTTTGCCCCGCTTGTTAACCTCACCAGTGACATGATCTATTTAGCTAGCTAATATAGCTAACAAGTGAATTCAGTCGATGCAAGAGGGTTTCAGAAGCTTGATTTCGTTTGCTGAAATATGAGTTCATGTAGTATAATAATAATAATAAAAATAATAATTCATTGTTTTTATATAGTGCGTTTCCGGGGCTCAAAGGTGTATAGGCTAGTTAGCACTCGCTTTTCTGACTGCGGTGAAAGAACGAATGTGCATCATGTTTAGTTAGTTAGCTAGTTAGTAACACCATCACTTGAATATGGCCCGTGTTAGCTTGCTAGAGAATTGGTTTTGTTTTCTGGAATATAACATTATGGCTTTTAGCTGACTGAGTCAGGTGAAGCTAAAGTGTAATTGTGGGCTAGGTAGTTAGCTTGAGTGACCGCCGAGTGACAGCATGTGTAGTTAGAGAATTGGTTTTGTTTTCTGGAATATAACATTATGGCTTTTAGCTGGCTGAGTCAGGTGTAGCTAAAGTGTAATTGTGGGCTAGGTAGTTAGCTATGTGGCTAACACTAGCATGTGTAAGTGTCTATGATGATAGAGAAAGGAGGCAGGTCTGAACTATTACCCTCTACCCTTAGTAATTGCAGGGTGAGGACTGCCTTGTTACGATGATACCCACTGACAGATGGCAACACGACATATTTACAAACACGAAACTGATTAGCTACCGTATCTGACAAGACTGTCCTGTAGTTGTTCATGTGACTGTTGTTCTAGTGTTTTAGTTTGTCTTTCTATGTGTCTAAATAATGTGTCTAGCTAGAATCTGGCTCAGAACATTTTGTTCTTAGTGGTTTCTGGTCGGCCACCCCATTTGACATGTATTGTAGTCCTTCATTGAAAAACAAGGAAAATACACTTACCATAATTTGATAGAGGAGAGGTTTAATTCAATAAACGTTAAACGATCAAACGATCTATTTGGCTAGCAACTAGGAGAGCAACTAAACTAAAGATGTAAATACCAGACAACCTAAATACTTGCTTAAGTTGAGGACGGACATGTATGTGTGTGAATATTATCTTCCCTGTAACACAAAAGCAGTAATAAAGGTTCCTACCTATTTTGTCATCTGATGGAGCAGATACACAATTAATTCTTTATGCGATTTTGTTGTTGTTATAATGGCAAAATATATACAACAAAAGTCAATATGGTTTAAAAGGGGCTGTCATTTCATACAGGGCTCCCTCAAAAACGAGATGATGAAGAAGAAGAAGAACATTAATTATTGTTTATGATGGTGTCAGCTTATTATGAAAATGGTATCTGAGACATTCTAATTTTGTATCACTCACTGTGATGTAATAATGCAGAATTCTAGAACATAATGTTACCACATGTAAGGGGAATGAAGGTTCACATTGCTCCGAAGAATATAGTTGCAGTGTGCCACCTCTTGCCCAAAAAGTGGATATTAAAGATATCCAACACAAGAATGAATTAACTGGAAGAGGGGTCCACCTCTACATTTCAGAGATGCAACATGGAGAGAGAAATGGCCTGTACAATATTTAATGAGCTACGACTGGAAGGAACATTCTGTGATGTGGTGATTAAAGTCAATGGCATCGACTTCAACGCACACAAGAATATCCTTTGTGGCTGCAGTTCATATTTCCGGTGAGTGTCTTAACTTTGTGGGGATGTGGCCATGATGGATGGCAGGGATTCACTTGGCATGGATCCAAAGGATAATCAGAAGAAAATAGCCAGATCCTATAAGAGCTTACACATTGTTCTTTGTGGCAGCAATGATACATTCTATAAAAGATACAACTATTGATTCATAATATTTGTGTGAGTACCCCTCTTTATATTGTGATATACTTGCAGAGGGTGTTTATTATATTGCTGTGCTGTATTGAAAAGAGTATTGAGAAAATTTGGTACAGTATATGGATGATTCCTGACCATCATATCCCTCCTCTCTAAACCCTGCCCCACAGAGCTCTCTTCACAGGTGGCTGGAGCAACTTAGAAAAGCGGGTGTACAACATTCCTGGTGTGTCACCGGTATTGATGCGTCTCATTATTGAGTATGCCTACACATGCTCTGTGCCTGTCACTGACGAGAATGTGGAGCAGCTTCTGGTGGCTGCAGACCAGTTCTCTGTCATGGGCATTGTGCGAGCCTGCTGTGACTACCTAGAGGCCCAGCTGTGCCTAGAGAACTGCATTGGCATCTGTAAGTTTGCAGACTTCTACTCCTGCCCTGAGCTCAGGCGCAGGTCCTCTTTCTTCATCCTGCATCACTTTAAGGAGATGGTGCGTAGCTCCGAGGAGTTCCTAGAACTCTCGCTGTGGCAGTTTTGTGACATCATTGAGAAGGATGACTTGAACGTGAAACAGGAAGATGTAGTGTTTGAGGCCATCCTGCGCTGGATTGGCCATTTTCCTCAAGACCGCAAAGCCCAGATGTCGGTGCTGTTGCCTAAGGTGACTGAGAGTTGGACAACACACGTAACACGTAAATGTTTGATGCATTTCATAAAGGTGTATCGGCTGCCGACTGCATTCTGTGTCCATAACTGTCTGTGTCTGTTTGCTTAGGTACGCATAGCCTCGATGACAGCACACTACTTAAGGAACAATGTGGAGAATAATCCACTGGTGAGAGACAATGATGACTGCAAGCGCATCATCATCAACGCACTGAAGGCTGACAACCCTCTGACCCGCTCTCGCCTGCCCTATGCCATCTTACTGGCCATCGGTGGTTGGAGTGGTGGCATCCCCAGCAATCGCATTGAGGCATATGATGCACGGGCTAAACGTTGGGTCAATGTGACTCAAGATGAGGAGAGCGCACTGGCCTGCCAGTGCTACGGTGCTGCCTACCTCAATGGTTTTGTGTACTGCGTGCTAGGCTTTGAGCACGTTGACTACTTCAACAGTGTGCGTAAGTTCAACCCAGTCACACACACTTGGCACCAAGTGGCACCCATGCACTCACGGCGCTGCCACCTCAGTGTGGCTGTGCTGGGTGGCTGCATCTATGCCATGGGCGGCTTAGATTACCATGTGACAGTCAACACTGTTGAGCGCTATGAGCCTGAGACCAACCAGTGGACACTCATCTCACCCATGCATGAGCAGAGAAGTGATGCCAGTGCCACCACACTTTTTGGAAAGGTAAGTGGAACAGAGGAATAGGTAAGACTAACTGTACCTGGAACACAACTTGATATTGTACAATGGATCTATTAAAAAGCCAGGATGGATGAATTTACGAGTTGCCTTAAATCTAGGTATACATATGTGGTGGTTTCAATGGGAATGAGCACCTGTTCACAGCAGAGTGCTTCAACCCTGAGACCAACCAATGGACTCTGATCGCACCCATGAGAAGCCGACGCACTTGGTTGGGGGTCATCGCCTATGGGGAGCAGGTCTATGCGGTGAGACCTACATAAAAATACACAATAAATCTATGCTCAAGTTCTGATATTCTGTTATTGACCCACATTTCTCCTATCCTCTCTTAGGTGGGCGGCCATGATGGAGCCAACATTCTGCGAACCGCAGAGTGCTACAATCCCCAGACCAACACCTGGCGCGCAGTTCCCACCATGCGCGTCCCAAGGAGAAACTTTGGCATCGAGGTGGTGGATGATCTTCTGTTTGTGGTGGGCGGCTTCAATAGCTTCACCTTGAATGTGGAGTTCTACGATGAGAAGACAGATGTGTGGTATGACGCCGATGACATGGGCATCGCCCGCATTGCCGTTAGCTGCTGTGTGGTGCACGGACTGCCCAATATGCACGAGTATGCTGCCCCGCGAGATACCCTGCAGAACCCCCAGGAGGAGCTCAAACTGTCCACCTCCAGACGCATCCTTACTGTCTGACACCATATCTACCCACCATTACCCCCCATCCCTACATGACCCAGTCCTGCCCACTGCAGTCCATCTGGGCAGAGACAGAAACTACCCAAATAAATCCTTCAAGTGCCCATGGATAAACTGATTAGCTACCGTATCTGACAAGACTGTCCTGTAGTTGTTCATGTGACTGTTGTTCTAGTGTTTTAGTTTGTCTTTCTATGTGTCTAAATAATATGTCTAGCTAGAATCTGGCTCAGAACATTTTGTTCTTAGTGGTTTCTGGTCGGCCACCCCATTTGACATGTATTGTAGTCCTTCATTGAAAAACAAGGAAAATACACTTACCATAATTTGATAGAGGAGAGGTTTAATTCAATAAACGTTAAACGATCAAACGATCTATTTGGCTAGCAACTAGGAGAGCAACTAAAGATGTAAATACCAGACAACCTAAATACTTGCTTAAATTGAGGACGGACATGTATGTGTGTGAATATTATTTTCCCTGTAACACAAAAGCAGTAATAAAGGTTCCTACCTATTTTGTCATCTGATGGAGCAGATACACAATTAATTCTTTATGCGATTTTGTTGTTGTTATAATGTCAAAATATATACAACAAAAGTCAATATGGTTTAAAAGGGGCTGTCATTTCATACAGGGCACCCTCAAAAACGAGATGATGAAGAAGAAGAAGAACATTAATTATTGTTTATGATGGTGTCAGCTTATTATGAAAATGGTATCTGAGACTTTCTAATTTTGTATCACTCACTGTGATGTAATAATGCAGAATTCTAGAACACTATACAACAATCATGTAGATATTCATTTCAACCCCACATTCAAGACAGATCAGGCATCAAGGTTATATTAAAAAAGACCTTTTAATTGCAAGTGACGACATCAGCATTTCTTACATCCAATATATTGACACAATGTCAGACTTGTCACATGCAAAGCAAAATATATAGCCTACTTAATTCAATATTTCAAATTACAGAGCTGCAAGAGGATCAAAGCTGAGGAAACAGGTATATATATATATATATATATATGTATATCACATCTGCATTAACAAAATGATAGTGCTTAATGTTATGAAGTAGTTGCAGGAAGAGTGCTTAATAACAGGTCTTGAACGCAATGCAACAGCAACACATTCATCTTGACATCCCTCTTTGTAAAATTAGGATACTTTCTATATATCTCAGGAATATTGTTCCTTTCTCTCATATGATTATCTTTGGAGGGTGAAAAGATCACACAACAATCTGGCAGGATCTTTCACATACACACACAAACAGAACTGAGGTATTAGCTGACAGTCTGCCTCAGAATTCATACATTTTGGACAACAAAAGTAAATAGTCATAGCAATAGTAGAAATGTTTGTCACAGGGGATCAAAGTAGGCCTTGATAATTGGCTAAATTTGATTTAAATACACACATAAAAAATACAATCACCCAAGTCTGAAGCGGAACTAAATAGATATTTGCTCTGATTTAGTGCCATAAATTACTCAAACTCTATATAGGAATCGTTGTGTCAAAAAGTGCACTACTCAGCATGCGTTTTAAAGCTTTGCTAAGTAAACACACACACACACACACACACACACACGCACACACACACACACACACACACACACACACACGCACACACACACACACACACACACACACACACACACACACACACACACACACACACACACAAACACCTCCATCTGAACTGTGCGCCCTCCAGCCCTTCAACTCAATAAACCATTGCATCCCACAACACTAAAAGAGACATTCATACACTCCTAACAAAGGCCTTCTTAAGGGGTTCATATAGGCAGGAATGTGATGAGCATAAGACAGAGGCACAAGAGAATGGAAGTTATCAAGAAAAGTGGAATGTTATCATGTAAGAACAATTTAAATAGATCTGCCAGAAACACTGAAAATGTGACGTCATGAAGACTAGGAACTGAGCCGAGTACTCACTCTTGCACAGTAATGAGTATGGTTTACATGTATCAGGAATGATGGCCTTCCAGTCTAATTAAAAGTTTGAGGATGGATTAAAAATGCACTCACGAACTCACATCATCTCTATCCTTCTCCAACTTCCTCCTTTTCGACAAACTCATGCCACAAAGGCAATTCTTCTCTAAATTTCTCTCCTCTGCACTGCTCTAAGAAATACACTATTGATTGTTAGATATAAGACTGTAGAAAACGTTGAGAGCAACTCAAGAGAGGAGAGAAGTATAATTTATTGCAACCTATTTAGCAATCAGAGGAAAGCCACAGTCAACATAACAGAGAGTGATAAATCACTGTCGTCTCTTGATTGGACCACAGAGCCTATCTGATAATAAATATGAATAAGACGAAAGTATTCTCTTTTCTATTCATGTTGCACTATCAAAGCTAATAAGCAGAGCCATTCAAATGTCTCTATACATGGTTTATAGAGACTACTGCTGTAGACTATATTATGAAAGCACATGTTTTAATTATACCATACTGAGTTTGTGCAGTTCATAAGAAAATAAGAAATTACCCATTTCAATTCAACCCTGACAGAAGTTATTTTTATTAAATAATAGTTAAATAAAATAAAATAAAAATAAACGTCTGCCAGGGTTTCATTAAAATGTACAGTGCCAAAGTAAAAAATTATGACTGATATAGGATAGGTAGGGCACCATGGAAACAGTAGTTGCAGCTGGTAATTGTGAACAGTGAACACCACCAGTATAAGACATCCACAAGAGGGCAGACTAAAACAAGTGCTTACAGAGAAAAACGTTTCATGATCATGTAGTTATGAATGCAAAAACGAATAATTTCAGAAAACAATGCAGCATTTAAAACAATCATATAATATGCTATGTTTTGCAAAAATCTGTTTGATTGAAAAATTAAAAGGCTATGATTCCCTTCACAGTCATATTGGAATGGACTCTTGTATGGAAAAAAAAATATAGGCCGATATTTATTTATTTTTTCTCCCAAGCTTACCAACTACATTACACTATAGAAACTAGTGTGTGTTGTTTTAACCAGCTATCTCTTGGTATCTTTCTCTCTAACACGTTTCCCCATTCTCCTCCATTTTAATAAAAAAATCTAGATGACGAGAGCAAGTTCTATAGGATAGGATAAGATGATGATAACGTTTTTTTCATTGCTAACACACAGGCTAAAACAGGGCTAATTCTCTCAACCACATACCCAGTGCAAAGGGTGCTGGAAGGCTGCTGGAAGGATTGTTCACATAATGTCACACAGAATACTAGGCAAACAGTAATTTCAAGTCTACATAACCTATCCTGATACAGTATGAAGTGTAATGGACAACCTACCAGGGGAGGCTGGTGGAGGTAGAAATTGGACGATGGGCCCATTGTAAATACATGGAACGAATGTTTGCCTTTTTATTTTGTGCGACATTATTAATGTGAATAATGGATTGTGGGCATTAACCAAACGGTTTTATTTCTATTGCTGCTTGCATAGCCACCATAAATGACCAATATACCTTTAATATTTCACCACAGCCATAAATATGAGCTGGAACTCAATGTCCACAACTATCAACTAGCTATGTCAATTGTACTTTTTACATAGAGGAGATAGAGAGGGAAATAGTTAATAATGTAATAATGTCAGATTTGTTCAACTTATCCAAAATGGCCTGATGTTAGTTTTGGCCTCAATAACATATCAATGAAGATGGTTTGAGTTCACCAGGGCCGGTTCATCCGGGTTTTTAGAACACTCCATTAACGAGAAAGCCATTAATGGATAAGAGCAAACCTCTCCACAAGGAGAAGAGATAACAGAGAGTAGATACTGGGTATAAGGCAGAGATAGCAGGGTCATTCATGACTTATCAACAACATGTCTCTCACTTTTACTCAACTCTCAATTTCTGTTTCTATATTATCACTGTCTTGCCAAACATCTTATTGACAAGGCAGCAACAAATAGCAGGGCTGGCTAAAGCAGGAACAAATAGGCGTAAGGTTATCAGGGATCACATAAGGATGCAATGGTCCTTGAGCTACATCCAGAAAGACCCTTTTGCAAGAAGGAAATACTGTAGGACAATGTCGGCGTTTACTGCTCATGGTTTTAATGTAGCCAGAGTTCTGTTAGTGAAGCGTCTGTATTAGTCACTAAAGGAGGGTTGTTCTTTCATGTGGATAATGGTAATCATGGGTGTGATGTGGAAACTTCTGAGGTCATAAACATTTTGTGATTTACCTGATTCAGATTCAGATTCAGATAACGTTTATTGCCATTATGCTTGACACATATAGGAATTTGTTTTGGCATTACAGTAGGTGCATTTATTCTTTTTTCACATGTATACATGAACAAAACCAAATACAAATGCAAATGCAAAAACAGGACAACACAGGACAGACTTGCATGCATTGGATAGTGATATATATATATAAAGTGCAGTGCAGAGTTTATCAGAGGTCCAGTGCATATTCAGTCCTGGGCAGACTTGGGGGCGGGGGGGAGGGGGAAGCCAGAGTCATTTAGCAGCCTGGCGGCTGAGGGGAAAAAACTGAGCCTGTGGCGGGCCTTTACTGTTTTAGGCAGCCGCAACCTTCTCCCAGAGGGAAGCAGGGTGAGGAGGCTGTGGCCGGGGTGGGAGGGGTCGGCCATGATCTTCCTTGCCCTCCTCAGAGCCCTGGTGTCGTGCAGGGAGTTGAGGGAGGGCAAGGGACAGCCGATCACCCTCTCAGCTGCACGTATAACCCTCTGCAACTTGGCCTTGTCCTTGGCCATTGCAGCAGGGAACCAGGTGATGATGGAGTGGGTGAGGATGGACTCTATGATGGCCGTGTAGAACTGGACCATCATGGACCTCGGCAGCCTGAATTTCCTCAGCTGCCGGAGGAAGAATTACATGTGATTACATGTCTATGTAGCGTGTGTGAGTGTGTGTGTGTGTGTGAGGTGGGGTGGGGTGGGGTGGGGTGAGGTGTGGTGTGCTATGGTGTGGTGTGTGCATGTCTGTGGGTTGGCATTTAATTGAAAAGCATTCAGTTAGCCCATATTCCTGACAGCTGCAATAACACCACATTTAACAGGCATGTGCACACGTCACAACACTCAACACAACATTGCTCAATGCAATCAGAGAGCTTTAAGGACGCAATAAAAACAATCCCCTGTGCCTCAAACACATTATTACCACTATCTGCTAATCAGCCAGGGTGTTTAAAGACGGAAGCCCTCCCAGCTTTTCCTGTGTATTAATGTGTCAGGATGACTCGGTTTCCAGAACCAACCAACCCAGTTTTTGTAGTCAGAGACACATTTTGTGATGTTTATCTATGTCTTTATAACCCAGGTGCTCGGTAGCCAGGTAGCTCAGGTTCCAATAACTAGGCTCTCTTTCCGGAGAATTCTACATTATGAGAGTACAGAGTAAACACAAGGATGGTAACAGGTTGCTGTCTCATAGAAGAAGATGGAGACACTATTAGTGTTCAGGATGTTTGTTCTGGTACAGAACTGTCTAAAATGAGTATATTTCACAAAATGTTGTAAGACTGTTTATGAGGGTATGGCAAACAGTTTTATTAGCTTACATTCGACCTGCTTTTATAACAGACTCATTTATCAGCAACACACAAAGCGTTCACTTTATGGCCTATTGTGACCTTCGCCCCTCTCACGGTGTGAGCCACAGGTCTCTCCTCTACTGTCTCTGGGACTCTGGGACATTCTAGAATGTGTTAGCTATACTGCTGATTCTGATGTGAGTTCCATTGATTGTTTCCACTTCATTGCTTGTCCCCATGTTCACAATGACATGCCATATCTATCTGTTTGATTTCCACATGCCTTCCTATGAACAGGTCAACATTCCTTTGGGTTTGTTTTCATTTGCGGGGTTTTCTTGTCTCCCTCAATTCTAAACAGACACAATAGTGTCTCATATTCCCTTTAATTACCTCTATATTCCCTCTATTGGCAATGATTGTATTATTAACCTTACCTGTGTGAGCAGTCAATGTCTATTGTTGCAGATGTGATGATGCAGTGAGACATAAATAAATAAGTACTAAACAAGAAACACTAACATACTGATGGTGAACTTATGTGTCTTTCAGCTGATCAACATGTTTCTATGAAAAGGGGATCCTGAGTTTATCCCACATCATGTTGACTGAGTAAACAAATCGTTTGTTTGTAATCTTGGTTAGTTATGCCAATGCATTGTGTAGAGAGATATGTCAGTCTAGGTGGATGTAATGTAGGGGTCAGTTAGTTAGTTCCCCTCTATGCTCACAATCTGTCACTTGATGGTTGTTCATTAACGTATGAAACAGGGTAGTGGGCAGGAGCTCTCAGCCACATCCTAGAAAGAAGCACAGGTAGATACACAGGTACATGTGCTGCTTTCAACAGGACCACAGATTTAGACTCTACTCTACTTTTTGTGACATAATTGAAGGGACTGTTGCTGTTTTACCGGTACTTCAATTGAAGGAGAGGTCAGTGGAACTGGGATCCCAAATCAGTTGTTTTCATGATTTACCTCAACTCTGGTTGGACTCTTACCTGAGGGAGTTTACAACTAAGTTGTAATGTTTTTCTTTTTCAGTCTTGACCTTTCTTGGACTTAAGGTAAACAGTGGAACAGAACGTTGATCTTTTTTCTTTGGTAATTTTCCAACTATTACCGTACTGATTTGGAGTGGGCTTCAGCTCCAAAGGGGGTCCCTTGGAGGTTAACAAGGCTTTGTACCTCCCACAATGTAATCTCCACCATTTGATTCAGAAAACAGACATTCTATAAGGATTACAGGAAGACTGTCTGACTAGCAAGATGTTTACAGCACATGGTTTTGTGTGCGTCAGAGCCTTACTCGTGGCAGTTGTTACAAGTGCAATGCTGGACGAATGCTGGAAAAACAAACCTAAGTACACTATCAATGTTGCTCTGTTGGAGGACAACAACTCACTATGGAACATACAGTCTGTTAAGGATGCAGTACTGAGGGCAATTGAAAAAGACAAACAACTGAACATTGATGAAGGTAGAGATATACAGTATGTGTGTGTGTGCACAATTTGTTGATAGGAGTATACATGATATGACCACACGTTTTTATTGTTATTGTTACTATTGTTATTATTTGCCGTTGTATCAAATATTACTGAGAAAAAGTATTAAATCACAGATAGATACCATGTTCATAAAGCATTCTCCTGGCTGTTTCTCTTGCCGAAGATCTAAACGTTACATTGACGGCCAACTTCCGGGGGTTCAACACCAGTTTGTACAGACGGACAGGCTGTGCGAGCTCCACCTGTGAAGGAGTGGAGATACTCAAGCGCCTCCATGTGAGTTCAGAACGGACCTCGGCTCAAATAGTATTTGAAATAATGTTCAAATGCTTACTGTTGCTGTGCTTGATTGTGTTTGCCTCTGCACAATGAAACCAATGGAATAGCTCCAAAATGCTCTGTGCCAAAATGCTCTGTGCTGCCCGCCTGGCACACCTGGGAGGCTCAAACAAACTGTTTCAGTTGCTTCCTGTGAGGTCAGTCAATGTATCTCAGCAACAACCTACAATAATACACGGTTCTATTTCCAGAGTATAGGTGAGGTGGGATGTGCCATGCTAGGACCCTCTTGTACGTATGCCACTCACCAAATGGTGGAGTAAGTATGACCACATGCACACACGCATGCACACACACAAACGCACACACACACACACACACACACACACACACACACACACACACACACACACACACACACACACACACACACACACACACACACACATACGCACACACACACACGCACACACACACACACACACACACACACACACACACACACACACACACACACACACACACACACACACACACACACACACACACACGTTTCTGCTGTAGTTCTTGAGAATAGCATTTCCTCTCCAGCACTGAGAGTGACAGGTAGAGGCCATCCAGAGTGCACAACCTCATGTGTGTGTGTGTGTGTGTGTGTGTGTGTGTGTGCGCGTGTGTGTGCTCACTCAGTGAACTGGTTGGCCTGACCCTGAGCATCCCCATCATCTCAGCCGGGAGCTTCGGGCTGTCATGTGACTACAAAGCCAACCTGACCCGCCTTCTGCCCCCGGCAAGAAAGATCTCCAGCTTCTTCACTCACTTTTTTAGTCACACCTCCAGCCCTAGCCCTATCAAGACACAGTGGCAGAGGGCGTATGTGTACAAGGACTCAAATTCTCAAAGGACTAACTTTGAAGACTGCTTCTGGTGAGAGAGAACCTTTTATTTTAGCAGCGAGTCCTATTGAGACCACGGTCTCTTTTATTTGCATATCCCTCTGTTATGCCCTCTGTTATTTGCATATGTTGTCTGCTTTAACACAACCATGTAGGCCACAAGCAGAAGTTATTTGTACACTGTTATATCAATTAATGTGTAATGCTGTCATAGGTACATCAATGCTCTGGAGGCATCCTCTTCCCTGTTTGCTATGTCCATTAACAGAGAGATGCTGCGCACTAGAAGGGAGCTCATGGACGCACTCAAGACCGACCAAAGACACAGCAACAGTATGTCCCCTTCTATAGTCTCATACAATGTGTCAAACATTTGACCCACCCAGAATTAGAGGTAAACCAATAGAACCTTAAAGGTCCCATATTATGAAAAACTACATTCAGATCGGCTGCCCCCCGCCGACGTAAGCTAGGGTCTCATTTTCGTAAAAGACTTTCCCAAAAAACAGATGGCAGTTTAGTTTAGATAAAGTTTGCCTTAATAGTGTCTCCACTATTTCATTCTTGACCTTGTTATTTTGCAGTATACATTATCTGTGGAACCCCAGATGACATCATCGGTATAAAGAATGAGACGGTGGTTCACAAGGACATCGTCTTTTTCCTAATCGACCTTTACAAGTGAGGCTGGTTTTGGTATCCTATCCACATTTGATCCACTCCCTTTTGTTGGTTAGGCTTGTATTCTATTACGTAATCTTAGATAGTAGATAGATGTATGGATATGCATTGACCTTGCTGGTCCCCAATTGTAATATGCTTTATTTATTAATGTATTTATTGGCAACTTACAATACACACAATATCAGCAATGAATCACTTGGGTGGACTGTGATTTAAACCGTGTAACATTTTTCTCCCCAGTCATAGGTATTACTCAAACACCACAGCCATTCCAGAGATGGACAATGTCCTGGTGCTCAACATGCCAAAGAGGAACTGCAATTGTTCAGAATCCAACAACACGGTGAGACCCGATAGCTGCTGCTATCTTGTGTCCTCCTTTACATTTTTGACATTTAACAGAAGCTTTTATCCAAAGCGGCTTACAACAAGTACATTTGTCTAAAGTAAGTGAACAGTGATAAGTGATCAGTCATCATGAACAAAAATCTATGCTTGGACCGGGTACCATTGGCATTGGCCTCCTCAGTCTGCCATTTTGTCTTACAGAGTGTCACACTGTCCACATCAGCGTTTGCCATCTGTTTTCATATTTGGAGCCACTGAGTTGTAATCTACAAAGTTGTAATCTACTGTGGAAATTCAAACATTCAACTTATTCTATAATGTCTTGTGGACTGTCACAGAGTCTGTAGTCCCCTAATTTTCTTTTTTTCTTACTCTCATTATTATATATTTGACATAGATAGCACTGTTATTCTAGTGTTTTCCAATGTGTCTGCTCTCTCTCTGTCCCCCCCCCCCTCTCTCTCTCTCTCTCTCTCTCTCCCTCCCTCCTCCCGTCCAGGAGACAAATGACTATGTGGCAGGGTACCATGATGGTGTTTTGCTCTTCGGCAAGGTTCTGAGGGAGATGTTGATTAGTGAGCGGAACACAAGCGTGACTGTTCCCCCCACCACTAATACTCCCAATAAAAACCCTTTCAGGAGCATCAACTTTGAAGGTACGATAACTGAAAGATTGTTAACCTAACTATCTTTCTAGCTATAGCTACCGTAGAGCAATTATAGGAACAGACATTTACCTTCTTTCTATGACCTAAATTACCACTATAGACGAGTCTGTGTAAAAATGTCACTCTTTTAAGTCAGGCAATGATGATAGACGACTATTTGGATTTGACAAAGCTACCTCCATGAGCAATTGAGCAATTGGGCCTTGACTCCAGTCCAAAGGGAACACAATCCAGAAGGGCCCTTCATTAATTTTTGTCATACTTCTGCAAAGCAAGAAGAAAAAGTATACATGTCTGAAACCTTTTCAGTCGTGATTTCTTCCCACAATAAAGACTTCCATTATACTATACTATTACACTATATTTCAGTTTTTGGCCTTTTATTCAGCCCAATATCTACTTTGGCACTTCCTCAGCCTCCCCTGTAGTGTTAGATAACATTTCCAAACAAATAATTTTCCCTCTGACATTTAAGCATACTCTATTTTCTGTATTTGTATTGATTATTGGTCATGGTAGTGCAATTGGTTGTACATTTAGATAATCAACATTCTTGTCCTGGATAGGTGCAGAGGTATACATCGGAGGGCAGGCTCATTGTAATACATGGAACGGATTGTGGAATGATATCAAACCACCTTTGTTCCTCAAAACATTTGATATAAAAATGGTATCCTCATTCCGCTCCATGCATTACAATGAGCCCGTGCTCCGATTTCTTCCTCCACCAGCCTCCCTCGACGTAAAGGTATTTTTGTGTGTGTCTATGCTCAGGGATGGGAGGACACTATGTACTGGATGAGAACGGTGACAGGGATGTGAACTTCTCAGTGATCTACACCTCCTCCAGTGACAATGAGGTGAGCTTAGTCTGATGTAAATGTGAGAACAGTCACTCTCTCCCCAGGATGCTTAAACATTACTAACATTTTCAATGATCAGTGAGTAACTTGTTGTTTGCTAAACTTCTTCAACAGTACAAAACACTGTTTGTGTTTGACACAGCACTAAATAAAAGCACATTGGTGGACAACAACCCTTCTCTGCACTGGGATGGTTCTATTCTGCCAGACGACAAACCGGTCATGCCCACAGGTAAATAACACACAGACAGAAAACACACACACACACACACACACACACACACACGGTCTATTAAGTGCATGAGTAATGTTTTTGTTAGGAGACAATTGATTGTGATACTTATCTTTTATGTTTTGTGTGTGTGTGTGTGTGTGTGTGTGTGTGTGTGTATTTCAAGACCTCGAGTCGCATGACATCATCGTGATCGTCCTGAGTGTCAGTGTTGCGGTGGTGACTGCCACCGCATTGATCTTCTATAGGTAAAGACACACAACTCACTGTGTGCCAACTGGTTAACTGTCTAACATCAGTTTCCTGACAGCATGGCCCTGTTTACTGATCTGATATAACAAGAGTTGTGGAATCTATGAGTGATAACGTAGAGGAAGAGAACAAGGAAAGATAAATATATGAGCTGGGCCCATATCTTACTCACCTCTGATTGGTCAATAGACAGAACAGGAAGGAACGCCGGAACCGCAAGAGGTGGTCCCACATTAGCCCAGACCTGATAGGCCCACTGGACGGGAAAGAGTTAACCTTGGTCTCTTTGAAGGTGAGCTCCATCAATGGTCTTTGCAGTTCTGTCAGTCAATTTCTTATCATGGTTTATCATCGTCTTTATCTGCCTCATCTGCCTGCAGGTTTGTTTCGTCATGGTCAGGCTTATTTGGTATTGATTGATATTGTTTGAATTTGTCATTTTCACAACTCAGTTTATCTCTACTAGCTTGGGCACCTAATGATATTATCGTGAAGCCTCTTAGGGTCCTAGAAAAGCACTTTATAAATTAATGTATTCAGTTGGTCTTGGGTGGATTCACGCGTGTTGTAATGGATAGTACTAGTTTGTCCAACTTGTTGAATCCCCTTTTCTTTATGTGCAACAGATTGATGAAGACAAGAGGAAGGACAGCACTTACCATATCCACCGGGGTCGCTATGACAAAAAGGTGCCATGACATTTCCTGCTTTGGTTCATAGAATTATTCAAATAGTACAATGTCACACAAAGTCATTTTAGGTCAGTTTTTAAATGTGTGGTTGTGTGGTGTGTGTGTGTGTGTGTGTGTGTGTGTGTGTGTGTGTGTGTGTGTGTGTGTCCTTTCAGCCTGTGATCCTGAAGGAACTGCAACACACAGACGGAAACTTCAGTGAGGTGCAGAGGATCGAGCTCAACACCGTAAGGCTCTGTATTGATGTCACTTCCTCTTCCTCTTTCATCAGGGTTCCTCCTTATCTACCCACTGTCCTGTGAAACGACCACTGGCCATAATATATGATGTGTTTGTAGTATCCATCTATACATCTCTCTGATCTAGTGCCGTTCAGTTTCTATGTGACCTGAACTCGTGAACAAACCAATTTGCTTATCTCAATGGGGTTTGAACAAGTGAAGGTTTGTATGTTCATTGTTGTGGTTTGTGGCTTTGGGGCCACATAGAGGAGTCTCTTATCTCCCTGTCAATCAGAGAGATAAGCAGCCCAATTTCCTTGACCGTACAACCAGGTGATAAAAGGAGAGTGTGTGAATGATCATGAGAACGACAACAACGCTACAATAGGATGTCATTGTATCCTCCCTCTGTCTCTATCAGCTCCTGCGTATTGACTACTACAATCTGACCAAGTTCTATGGGACGGTGAAGTTTGAGTATGGCGTGTTTGGAGTGTTTGAGCTCTGCGAGAGGGGCTCCCTGAGGGTAAGCTGGCCTGGTGGAGGAAGGTGGTAGGGGCAGGGCCTGAACATGTTTATGATGGGAACCAGCGGCCTTGTTTCAACCCACATACAGTATGTTTATTGTCCATTCGATAAGCCATTGACATGTATACGTTTGTAGTTTTCATGACACAATTATTAAAGGGACACAAACGATTAGGGGGCAGTTACATTTACAATGTGCAGTGAAATATTTTTCAATACGGTCCACAGGCACAAACATAACAAAGACACAAAAGCATGAAATGACCTGCAGTAAACTACAGTAAATGTGTCTCTCTTTTATGCCATTGACAGCATGTTCTTAATGACAAGATCTCATATCCTGAGGAGACATTCATGGACCTGGAGTTCAAGATATCTGTGATGTATGACATAGCTAAGGTATGCGCTAGTGTTTACAGTGTGTACGGAAGTGTGTTTATGTATTAGAAGTCTGGCTATGTGTGTACAGTAGGAGGATTCACATACACACACACACACACACACATACACACACACACATGTTTGCATATAAGTTACCACTACCATCATACCTGTATGTGTAGTCTAGCCATGGCTGCTTGGACTATGCTTTTGCCTGATTGTAGGAAGGAAACAAATGTCACTGTACTATTATGTGTTTCAGGGCATGTCCTACCTCCACTCCAGCGACATCGATGTCCACGGGCGCCTGAAGTCAACTAACTGTGTGGTAGACAACCGTATGGTAGTTAAAATCACAGACTTCGGCTGCAATACCATCCTCATCCCTACCAAAGGTCACTTATGCTTTCTCTCTTGTCATATAATTGTCTTTGTATCCTACCATTAGCATATCGAATACATTTTAGTTTTCTTTATCTTTGGTTAATGAAACATTCAAGGCTGAGGGGGTTGTGGTGCAGGAGGTAGAGCCGGCGTCTAATGATCGCAAGGTCGGCAGATCGTTGGTTTGACCTCCGGCTGGCCACATGTCGAGGTGTCCTTGGGCAAGACACTGAACCCCAAAATTGCTCCCAATGAGCAGGCCGGTGCCTCGCACGGTAGCTTGCCGCGATTGGTGTGTGAATGTACTGTATGGGTGAATGAGCGGCCATTGTAAAGCACTTTGGAATAAGGTGCTATATAAGTCAGTCCATTTACCATTTAAGTCTGAGCGTTAGTTATTTTCCTTGAGTATGGAGCTCTGAAATGGGGAACATTTGCTGTTTTTCGCAGCTGGCTGGCTGGCTCAGTGTTGTATGGTAGTGGGGCCGCCAGTCCTGGTAAATGGTTACAGGATAGAAGCAAGCTACATTATAGGTTGCAACTTCATTTTTCCTCATCAGGTCACACGGTCAGGAACTGCAATGAGCTAGTGATCTCAAAATCACAATAACTGATTGGCAGTATTTTCTCAGGATACATTTTAGACTATAACATTGGCTCATGTTGTCAGGTCACAGGTCACAAGCACAATATGTACAGGATTTCCTCAGTGGTCCCTCTGTTATTCCTCAATCTGGTCCCTCCCCTCTCATTCGATCCCCATGTCAGTTCTATTGTCAAGACATCCTACTTCCACCTCCGAAACATTGCAAAAATCAGACACTGCCTCTCCCCCCCCCGCTGCTGAATCCCTCATCCACGCCTTCATCTCCTCCCGCCTTGACTACTGCAACTCCCTACTCACCGGCATCACCTCCCGCTCCCTCCATAGACTCCAGATGGTCCAAAACTCTGCTGCACGCCTCCTCTCAAACACCCGCTCCCGTGACCACATCACTACTGTCCTCCACTCTCTCCACTGGCTCCCAATCAAAGAACGTATACAATTCAAAATCCTCATCCTCACATACAAAGCCCTCCATAGCCTGGCCCCCCCTTACCTGACTGACCTCCTTCTCCCCCACCATACCTTCTTCTCTTCGCCCTACCCGTACCCTCCGATCCTCATCCATTGTTCCCCTCACTGTCCCACCCTCAAAACTCAAAGGCTTCGGTCACCGTGCCTTTTCACGAGCTGCACCCCGCCTCTGGAACTCTCTCCCTCAACCACTCAGAGACTCACCCTCACTCCTCACTTTTAAATCCCACCTCAAAACCTACCTGTTCTCCCATGCCTACAGCCTCCCCTACCCCTAGCCATCTCCCCCATCCCGGCCCCCCCGCCCCCCCCCCCCTGGACACGCATACAACCTCCCCTACCCCTACCCATTTCCCCTAACCCTCCCACCCCCCTGATATGCATACAGCCTCCCCTACCCCTAACCACCTCCCCCCCCCCCCCTACCACCCCCCCCCTACCACCCCCCCCCCCCTCTCCCCGTTCGCTGATTCTGTGTTCCATGTGCCCATGTTGCTTGTTGTTTTTGTGTTTTCCGTATCTCCTATATTGTCAGTGTCTTTGAGCCTCGGAAAAGCGCTATATAAATTTAATGAATTATTATTATTATTATTATGTCAGACTTGTGGACGGCCCCAGAGCATCTCCGTAAGCAGGGGACCTCCCAGAAAGGTGACATCTACAGCTTCGGCATCATCTCTCATGAGATTGTGCTGAGACAGGTCCCCTTCTACACCGAGGCCTGCTCTGACATCGCAGGTACAGTCACAACTGTCTGCTGATTTGAGTTAATACTGAGTTAGAATGTAACATTTAAATCATTCTTAGTTAGGGTGTAATATTCAAGGAATGACATGTCAATGTTGTTGGGGTTTTTATAAAATTTTTATATCGTTATGTTTTATATACTTCAAAGAGCACCCCCTGTTGGTCACTATGTAGATTAATAATTTGAATAAAAACACTGAAGAATAGAGGACGGGTTAAGAGTAAAGTAATTTACTCCCAAGTACAACTTCAAACAGTTATTGTCAATACAACAACTGGTTGCTTGAGTGTCTCTTTTCTCTCTCCTATAGAAAAGCTGTACAGTGTGCAGTATCCAACCGGCATCGGCTTCTTCAGGCCTGACATGAACTTTGAGGCGTCAGTGGAGAGTGAGGCAGAGGTACACAGCATTCCATACATGTGAATATCTGTTTGTGATTAGATTATACTTTCCTGTGTCTACGCTGTATTCTTTATTACTCACTTTGAGTGTGCTTAGATATAATGTGAAATACTTTTATCCATGGTGTATGTGTGTGTGTGTGTGTGTGTGTGTGTGTGTGTGTGTGTGCGCACGTGCGCGTCCGCGTGTGTGTGTTTGTGTGTGTGTGTGTGTGCGCACGTGCGCGTCCGCGTGTGTGTGTGTGTGTGTGTGTGTGTGTGTGTGTGTGTGTGTGTGGGCCTCCTGCAGTTGTATATGCTGATAAAAAGCTGCTGGGATGAGGACCCAGAGAGGAGACCAGACTTTAAGAAGATAGAGGGATCTCTTGGTAAGATATTCAGGTAAGCTCAGTAGGTGTGTGTGTGTGTGTGTGTGTGTGTGTGTGTGTGTGTGTGTGTGTGTGCGTGTGCGTGTGCGCGTGCGCGTGCACGTGCATGTGCATGTGTGCGTGTGTGTGTGCGCGTGTGTGTGCATGTTTGTTCATTCACAGTACATGTGAATCCAAACCACAAGCCACAGGGTATCATTTTAATCAGCATGAGTGATACATTGTAATGACTGAGCAAACCTTTTAGGTCTAGTTTTCCAACTCCAAGGTGTGTATTTCATTCTCCCAGTAACCTGCACAACCAGGCCAATGAGACCTACATGGACAACCTGATCCGCCGGCTGCAGATGTACTCCCGGAACCTGGAGCACCTGGTGGAGGAAAGGACGTCTCTGTACAAGGCTGAGAGGGACAGGGCTGACAGACTCAACTTCATGCTGCTGCCTGGGTATGGGTCTACTTACAGGATACGAACTGACAATGTTCCAATACTGATGACGTGTTATTGGAAGCCAAGGGAAGAATATTCACGTTAAGATTCACGTTTTGGTTTTAAATTCTGTAGTTGCTAACATTTCACTTTTTGGTTTTAATTGATCCATTCTAACACAAGTAGAAATCGGAGGACGGACTCATTGTAATGCATTGAGTCGATTAGAAACACGTGTTTGATTACCATTCCTCATTCCATCTCATGAATTACAATGAGCCTGTCCTCCGATTTCTACCTCCACCAGCCTCCCCTGGCCCATAGGTGAGCCAAATAGAACCCCGCCTGTCTGTAGAACCCTACCTGTCTGTAGAACCTCATCTGTCTCTGTAGAACCCCATCTGTCTCTGTAGAACCTCATCTGTCTCTGTAGAACCCCATCTGTCTCTGTAGAACCTCACCTGTCTCTGTAGAACCCCATCTGTCTCTGTAGAACCCCATCTGTCTCTGTAGAACCTCATCTGTCTCTGTAGAACCTCATCTGTCTCTGTAGAACCTCATCTGTCTCTGTAGAACCTCACCTGTCTCTGTAGAACCCCATCTGTCTCTGTAGAACCCCACCTGTCTCTGTAGAACCTCATCTGTCTCTGTAGAACCTCATCTGTCTCTGTAGAACCTCACCTGTCTCTGTAGAACCTCATCTGTCTCAGTAGAACCCCATCTGTCTCTGTAGAACCCCATCTGTCTCTGTAGAACCTCACCTGTCTCTGTAGAACCCCATCTGTCTCTGTAGAACCTCATCTGTCTCTGTAGAACCCAACCTGTCTCTGTAGAACCTCATCTGTCTCTGTAGAACCTCATCTGTCTCTGTAGAACCTCATCTGTCTCTGTAGAACCCCATCTGTCTCTGTAGAACCTCATCTGTCTCTGTAGAACCTCATCTGTCTCTGTAGAACCTCATCTGTCTCTGTAGAACCCCATCTGTCTCTGTAGAACCTCATCTGTCTCTGTAGAACCTCATCTGTCTCTGTAGAACCCCATCTGTCTCTGTAGAACCCCATCTGTCTCTGTAGAACCTCATCTGTCTCTGTAGAACCCCATCTGTCTCTGTAGAACCCCACCTGTCTCTGTAGAACCCCATCTGTCTCTGTAGAACCCCATCTGTCTCTGTAGAACCTCATCTGTCTCTGTAGAACCTCATCTGTCTCTGTAGAACCCCATCTGTCTCTGTAGAACCTCATCTGTCTCTGTAGAACCTCATCTGTCTCTGTAGAACCTCATCTGTCTCTGTAGAACCCCATCTGTCTCTGTAGAACCTCATCTGTCTCTGTAGAACCTCATCTGTCTCTGTAGAACCCCATCTGTCTCTGTAGAACCCCATCTGTCTCTGTAGAACCTCATCTGTCTCTGTAGAACCCCATCTGTCTCTGTAGAACCCCACCTGTCTCTGTAGAACCCCATCTGTCTCTGTAGAACCCCATCTGTCTCTGTAGAACCTCATCTGTCTCTGTAGAACCTCATCTGTCTCTGTAGAACCCCATCTGTCCCTGTAGAACCCCATCTGTCTCTGTAGAACCTCATCTGTCTCTGTAGAACCTCATCTGTCTCTGTAGAACCCCATCTGTCTCTGTAGAACCTCATCTGTCTCTGTAGAACCCCATCTGTCTCTGTAGAACCTCATCTGTCTCTGTAGAACCCCATCTGTCTCTGTAGAACCCCATCTGTCTCTGTAGAACCTCATCTGTCTGTGTAGAACCTCATCTGTCTCTGTAGAACCCCATCTGTCTCTGTAGAACCCCATCTGTCTCTGTAGAACCTCATCTGTCTCTGTAGAACCCCATCTGTCTCTGTAGAACCCCATCTGTCTCTGTAGAACCCCATCTGTCTCTGTAGAACCCCATCTGTCTCTGTAGAACCCCATCTGTCTCTGTAGAACCCCATCTGTCTCTGTAGAACCCCATCTGTCTCTGTAGAACCTCATCTGTCTCTGTAGAACCCCATCTGTCTCTGTAGAACCTCATCTGTCTCTGTAGAACCTCATCTGTCTCTGTAGAACCCCATCTGTCTCTGTAGAACCCCATCTGTCTCTGTAGAACCCCATCTGTCTCTGTAGAACCCCATCTGTCTCTGTAGAACCCCATCTGTCTCTGTAGAACCTCATCTGTCTCTGTAGAACCTCATCTGTCTCTGTAGAACCCCATCTGTCTCTGTAGAACCTCATCTGTCCCTGTAGAACCCCATCTGTCTCTGTAGAACCCCATCTGTCTCTGTAGAACCTCATCTGTCTCTGTAGAACCCCATCTGTCTCTGTAGAACCTCATCTGTCTCTGTAGAACCTCATCTGTCTCTGTAGAACCCCATCTGTCTCTGTAGAACCCCATCTGTCTCTGTAGAACCTCATCTGTCTCTGTAGAACCCCATCTGTCTCTGTAGAACCTCATCTGTCTCTGTAGAACCCCATCTGTCTCTGTAGAACCCCATCTGTCTCTGTAGAACCTCATCTGTCTCTGTAGAACCTCATCTGTCTCTGTAGAACCTCATCTGTCTGTAGAACCCCATCTGTCTCTGTAGAACCCCACCTGTCTCTGTAGAACCCCATCTGTCTCTGTAGAACCTCATCTGTCTCTGTAGAACCTCATCTGTCTCTGTAGAACCTCATCTGTCTCTGTAGAACCTCATCTGTCCCTGTAGAACCCCATCTGTCCCTGTAGAACCCCATCTGTCTCTGTAGAACCTCATCTGTCTCTGTAGAACCCCACCTGTCTCTGTAGAACCTCATCTGTCTCTGTAGAACCTCATCTGTCTCTGTAGAACCTCATCTGTCTCTGTAGAACCTCATCTGTCTCTGTAGAACCTCATCTGTCCCTGTAGAA
Source organism: Nansenia antarctica (assembly GCF_963989245.1). Lineage (NCBI taxonomy): Eukaryota > Metazoa > Chordata > Actinopteri > Argentiniformes > Microstomatidae > Nansenia > Nansenia antarctica. Next base: position 74,633,620 of record NC_137675.1, read on the forward strand.
CCCCATCTGTCTCTGTAGAACCTCATCTGTCTCTGTAGAACCCCACCTGTCTCTGTAGAACCCCATCTGTCTCTGTAGAACCCCATCTGTCTCTGTAGAACCCCATCTGTCTCTGTAGAACCCCATCTGTCTCTGTAGAACCTCATCTGTCTCTGTAGAACCCCATCTGTCTCTGTAGAACCCCATCTGTCTCTGTAGAACCCCATCTGTCTCTGTAGAACCCCATCTGTCTCTGTAGAACCCCATCTGTCTCTGTAGAACCTCATCTGTCTCTGTAGAACCTCATCTGTCTCTGTAGAACCTCATCTGTCTCTGTAGAACCTCATCTGTCTCTGTAGAACCTCATCTGTCTCTGTAGAACCCCACCTGTCTCTGTAGAACCCCATCTGTCTCTGTAGAACCCCATCTGTCTCTGTAGAACCTCATCTGTCTCTGTAGAACCCCATCTGTCTCTGTAGAACCTCATCTGTCTCTGTAGAACCCCATCTGTCTCTGTAGAACCCCATCTGTCTCTGTAGAACCTCATCTGTCCCTGTAGAACCCCATCTGTCTCTGTAGAACCTCATCTGTCTCTGTAGAACCCCATCTGTCTCTGTAGAACCTCATCTGTCTCTGTAGAACCTCATCTGTCTCTGTAGAACCCCATCTGTCTCTGTAGAACCCCATCTGTCTCTGTAGAACCTCATCTGTCTCTGTAGAACCCCATCTGTCTCTGTAGAACCTCATCTGTCTCTGTAGAACCTCATCTGTCTCTGTAGAACCCCATCTGTCTCTGTAGAACCCCATCTGTCCCTGTAGAACCTCATCTGTCTCTGTAGAACCCCATCTGTCTCTGTAGAACCCCATCTGTCTCTGTAGAACCCCATCTGTCTCTGTAGAACCTCATCTGTCTCTGTAGAACCTCATCTGTCTCTGTAGAACCTCATCTGTCTCTGTAGAACCCCATCTGTCTCTGTAGAACCTCATCTGTCTCTGTAGAACCTCATCTGTCTCTGTAGAACCCCATCTGTCTCTGTAGAACCCCATCTGTCTCTGTAGAACCTCATCTGTCTCTGTAGAACCTCATCTGTCTCTGTAGAACCTCACCTGTCTCTGTAGAACCCCATCTGTCTCTGTAGAACCCCATCTGTCTCTGTAGAACCTCATCTGTCTCTGTAGAACCCCATCTGTCTCTGTAGAACCCCACCTGTCTCTGTAGAACCCCATCTGTCTCTGTAGAACCCCATCTGTCCCTGTAGAACCCCATCTGTCTGTATAACCCCACCCTGTTGCCTCCCCAGTCCAGTGGTGCGCTCCCTGAAGGAGACGGGCCGTGTGGAGCCAGAGCTGTTTGAGGAGGTGACCGTCTACTTCAGCGACATCGTGGGCTTCACCACACTGTGCCGCTACAGCACACCCATGGAGGTGGTGGATATGCTCAATGACATCTACAAGAACTTTGACAGCATCCTGGACCATCATGATGTGTATAAGGTAACCATGATGTGTATACAGTAACCATGATGTGTATACAGTAACCATGATGTGTATAAGGTAACCATGATGTGTATAAGGTAACCATGATGTGTATACAGTAACCATGATGTGTATACAGTAACCATGATGTGTATAAGGTAACCATGATGTGTATACAGTAACCATGATGTGTATACAGTAACCATGATGTGTATAAGGTAACCATGATGTGTATAAGGTAACCATGATGTGTATAAGGTACGGTAACCATGATGTGTATAAGGTAACAATGATGTGTATAATTTAACCAAGATATGTATTAGGTAACCATGATGTGTTTAGGATAGCGACAGGGTGGGATCTGTACATTTATTTTATTCTCCTTAGTGTTTCCTCTTAAAGGGCTACAGTCCTGCTGTCCATCTGGTTGAATCACCCTGGGGTACCAGGACTCTCTACTGGGGAACTTAGTTTTGTCCCCAGGGTGTATCATTCTGTAGTGACATCATCATATGAAAAACATAATAGAAACAAAGAATATGCCTCTCTCCTGGAATGAAATGGAGCAGACAATAGTTCATATCTTAACTCGAATGATAGATAAGAAACAGGAAATAATGACAGTGTTCAAATGATTTGTTCCTCTGTCAGGTGGAGACAATAGGTGATGCGTACATGGTAGCTTCGGGGTTGCCGAGGCGGAACGGTAACAGGCACGCCGTGGACATTGCCCACATGGCTCTGGACATCCTGGCCTTCGTAGGGACCTTCCAGCTCCAGCACCTCCCAGGCATCCCCCTGTGGATCCGCATCGGGGTGAACTCAGGTAGCCAATCAGCACTCTGCAATGGGCCATCACACTGTACTGTAGTTTGCTTAGAGATATAACTCGTATCCCCTGTTTAATGTATAGCCATACCTTTTCATTAACCTACTGACTACACACTCCTCTCTGCAATTGTTGGACATGTTAGGAGAATGTGATGCTTCAGTTTACAGTCAAACTAGATAGTGTGCTACTGATTCTAGATGTGTGTTACTGTTTCTAGATGTGTGTTACTGTTTCTAGATGTGTGTTACTGTTTCTAGATGGATGTTACAGTTTCTAGATGGATGTTACAGTTTCTTGTGTGTTTGTAGGGCCGTGTGCAGCGGGGGTGGTGGGAAACAAAATGCCTCGCTACTGCCTTTTCGGAGACACAGTCAACACTACCTCTCGCATGGAGTCTACAGGCTTACGTAAGGGACTGCATAAATGCACACACACACACACACGCACACACGCATGCACGCACAAACACACACACGCACGCACGCATGCACATTATTGTTTGTACTATAGCTCTTGAGGATGACATTTCCTCTCCAGCACTGAGAATCCATGTCAACCAGTCCACCATTAACATCCTCCAGCGGACAGACTGCAAGTTTGAGTATGAGGAGAGAGGAGAGACTTTCCTGAAGGTAAGGGTGGGATAAGGGTGAGTTTAGCCTGATGCTATAATAAACCATGTCTAATAAATATAGGAAAGAATGCCTAATTGTTAAAGCTATGTGATTGACAGTACATGTTTAGAGTTTAGGTCAATTCAATATACAGTTGATTATGTGTATCCTGATTAAATAAAAACTGTGTGTGTGTGTGTGTGTGTGTGTGTGTGTGTGTGTGTGCGCGTGTGTGTGCGTGTGTCTGTGTGTGTCTTCCAGGGTAAAGGCAATGAGATGACATACTGGTTAACAGGAGTAACAGGTGTACAATACAACCTGCCAACGCCCCCAACAGCGTGAGTAAAACACATTTATTCCCTCACAATCATATCTATGTATCTATCTCATGTATGTGCTTCATGTCATACATGAAAGAGGCTTTAGAGACATTTACCGTAACAATAGCTCAGTAGTCTAGCACCACAGCCTACAGTACACACATTTGCCCATGTCGGCATGGGTTCGAATCTGGCTTATGCCCTGCTGACCTACCATCTCCTCTTTACTTTCCTGTCTTTCTCTATACTGTCTCTGTCCAATAATAAAAAATACGAGAGTGGGACTGCCCCACTCCAAAAAAACATAACTGGTTTAATATTTTCAACCAAAACTGATGATAATGATGATGATGAATCCTACCAATTATATCTTTATGCAGTACAATAATTTTATTTAAAAAAAGCCCCCATTGCAAGCATCATCACATCTCCACATGCAGGGAGAACTTTCAGAGGCTGCAGCAGGACCTGGCAGAGATGATCGTGTCCAGCCTGGAGCATCGGGGGCCGGGGACGGGGGGCCTGGACATGAGGAAGACCCTCTCCACCAGGGTGAGGAGGAGGGAGACCAATGGGAGCCAGGGGGACGGCCTGCCAGAGTACCTACACCTGGGCCTGGCCGTCACAGAGCAGCCCAGC